>NC_141700.1:361066095-361088595 GCF_964263255.1 Lissotriton vulgaris | reverse complement strand
AGATTTCCACATAGGAGGAATGGAGCTAATATCGCAAATACACGTTTCTTTTTCGTGTTTCCCGTTTCTTTTTAACTGCAGAGAAAACATATTCCACTACACTCAACAAATATCAAAACATCCATTCCTTTTCCCATATTGAAAGAGCAGTTACTCCAGCCACAGTCACAAACGAACAAGCTATCCCTACCTTTTAACACCAACTTCCCACCCCTTGCCTGGGATTTCCCCACATTCTTGAAGGGAAGGGAAATCCACAGTAGTGAAGCAGTTTTAAACTTGCCAGGAATCTTTTTGTGAATTCCTTGCAGATGTTGTATTCGGCAGGAAACCTATTTTAACATTCGAAAATATATTAGCGAATAGGTCCAACCGTATTTAGAAAGAAAATAAGTCATATTTAAGTGTTTTTAAGGACGGTCTAACAGTAATTACATGCATTGGAAGTGCTGCATGTCATGTTCCATGCAGCTCATGGCTGAGGTTATAGTAACACCTCCTTCGAAAACCTAAACCTTATGCATTTTATCGTCGATACTGAAATTCGGCATACCTTTGACTGTACATACTCTCTCTTACCCTACGGTTATCAACAGGTAGGGTTCAGTAATAGTCAGCAATTGCGGGATTACTTTTATATTTTTGTTTGTTTCTGCATAGGTTTCAGTAGTGAAAAGTCTGTACCTTTTCCTTCTTAATTTTGTCAGAATTGCATTTTGTGTATTCCTAACGCAAATCGCCTAGGACCATTTATAACGTTCTGCTTCGAATTCCACTGTTGAAGGTTGTTGATGAGGGCATTATTCAAAATAGCGGAGCAGCGAAAGTGCATGGAAGCTCTGCGTGGCACCTACTGTTGAGATTCTGCAACATCTTTCTGCATTACAAATTGAGTCTACAGAGTTGCTAATGTCTTTACGACCAACTGCAAATTTACAATATTTGTGAATGAGGCAGAATGAGTGTGACCCAACTAAAAATAAAAAGCCAGAATACTGTGACAAAATAGGGGTATTTCATGAAAATCACAAGCTGGTTTGTGGGTACTAAAGTAGTAAATTTATTGAAATGTACAAGCAAATAATTTTAACAGCATTGTATTTTGTAAAATAATGTGTATGGGGGCAAAATCTATTTACTAAAAATCAAAAAGATGTCTTAACAGTAAAAATTGCCATGTTACAAAAATAATAAGTGGGCATTTCTGAGGAAATTTACTAATTATTTTAGGTGGAAAGCCAGACAGGGACGAACAGTGTATTTACTGAAAATGACAAGTTGATGGTTTGGACACAAAGTAGTGTGTGTGTGTGTGTATATATATATATATCGGCAGTAGGTATATATAGTTAGGACGGTTTACCATAGGAAATCCCCAACATTCTATTGGGAATAACTTTGGCCCTGGTTGAAGAATCTTCGCAAATTTCTCAAAGAAGATGGCTCGCTCCGCTCCTTCCCTGAAAGTTTGGGGGGGATTCGTCAAAAACCATAGGTTTTAGGCGTTATATAGTTAGGAATTAACATATAAAAAACCATTGAAATTCCTCCTATATATATATATATATATATATATATATATATATTCACTGAAAAAACCATTGGTTATAGACCATATATAGTTAGGGATTAGCCTTTTAAAAACCTTATTTTACTCGCATAAAACCATTGAAATTCCATATATAGTTAGATGCGCTAACTATATATCGCGCACCCGCAATCCACTGCTGATGATGTCACATATTACATCATTCATGACATGGTTAGTGACATCACTGATGACATCACTGATGACATCTCAAATGACATCACTGATGACAACATCCAGTGACTGTATGTTTCTGTAAAGTTAAAATATGTCTTACATATTGAAGAATGAGTGGATGTATAAGTGTCTGGATGAAGGATTTAGTAGGTGCATGACTGACTATATGAGTGAGTGATTAAATGTGTCTCACTGAGTGCTTGGGTTAGTGACTAAACTGTCTTAATTTGTGCATCATTATATCTGTTGTTCTACAAACTGCTGCATATGTTGATCAGTAGCTATATGAGTAACTGTATGGGTTATTCATTGGTTGTCCAAGTATTTGTATGGGAAACTGAGTGTGTGTGTGTATGGGTGGCTGGGAGGTGTGTGACTCTGTACATAGATGTGTGATTAGTTGATTCACTATATGTATGGGTTCAAAAGTGCATGTGGAAACAGCTGTATGGGCGGTTGACTGTGCATGAGTGTATTAGTGAGTGAATGGATATCTCAGTGCTACATGTCAAAGTAAGTACATATGTAAAACACAGTACATGTGAGAGTTGACATATATAAATAACTGTGCATAAGAGCCAGTGAATGTGTGAGTGGCTGTATGGATCATTGTGAACATGTATCAGGGATTGTATAAGAGAGTAAATATGTGTTAGTATATGTTTGAATAAGTAAGGTGTGTATAACTGTATAGTTGAGAAAATGGAGGTGTGATTGATTTTTTGCATAACTGACTAGGTGTGTGAGTAACTCCATGGATGAGTGACAGTCTGTGACTGTCTGTTTACACTGATTGTATCTAAGGTTATATTAGAGTCTGAAGAGGTTCATGGTATTATCACATGAATGATATCATCAGTGATGTGATCAGTCATGTCAAATGAGATGTTATCAGTTATTTTATCAGTGATGTCATTTGAGATGTCATCAGTGATGTCATCAGTGATGTCACTAACCATGTCATGAATGATGTAATATGTGACATCATCAGCAGTGGATTGCGGGTGCGCGATATATAGTTAGCGCATCTAACTATATATGGAATTTCAATGGTTTTATGCGAGTAAAATAAGGTTTTTAAAAGGCTAATCCCCAACTATATATGGTCTATAACCAATGGTTTTTTCAGTGAATTTTCAAGGTTTTGTAAATGCAAATTCCTAACTATATATGGCCTAAAACCTATGGTTTTTTCTGCGAATTTCAATGTTTTTTTAATAGCAAATATCAAAAGCTGTCAAATGTCAAGTACGTGATAGGTAAAAACTTTTTCGTGTTTATGCACGCTGATGTGCTTTGAACGCTGCCCCCCCTCTCCCCTCTTTTCTCTTAGTAGTACTCTCTCTTTGCAGATAGTGAAGAGTAGTTAACGCAGGCCTTTACCCCCGTTGTAATCCGTCGTGCCTGCTTGTCTCTCCATTTGATTGATTGTTATCCAAGCATTTACTGTTTTACAATTGATTCTCTTTGGTTCATTCTCTATTTACAAACAAGCACAAAGTCGCAATACTCTGTTTAGTCTTTGCAGATAGTGAAAAATCGTGAAAAATCGTGTAAAAAAATAAAATTATTCGAGTAAAATCAGTAGGCCACTAATTGGATCTCTTTTTGACCTCGCTAAAAAAGAAATATTAGGAACAACCCTTCATGAGAAATACAAAAATAGTGAGATGAACTGAGCTCCACACCATGAGGGCTGCAAGACAGCTCGACTCCGTCACCCACCCCGCCCAAAATAACGACAAACCTTATGCAAATATTGAAAATATATACAACACACCAGCAAAGAAACATGGTAAAACATTTTATTAAATAACTATTTACATAACTATTTTATACTTTTTATTGCCCGATCCGGCTAGCTCAATCGATCGAGCATGAAACTCATGCACTCTGATAGCAAGCGTTGCTACTGATGCTATGCAGACCAAAACTGGTTTTCAGTTTGTACATTTTTCTAGATTTTTCCATCCAAGGTTGGTTGAGTTTGTAGAACGATGGCTTCAGATTTTCAACATACGGTGTGGTGGCGCGGACTGGGAGGGGGCGGTTCGCTCCTGCCCCCTCCCCAAGTAAGATTTTCATACGTGAAAGTACGTTAATGGTTTTGGTCCCTGAGTTGCTTCGATGTCACTGCCATTCTCAAATGGCATAAGTTCTGGATGTTGGGTGCCATAGTTCAGAGTTCTGAGCAGCGCTTGTAACACTGTCTGAAGCTTATTTCCACCTACTGCAGCTTCACTATTCTCAAAGTAAGTGAGGGTCGTTTGTGGACCTGACTGCATTTGAAAACAATGTGATATGGTACCTCCCTAAACCGCTTGACGGAGGCCCCCGAGGGGCGATGTGATGGCACGGACTCGGAGAAGATGCTTGGCTCCGACCCCCTCCCCAAGTCTTATAGCACTGGTGTAGCCTGAGATCGCCCCCGACATAGGCGGCCGGCTCCCGGGGTCCGGCGGAACTTTTTGCCTTTTGATGACTCTTCTATTCTGGACCTTGTCCCACAATCCGTTTGACCTGAAGACACGCTGTAGTGGGGCGCCCCTTTACCGTTTTAGTTGCCATTCCGCCCGCTTTTGCTACACTGTGCCTCTTCCGCCATTCAGCTGTTTACCGCCCGCTCTTGCGACTACAGCGTCTCGCTCACCATGTAGTTGAGTTGCTCCCGCTCTTGCGATGCAACGATAAGCGACTGCCACAGGACTCTCAAAATGGCGGCCGGCTCTTCAGATTTGGGCGTGGTCCACTAAAATGGCCCTGGGACACCTTGGAACTCGGACGCTTCCCTGATAGGGCTTGGGTCACATTCTCGAAAGCGTCCCCTCAGCCGTGAAGATTCTACAAAAGTCTTGGGGGCCCCCGACTCCCGCAGGCTTCTGGTGGGGAGCGGCTGCCATGTTTGCTCGTGGAATGGCCACAACGGACCTACGAGATGGTAGTGCTCTCATGCTGACGCCAGCTTTAGTCTGAAACATCCAGAAACACTGTAAACTACCAATTCGATCAGTTCCGGTAGCGCCCCAACATGACCCGGTAGAGAAGAACTTGCCCTCCACTCTTTGACTGATGGTTCTTGTTGCCTGTCCCCTCTGTTGTCATTTAACAGAACTTTTTGGACTGCTGAAAGGGGTTGTGTTCCGAACGCTGGTTGGTGGAGACATTTTGACTATATTCTTGACCTACGTTGTCGCGTAATGCATTATATGACATGCCGCGTTAGCGCACCCGGAAGTGATCCGGGGCACGGCGCGCAGCGCGTAACGTAAGCATAACAGGTCATGTGACTTGTTAATAAAACTTTTTATTGGTTCATTTTACTTTTGTTATTTTAATAATGAAAAGCTTGGTCATATGACCTAAAAAATACGCTTTTTATTGATTTCGAACTTTTTTTTAAAAAACATATATGTTATAATATTCCAGGCTAATGTACTTTCCCGGAAAATTTACAACTGTCCTGCAAGTAAAATATATTCCTTTTTCGAGAAAAAGGGCGTTTCTTCGTTCCATGACGGGGCTGTTGAGTAAAAGAGACTCGGCCTGCTGTCTTAGTCGCCGATACGCCTGATTATCAGATTCTTATCGATCACTTTATGTTGCAGGAGTGGAAAACACAACTGCCCTTGACCATTTATCTTTACTGCGTTCCTACGTATTATACCTTTTATCCGTCATGTAATTGGACTGCTTTATTTCACTTGCCTTTTACTGATTCGAAAACAGTGACTAAAAGTAACAAGCATTTACAATGCAACGGTCTCGCCTTTGCAAAAGTTAGCGCTTTTGGCATTGTAAATGACAAATGTTTTATTTATGTGTTGGTTTTGGAAACAGATAAATAAATGGCATTGTCATGAGCAGTAGAGAGTGAGTAGTAGAGAGTGAGTAGTAGAGAGAGTAGTAGTGAGTAGTAGAGAGAGTAGTAGTGAGTAGTAGAGAGTGAGTAGAGAGTAGTAAGTGAGTAGTAGAGTGTGTAGTAGAGAGTAGTGAGTGTGTAGTAGAGAGTAGTGAGTGTGTAGTAGAGAGTAGTGAGTGTGTAGTAGAGAGTGTGTAGTAGAGAGTGTGTAGTAGAGAGTGTGTAGTAGAGAGTGTGTAGTAGAGAGTGTGTAGTAGAGAGTGTGTAGTAGAGAGTGTGTAGTAGAGAGTGTGTAGTAGAGAGTGTGTAGTAGAGAGTGAGCAGTAGAGACTAGTGAGTGTGTAGTAGAGTGGTGAGTGTGTAGTAGAGTGGTGAGTGTGTAGTAGAGTGGTGAGTGTGTAGTAGAGTGTGTAGTAGAGTGTGTAGGAGAATGTGTAGTAGGGAGTGTAGTAGAGTGTGTAGTAGAGAGTGTGTAGTAGAGAGTAGTGAGTGTGTAGTAGAGAGTGTGTAATACAGAATGTGAAGTAGAGAGATTGAAGTAGAGAGATTGAAGTAGAGAGATTGAAGTAGAGAGATTGAGGTAGAGAGATTGAATTAGAGAGATTGAGGTAGAGAGATTGAAGTAGAGAGTGTGGAGTAGAGAGTGTGGAGTAGAGAGTGTGGAGTAGAGAGTGGAGAGTCTGTAGTAGAGTGTAGTAGAAAGTAGTGAGTGTGTAGTAGAGTAGTAGAGAATGTGTAGTAGAGTAGTAGAGAGTAGTAGAGGGTGTGTAGTAGAGTGTGTAGTAGAGCGTGTGTGTAGCAGAGTGTGTAGTAGAGTGTGTAGTAGAGAGTGTAGTAAGTAGTGACTGTAGTAGATAGTGTGTAGTAGAGAGTGTGTAATGTAGAGTGTGTAATGTAGAGTGTGTAATGTAGAGTGTGTAATGTAGAGTGTGTAATGTAGAGTGTGTAGTAGAGTGTGTAGTAGAGTGTGTAGTAGAGTGTGTAGTAGAGTGTGTAGTAGAGAGTGTAGTAGAGAGTGTAGTAAGTAGTGACTGTAGTAGATAGTGTGTAGTAGAGAGTGTCTAGTAGAGAGTGTGTCGAAGAGAGTAGTGGCTGTAGTAGTGAGTGTGTAGTAGAGTGTGTAGTAGAGAGTAGTGACTGTAGTAGAGAGTGTGTAGTAGTGTGTAGTAGAGAGTAGTGACTGTAGTAGAGTGTGTAGTACAGTGTGTAGTAGAGAGTAGTGACTGTAGTAGATAGTGTGTAGTAGAGAGTGTCTAGTATAGAGTGTGTCGAAGAGAGTAGTGGCTGTAGTAGTGAGTGTGTAGTGAGTGTGTAGTAGAGAGTAGTGACTGTAGTAGAGAGTGTGTAGTAGTGTGTAGTAGAGAGTAGTGACTGTAGTAGAGTGTGTAGTACAGTGTGTAGTAGAGAGTAGCGACTGTAGTAGAGAGTGTGTAGTAGAGTGTGTAGTAGAGAGTGTGTAGTAGAGTGTGTAGTAGAGAGTAGAGTGCGTAGCAGAGAGTAGTGACTGTAGTAGAGAGTGTGTAGTAGAGAGTGTGTAGTAGAGTGTAGTAGAGAGTAGAGTGCGTAGCAGAGAGTAGTGACTGTAGTAGAGAGTGTGTAGCAGAATGTGTAGTAGAGAGTAGTGACTGTAGTAGGGAGTGTGTAGTAGAGAGTAGTGACTGTAGTAGAGAGTGTGTAGTAGTGAGTGTGTAGTAGAGAGTGTGCAGTGATTTGAGTTTTACATCAAATTAAAAACGGGAACGGAACAAACTCATCCTATACATTATTGTGGTAGGTGCCCACACATATAGGGTTAAATGATGCGTTAGATGCCACAGGTCCCACCAACACGCTTCCTTTATGATAGGAGAATGCCCAACATCGCGGAGATTTGCTCTCTGCTCTTCCCGGATATTTGTATTTTCAAATGTATAATGTTATCCTGCTAAACGAAGACGATGCTCAAACTATAAAAGAAGAGGGTTTCACAGATATGTTAGTCCTTCCGGGCAAACGAAATGACCCAAAGAAAGATCAAGTGACAGTTTAGAGCTCCAAGTGAGTCTTAATAAAATCAGTGTCTGGAACGCATAGCATCAAAAAACGAGCGGGGCATCAAACTGCAGTGTCATTCAATCAAAGCTTCAAGGCTTCTGAGCGCTAGCCGAGAATTATTTTTTGTGAAGTACTAATCACTGTGGAAGGTGCCCCTGCTATCCCAGATGTGAGAAGTCAGTCTGATATGAAAATAAGCAGTATTTGGAATGAATGTATTTGGCAGGGGGAAGGTGGGGCGGCGCAAGACCGTACTGACGAGTGAACAGGAGCCATTTTGTACCGAGTGATTCTGCCTGTGTGCATGTAGACAAACCAGGCAGCAGCATGAGCATGTGATTCGGTAAAATAACAAGCATTTACAATGCAATGGTTTTGCCTTTGTTAAAGTTAGAGCTATTGGCATTGCTCTTGACACTCTGAAGCTCCACTCTGCATTCTGAAGCTCCACTCTGAAGCTGCACTCTGCACTCTGAAGCTGCACTCTGAAGCTGCACTCTGAAGCTGCACTCTGAAGCTGCACTCTGAAGCTGCACTCTGAAGCTGCACTCTGAAGCTCCACTCTGAAGCTCCACTCTGAAGCTCCACTCTGAAGCTCCACTCTGAAGCTGCACTCTGAAGCTGCACTCTGAAGCTCCACTCTGAAGCTCCACTCTGAATCTGCACTCTGAAGCTCCACTCTGCACTCTGAAGCTCCACTCTGAATCTGAACTCTGAAGCTCCACTCTGAAGCTCCACTCTGAATCTGAACTCTGAAGCTCCACTCTGAAGCTCCACTCTGAATCTGAACTCTGAAGCTCCACTCTGAATCTGAACTCTGAAGCTCCACTCTGAATCTCCACTCTGCACTCTGAATCTGCACTCTGAATCTCCACTCTGCACTCTGAATCTGCACTCTGAATCTCCACTCTGCACTCTGAATCTGCACTCTGAATCTCCACTCTGCACTCTGAATCTGCACTCTGAATCTCCACTCTGCACTCTGAATCTGCACTCTGAATCTGCACTCTGAATCTCCACTCTGCACTCTGAATCTCCACTCTGAATCTCCACTCTGCACTCTGAATCTGCACTCTGAATCTCCACTCTGCACTCTGAATCTCCACGCTCCACTCTGAATCTCCACGCTCCACTCTGAATCTGCACGCTCCACTCTGAAGCTCCACTCTGAAGCTCCACTCTGAAGCTCCACTCTGAAGCTCCACTCTGAATCTCCACTCTGAATCTCCACTCTGAATCTCCACTCTGCAGCTCCACTCTGCACTCTGAATCTCAACTCTGAAGCTCCACTCTCCACTCTGAATCTCAACTCTCCACTCTGAAGCTCCACTCTCCACTCTGAAGCTCCACTCTCCACTCTGAAGCTCCACTCTCCACTCTGAAGCTCCACGCTCCACTCTGAAGCTCCACGCTCCACTCTGAAGCTCCACTCTGAAGCTCCACTCTGAAGCTCCACTCTGAAGCTCCACTCTGAAGCTCCACTCTGAAGCTCCACTCTGAAGCTCCACTCTGAAGCTCCACTCTGAAGCTCCACTCTGAAGCTCCACTCTGAAGCTCCACTCTGAAGCTCCACTCTGAAGCTCCACTCTGAAGCTCCACTCTGAAGCTCCACTCTGCACTCTGAATCTCCACTCTGCACTCTGAATCTCCACTCTGCACTCTGAATCTCCACTCTGCACTCTGAATCTCCACTCTGCACTCTGAATCTCCACTCTGCACTCTGAATCTCCACTCTGCACTCTGAAGCTCCACTCTGCACTCTGAAGCTCCACTCTGCACTCTGAAGCTCCACTCTGCACTCTGAAGCTCCACTCTGCACTCTGAAGCTCCACTCTGCACTCTGAAGCTCCACTCTGCACTCTGAAGCTCCACTCTGCACTCTGAAGCTCCACTCTGCACTCTGAAGCTCCACTCTGCACTCTGAAGCTCCACTCTGAATCTCCACTCTGCACTCTGAAGCTCCACTCTGCACTCTGAAGCTCCACTCTGCACTCTGAAGCTCCACTCTGAATCTCCACTCTGCACTCTGAAGCTCCACTCTGCACTCTGAAGCTCCAATCTCCACTCTGCACTCTGAAGCTCCACTCTGCACTCTGAAGCTCCACTCTCCACTCTGAATCTGCACTCTGAATCTCCACTCTGACTCTGCACTCTGAAGCTCCACTCTGCACTCTGAAGCTCCACTCTGCACTCTGAACTCTGAATCTCCACTCTGACTCTGCACTCTGAAGCTCCACTCTGCACTCTGAAGCTCCACTCTGACTCTGCACTCTGAATCTCCACTCTGACTCTGCACTCTGAAGCTCCACTCTGAATCTGCACTCTGAAGCTCCACTCTGCACTCTGAAGCTCCACTCTGAATCTGCACTCTGAAGCTCCACTCTGCACTCTGAAGCTCCACTCTGAATCTGCACTCTGAAGCTCCACTCTGCACTCTGAAGCTCCACTTTGCACTCTGAAGCTCCACTCTGAATCTGCACTCTGAAGCTCCACTCTGCATTCTGAAGCTCCACTCTGAATCTGCAGCTCCACTCTGAATCTGCAGCTCCACTCTGAATCTGCAGCTCCACTCTGAATCTGCAGCTCCACTCTGAATCTGCAGCTCCACTCTGAATCTGCAGCTCCACTCTGCACTCTGAAGCTCCACTCTGCACTCTGCAGCTCCACTCTGCACTCTGAATCTGCACTCTGAAGCTCCACTCTGAAGCTCCACTCTGAATCTGCACTCTGAATCTGCACTCTGAAGCTCCACTCTGAATCTGCACTCTGAAGCTCCACTCTGAATCTGCACTCTGAAGCTCCACTCTGAATCTGCACTCTGAAGCTCCACTCTGAATCTGCACTCTGAAGCTCCACTCTGCACTCTGAAGCTCCACTCTGCACTCTGAAGCTCCACTCTGAAGCTCCACTCTGAAGCTCCACTCTGCACTCTGAAGCTCCACTCTGCACTCTGAAGCTCCACTCTGCACTCTGAAGCTCCACTCTGCACTCTGAAGCTCCACTCTGCACTCTGAATCTGCACTCTGAAGCTCCACTCTGAAGCTCCACTCTGAAGCTCCACTCTGAAGCTCCACTCTGAAGCTCCACTCTGAAGCTCCACTCTGAAGCTCCACTCTGAAGCTCCACTCTGAAGCTCCACTCTGAAGCTCCACTCTGAAGCTCCACTCTGAAGCTCCACTCTGCATTCTGAAGCTCCACTCTGAATCTGCAGCTCCACTCTGAATCTGAAGCTCCACTCTGAATCTGAAGCTCCACTCTGCACTCTGAAGCTCCACTCTGCACTCTGAAGCTCCACTCTGCACTCTGAAGCTCCACTCTGCACTCTGAAGCTCCACTCTGCACTCTGAAGCTCCACTCTGCACTCTGAAGCTCCACTCTGAATCTGCAGCTCCACTCTGAATCTGAAGCTCCACTCTGCATTCTGCAGCTCCACTCTGAATCTGCAGCTCCACTCTGAAGCTCCACTCTGAATCTGAAGCTCCACTCTGAATCTGAAGCTCCACTCTGAATCTGAAGCTCCACTCTGCACCTCCACTCTGAAGCTCCACTCTGCACTCTGAAGCTCCACTCTGAATCTCCACTCTGAATCTGCACTCTGAATCTGCACTCTGAAGCTCCACTCTGAATCTGCACTCTGAAGCTCCACTCTGAATCTGCACTCTGAAGCTCCACTCTGAATCTGCACTCTGAAGCTCCACTCTGAATCTGCACTCTGAAGCTCCACTCTGAATCTGCACTCTGAAGCTCCACTCTGAATCTGCACTCTGAAGCTCCACTCTGAATCTGCACTCTGAAGCTCCACTCTGCACTCTGAAGCTCCACTCTGAATCTGCACTCTGAAGCTCCACTCTGAATCTGCACTCTGAAGCTCCACTCTGAAGCTCCACTCTGAAGCTCCACTCTGAAGCTCCACTCTGAAGCTCCACTCTGAAGCTCCACTCTGAAGCTCCACTCTGAAGCTCCACTCTGAAGCTCCACTCTGAAGCTCCACTCTGAATCTGCACTCTGAAGCTCCACTCTGAAGCTCCACTCTGCACTCTGAATCTGCACTCTGAAGCTCCACTCTGAAGCTCCACTCTGAATCTGCACTCTGAAGCTCCACTCTGAATCTGCACTCTGAAGCTCCACTCTGAATCTGCACTCTGAAGCTCCACTCTGAAGCTCCACTCTGAATCTGCACTCTGAAGCTCCACTCTGAATCTGCACTCTGAAGCTCCACTCTGAAGCTCCACTCTGAAGCTCCACTCTGAAGCTCCACTCTGCATCTGCACTCTGAAGCTCCACTCTGAATCTGCACTCTGAAGCTCCACTCTGAATCTGCACTCTGAAGCTCCACTCTGAAGCTCCACTCTGAAGCTCCACTCTGAAGCTCCACTCTGAAGCTCCACTCTGAAGCTCCACTCTGAAGCTCCACTCTGAATCTGCACTCTGAAGCTCCACTCTGCACTCTGAATCTGCACTCTGAAGCTCCACTCTGCACTCTGAATCTGCACTCTGAAGCTCCACTCTGCACTCTGAATCTGCACTCTGAAGCTCCACTCTGCACTCTGAAGCTCCACTCTGAAGCTCCACTCTGCACTCTGAAGCTCCACTCTGAAGCTCCACTCTGCACTCTGAAGCTCCACTCTGAAGCTCCACTCTGCACTCTGAAGCTCCACTCTGAAGCTCCACTCTGAAGCTCCACTCTGAAGCTCCACTCTGAAGCTCCACTCTGCACTCTGAAGCTCCACTCTGCACTCTGAAGCTCCACTCTGCACTCTGAAGCTCCACTCTGCACTCTGAAGCTCCACTCTGCACTCTGAAGCTCCACTCTGCACTCTGAAGCTCCACTCTGCACTCTGAAGCTCCACTCTGCACTCTGAAGCTCCACTCTGCACTCTGAAGCTCCACTCTGCACTCTGAAGCTCCACTCTGAAGCTCCACTCTGAAGCTCCACTCTCCACTCTGAAGCTCCACTCTGAAGCTCCACTCTCCACTCTGAAGCTCCACTCTCCACTCTGAAGCTCCACTCTCCACTCTGAAGCTCCACTCTGAAGCTCCACTCTCCACTCTGAAGCTCCACTCTCCACTCTGAAGCTCCACTCTCCACTCTGAAGCTCCACTCTGAAGCTCCACTCTGAAGCTCCACTCTGAAGCTCCACTCTGAAGCTCCACTCTGAAGCTCCACTCTGAAGCTCCACTCTGAAGCTCCACTCTGAAGCTCCACTCTGAAGCTCCACTCTGAAGCTCCACTCTGCACTCTGAAGCTCCACTCTGCACTCTGAAGCTCCACTCTGCACTCTGAAGCTCCACTCTGCACTCTGAAGCTCCACTCTGCACTCTGAAGCTCCACTCTGCACTCTGAAGCTCCACTCTGAAGCTCCACTCTGAAGCTCCACTCTGAAGCTCCACTCTGAAGCTCCACTCTGAAGCTCCACTCTGAAGCTCCACTCTGAAGCTCCACTCTGAAGCTCCACTCTGAAGCTCCACTCTGAAGCTCCACTCTGAAGCTCCACTCTGCACTCTGAACGGTCAGACTCCAAAAATCGGCCCTAATCACAATAGTATTATTTCACCTGCGTGAATATAAGTCTTTGAAATTCTGGCCAGTGGTAATACACACAAGTAATATAAAATTGTTGTTCCAAAGAGCATTAAATGGAAATAAAACAAGTACCAGACCCATTGACGCCTGCACCTTAAAAGTGAAACTGACTGAAGCAAGCGCCCGGGCCACGTTGAAAAAAAAAAGCCACACACATTAGATGCAGTCAAGGCGCGCTCACGAACTCAGAAGGCACTCCACATGAACAACTACCAGACACATTGACGCCTGCACTTTGAAATGAAACAAAGTGAAACTGACTAAAGGAAGCGCACGGCCCATTAGATGCAGTCAAGGCGCGCTCACGAGGTCAAATCTCCAAAGGAGAAGCTCGTGACAGCCTGACTACAGCAGAAAAAGCTCGTAACAGTCTGATGTCCACAATATTCCCAGAAAAGCGGCAACATAAGTTGTCTCGCATAGACAGCAAAAGCTTCGCTTTTGCTTACGTCTAGGCGAGACCTAAAAACTTTACCAATGTAAATACTACTACCATGTTTTGTTTTAAAAACCTTTATTGTGAAAATGTCAGTGTACAAATGTGGGCCTATAACCACGTGGGCCGGCCATGGAGCAAACTGAAATCGTATATGATGAGGAGACATTTACATTATAGAGGAACGTAACGAGCGGGCCATTAGGTTGCAAGAACTAAGGTGTCTAACAGTTGCGGAATCGGTGGACGTACATTTTGTAATTAAATTACGACAGGGCCACTTACAAAAAAATCATCTAGATATACATTTGCGGGCAAGTACCATGGGTGACGTTAATTAGAACTTTCAATACTACAGTAATCAATAATACATCAGAACTTAATATCAATAGGGATGTCAAAATATTCAATCAATTCTCGTCCCCGCCCGCCATGAGCATCAAAACTGCATTCATATCTCGTGATATCAAGGTTGTTCAACCAGTACACAACAAGGAGTTACGAGTCCCATTTATACCGGCGCCATTTTGGGCGAAGCCGGGCAGGTGCAAGATATAGTCAAAATGTCTCCACCAACCATCGGCCAGACCAGAACCCATTTCGGCCCTTTATGCTACAAGATGGTGTCTTCCATTCAGAAAATATTGTTGGCAGCATTTTGAAAGGAAAGATAAACAGCCGTTTTCCTAGTGAGTCTCACATTGTTACATTTAGGAAGAATGTTGAAGAGTAGTATGTGGAAAATCTGAAGCCATTTTTCTACAAACTCTCAATCAGCCTTGGATGGAAAAAAAAATCCTGAAGAATGTACAAACTGAAAACCAATTTTTGTCTGTATAGCATCAACAGCAACGCTTGAGTCAGCTTTGTGTGAAGCCGCCATTTTGATTCAATCAATAACGTCCCCCTGCACACATTCAGGGACCTGGTCGTGTCTTCAGGTGAAACGGATTGTGGGACAAGAAGCAAAAAGGAAAAGGAAAAAAGTTCCGCCGGACCTCGGGAGCCGGCCGCCTATGTCATGTGCGATCTTTGGCCACACCAGGGCAATAGTGAAGCTGCAGCAGGTGCAAATAAGCTTCAGACAGTCTTACAAGCACTGCTCAGAACTCTCAACTATGGCACTCAACATCCAGGACTTGCCATTTGGATTTTGGCGCCTTGTGCTGGTTCCGACCTATTCACACATCGGTCCACTACTGACATCACCTCATAAGCCAACGGGGCGCCCCACGCCGACTTTCGGCGCAGCATTGTAGGATGGCCACACCAGTGCGGCAACTTGCTGGACACCACCTCGGTGCCATCCGGATCTCGGCGCGTTCGAGTCACTGTACCGCAAGAGTGACCGCAACTCAGCTGGACACGCCGTCTTCCGGCGCAGCATTGTAGGATGGCCACACCAGTGCGGCAACTTGCTGGACACCACCTCGGTGCCATCCGGATCTCGGCGCGTTGTGTTGCCTTCGGCCTACTGTAGCCGCAAGTGCGGACGCAACTCAGTTGGACGGCGAGTGAAACGCTAAGGGGCGCCCCACTGCAGCCGAGGAGCCTCCATCTTGGGGGAGACGCACAGCCCCCACTGACTGACGCGACCTCACAGGCCAACGGGGCGCCCCACGCCGACTTTCAGCGCAGCATTGTAGGATAGCCACACCAGTGCAGCAACTTGCTGGACACTAACTCGGTGCCATCCGGATCTCGGCGCGTTGTGCTGCCTTCGGCCTATTCGCACATCGGTCCGCTACTGATGCCGCCTCACGTGCCAACGGATTTTCTACGCTTTTTGTAGCCCTATGCCGCATGACAGGTCATGTGACTTGTTTATAAAACTTTTCATTGGTTCATTTTACTTTTGGTTTCCTAAAGATGGAAGGCTTGGTCATATGACCTAAAAATAACACTTTTCATTGGTTTAGAACATTTTTTTTTCCCAAACGATGAAAGCCCCACCTTGTTTCTGGATGATTCAGACTGAAGCTGGCGTCAGCATGAGAGCACCTCCATTTCGTGGCTCCGTCGTGGTCATTCCGCGAGCAATCATGGCAGCCGCTCCCCACCGGAAGCCTGCAGGAGTCGAGGGCCCCAAGACTTTTGTAGAATCTTCACGGCTGAGGGGACGCTTTCGAGAATGGAGCCCAAGCCCTAGCAGGCAAGCTTCCGAGTTCCAAGGTGTCCCAGGGCCATTTTAGTGGACCAGGCCCAAATCTGAAGAGCCGGCCGCCATTTTGAGAGTCCTGTGGCAGCCGCCTATCGCTGCACTGCAAGAGTGGGCGGAAGTCAACTACATGGTGAGCGAGACGCTGTAGCCGCAAGAGCGGGCGCAACTCAGCTGGATGGCCACCACCTGGGGAGGCCCGTTCACACCGCCTCCCCCACGCCCCCCCCGGGCCGCCCCACGCCAATTTTCGGAGCAGCATTGTAGGATACCAAAACCAGTGCGGCAGTTTACTGGACATCACCTGGGTGCCATCCACATCTCAGCACGTTGTGCTGCCTTGGGACTATTCGCACAAAAGACAGCTTCTGACTATTGTTGCTTTTTTTGTCAAAGAATGTTTAAATGTATTTACAGTTTTTGTTGCGTTCGTTATATTTAAAAGTTAATAAAGTTTTATAATCCTACTTTGTTGGAGTGCTATATATTTTTAAAAAATCGGGTGAATGGGGCCTTGAATCGGGTTATTGTCATGTGTGGGCTTTGCAAGTGTACTGCTACAGGATCGGACATTTCAAACTCAAATGCACATTCTTATTCTTACCTTTCCGAAGCATGGAGCGCAATAGCAGGCAGAGAAAGGGTGATGCAAGTGTTGAACACTGCCTGGCCTGGCAAGTTGCTGGCAGTGCCCCCCCCCCCGCCCGCTCCTGAAAGAGGGCACACACACACCGATGCCCCGAGTACTTCACAGATCTTTAAAAGACCATGCGCTTGTTCATGAGGCTTAAATGGTTTATCACCCCTTCTAGAGCCCCTGCATCGACCCTCTGACGTTTCCTGGAAGAATTAGCACATAACACAATACCAAGCCCTGTCAGCTGAAACCCCTGAGGAATCGTGGGGCATATTATCAAAGGGGTTTATCTCCGCTTTTTTGGCTTTAAAAGCCAAGAAAGCGGAGATAAAATGATTTCCCTATTACCAAGCTGTCGCTAACACCAGTTAGTGACAGCTTAAAGGAGATAGCGACCATCTTGGGCCCCGCTTTGCATGTCAGTGATATTTATCACTAATGACATGCAAAGTGGGCGTGCCAAGATGTTAGCGACTGGAAACAGTCCCTAACATCGCTATCTCCTATTACCAACTTTTGGAGATATTCGCGCTAAGCGGAATATCTCCAAAAGCTAACACCTGCCCTGAGCAGTTCTTAGCCATGTTATCCAATGGGAGGTGGATAACATGGCTAAGAGCATTTGCTCGATAATGCATGAATATCGCTGACTTTTCAGCGATATTCATGCATTGCGGCCGTTTTTTATCGCATTTGCGATAAACCTTGCTAATAGCAAGGTTTATCTGCGATAAAAATCGCCGATGTGCGGCGATAATTTTTGTCTCTAAACAAGTTAGAGACAAAAATTATCGCTAGTTGTTGGTAATATGCCCCCGGGTTTTTGCTTGCAGAAATCGGGAGGCGGGAGACTAGCACTGAAATCAGTAGTCTCACGCCTGAATCGGGAGGGTTGGCATGTCTGGATTCTCTACAGCTGGGACCATAAACTACATCCACAGGGCTAGGTGATAACCTGGGACCGGCCTGGCATCTAAAATGGCCGCCGTGCACGACAAAATTGTGGCATTGGAAAAAAGGCAAGATGGCGCAGACAATGTTTATCAATAAGGATTCATTTATAACAAAATATTTTATCGCACTGACAAATTGGCGGTCAACACTTCCTGATTTCCATCGAATCGAACGTTAACAGACGTCACACAGCAAAAAAAAAAAAAAGCTCACGCACAGCCGCTGGAAGACATGTATCAACATATATGAGCCTCCTCAGCCACCCTCAGAAAACATAAGGGATCAGTATACGTCTCCCGCACCCCCTTATACCGAGTAATTTAATTAAAACGAAACACAAAATGGCGAATTCCCGTTTCGCTACCAGTTTGCGGCCCGGGAAGCGCTTCTACCGTGAAAAATCAATTTTTTTTCCCCCACGGGACCCTTTAATAACCCCAACATCATTCCTAGGGGGTCAAGAAGGGAATACCTTGCCCCCTTTCATTAAATTCCCCCTTCGTTTTTCACCTCTTCTTCTCTCTCGATCCTACCGAGAGACAAGATGGCGCACGCACAGCCGCTGGAAGACATATATCAACATATATGAGCCTCCTCAGCCACCCTCAGAAAACATAAGGGATTAGGATACATCTCCCGCACCCCCTTATACCTAGTAATTTAATTAAAACGAAGCACAAAATGGCGAATTCCCGTTTCGCTACCGGCCCAGTTCGCGGCCCAGGAAGCGCTTCTACCGTGAAAATTTTTTTTTTTTTATTTTCCCCACGGGACACTTTAATAACCCCAACAACATTCCTAGGGGGTCAAGAGGGGTATACCTTGCCCCCTTTCATTAAATTCCCCCTTCGTTTTTCACCTCTTCTTCTCTCTCGATCCTACCGAGAGATAAGATGGCGGCCGCTCCGGACTGTTTAGAATGTTGACAGACACCGGAGAGCCAATCAGCTTCGCATTGCAAAGTTCCGTTTCGCGAAAAGTAAGCGGACCGGAGCGCAGCCCGGAGCGCTGTTACAGATATATATCTTGTTTTGAACGTTAATTTCTCAAAATCCACTGGAGCACATATATTGAGACCTAGCAAAGGCACATCGGGCTAACAGTCCCTACAATTTTGCCAAGTTTCGTGCAAATCCATTCAGACGTTCGAGCTAAAAGTGAGGCCAAAGGCCCTATGGAAAAATGAATGGGAAAAACCCGTTTTGGGACCCCCCTTTTTTCCTCGGCCCCCCCTTGACGGAACCCCCCCAAATTTTCAGGGGCTGCTCAGAAACAAAATGTGTCATTTTCCTGAAAATTTCAGCCGATTCCGTCCGCAAACGCCAAAGTTATTAGACATAGAATTTTCAAAAGTTCCATAGAGAAAAAATCCTAACTATATATACCTACTGGCTATTGCCAGTAGGTAATATATATATATATATATATATATATATATATATATATATATATATATATATATATATATTCACTGAAAAAACCATAGGTTATAGACCATATATAGTTAGGAATTAGCATTTACAAAACCTTATTTTACTCACACAAAACCATTAAAATTCCATATATAGTTAGTTGCACTAACTATATATCGCGCACCCGCAATCCACTGCTGATGATGTCACATATTACATCATTCATGACATGGTCAGTGACATCACTGATGACATCACTGATGACATCTCAAATGACATCACTGATGACATCACTGATGACAACATCCAGTGACTGTATGTTTCTGTAAAGTTAAAATATGTCTTACATATTGAAGAATGAGTGGATGTATAAGTGTCTGGATGAAGGATTTAGTAGGTGCATGACTGACTGTATGAGTGAGTGATTAAATATGTCTCACTGAGTGCATGGGTTAGTGACTAAACTGTCTTAATTTGTGCATCATTATGTCTGTTGTTCTGTAAACTGTTGCATGTGTTGATAAGTAGCTATATGAGTAACTATATGGGTTATTGATTGGTTGCCCAAGTATTTGTATGGGAGACTGAGTGTGTGGGTGGCTGGGAGGTGTATGACTCTGTGCATAGATGTGTGAGCAGTTGATTCACTAGATGTATGGTTTCAAAAGTGCATGTGGAAACAGCTGTATGGGCGGTTGACTGTGTGCATGAGTGTATTGGTGAGTGAATGGATATCTCAGTGCTACATGTCAAAGTAAGTACATATGTAAAACACAGTACATGTGAGAGTTGACATATATAAATAACTGTGCATAAGAGCCAGTGAATGTGTGAGTGGCTGTAAGGATCATTGTGAACTTGTATCAGGGATTGTATAAGAGAGTAAATATGTGTTAGTATATGTTTGAATAAGTAAAGTTTGTATAACTGTATAGTTGAGGAAATGGAGGTGTGATTGATTCTTTGCATGACTGACTAGGTGTGTGAGTAACTCCATGGATGAGTGACAGTCTGTGAGTGTCTGTTTACACTGATTGTATCTAAGGTTATATTAGAGTCTGAAGAGGTTCATCGTATTATCACATGAATGATATCATCAGTGATGTGATCAGTAATGTCAAATGAGATGTCATCAGTGATGTCATCAGTGATGTCATTTGAGATGTCATCAGTGATGTCATTTGAGATGTCATCAGTGATGTCATCAGTGATGTCACTGACCATGTCATGAATGATGTAATATGTGACATCATCAGCAGTGGATTGCGGGTGCGCGATATATAGTTAGTGCAACTAACTATATATGGAATTTTAATGGTTTTGTGTGAGTAAAATAAGGTTTTGTAAATGCTAATTCCTAACTATATATGGTCTATAACCTATGGTTTTTTCAGTGAATTTTCAAGGTTTTGTAAATGCTAATTCCTAACTATATATGGTCTATAACCTATGGTTTTTTCAGTGAATTTTCAAGGTTTTGTAAATGCTAATTCCTAACTATATATGGTCTATAGCCTATGGTTTTTTCAGTGAATATATATATATACATACATATATAAACATATATCATCTGTATATCTATATAAATACAAACATAAATGCATGCATACATATACTTATATGCATACAGATGCATGTTATTTACATGAAAGTTGAAAAAACACTAATAAAAGCAAAGCTAAAAAGCCACCTCATTACAAACAGAATGGCTTTAACTTAAACGAGTGCGAGATCTATTGCATTTTCAATGCTTGTTTACTTTGGTTCCATCAAGAAGGCATTCAGATGTGTCACACATTTGCCATAAATTCTGAATGTTAGCACTCTAGTTGCACATTAGATCACTGTAGTAAAGCTACTGCTCACCAGGGACGTCTGCTGCTGGTATTCAAAGTGCATGTTTCAGTCTGCATGTCAGAATTTTTTTAATGAAATAGAAGAGGATTTGAGAAGTCACTCAAAATGATCCCTAATTTTTCTTTCTGAAGCACTAATCATACTTTCTATGGCAAAATTAACCCCCTCATGTTGTTCCTTTTTAAATTGAGTGTTTTCAGACTTACCACTTCATTCCAATCAAGATGGCTTCTGGTGTGCCATACTTTTGTCATAAGTAAGACTGTAAGCGCTCTAGTTGTTCTTTAGAACACTCTGGGACATTCTGTCATTGGGCTATACTTTGGGTACATCTGGGTGATATTTGGGCTACATTTAGGCTCTTTTGTCTCTGGTGGCCATCTTGGGAGACTGTATGTCAGAATGTTTTAATGAAATTGAAGAGGGTTTGAGAAGTCACTCAAAATGTGCCCTAATTTTTCTTTCTGCAGCACTAATCATAATTCATATGGCAAAATATACCCCCTCATTTTGTTCCTTTTGAAATTAAATGTTTTAAGAGTTACCACTTTATTCCATTCAAGATGGCTTCAGGTGTGCCATACCTTTGTAATAAGTAGGACTGTTAGCGCTCTAGTTGTTCTTTAGAACACTCTGGGACATTCTGTCATTGGGCTATACTTGGGCTACATCTGGGTGATATTTGGGCTACATTTGGGCTCTTTTGTCTCTGGTGGCCATTTTGGGAGACTGCATGTCAGAATTTTTTAATGAAATAGAAGAGGATTTGAAAAGTCACTCAAAATGTGCCCTAATTTTTCTTTCTGCAGCACTAATAATACCTTCTATTGCATAATATACCCCCTCATTTTGTTCCTTTTTAAATTAAATGTTTTAAGAGTTACCACTTTATTCCCATCACGATGGCTCCAGGTGTGCTATACCTTTGTAATAAGTAGGACTGTTAGCGCTCTAGTTGTTCTTTAGAACACTCTGGGACATTCTGTCATTGGGCTATACTTGGGCTACATCTGGGTGATATTTGGGCTACATTTGGGCTCTTTTGTCTCTGGTGGCCATTTTGGGAGACTGCATGTCAGAATGTTTTAATGAAATAGAAAAGGATTTGAGAAGTCACTCAAAATGTGCCCTAATTTTTCATTCTGCAGCACTAATCATACTTTCTATGGCAAAATATACCCCCTCATGTTGTTTCTTTTTAAATTAAATGTTTTAAGAGTTACCACTTTATTCCAATCAAGATGGCTTCAGGTGTGCCATACCTTTGTAATAAGTAGGACTGTTAGCGCTCTAGTTGTTCTTTAGAACACTCTGGGACATTCTGTCATTGGGCTATACTTGGGCTTCATCTGGGTGATATTTGGGCTACATTTGGGCTCTTTTGTCTCTGGTGGCCATTTTGGGAGACTGCATGTCAGAATGTTTTAATGAAATAGAAAAGGATTTGAGAAGTCACTCAAAATGTGCCCTAATTTTTCATTCTGCAGCACTAATCATACTTTCTATGGCAAAATATACCCCCTCATGTTGTTTCTTTTTAAATTAAATGTTTTAAGAGTTACCACTTTATTCCAATCAAGATGGCTTCAGGTGTGCCATACCTTTGTAATAAGTAGGACTGTTAGCGCTCTAGTTGTTCTTTAGAACACTCTGGGACATTCTGTCATTGGGCTATACTTGGGCTACATCTGGGTGATATTTGGGCTACATTTGGGCTCTTTTGTCTCTGGTGGCCATTTTGGGAGACTGCATGTCAGAATGTTTTAATGAAATAGAAAAGGATTTGAGAAGTCACTCAAAATGT
>NC_141700.1:361056095-361061095 GCF_964263255.1 Lissotriton vulgaris | reverse complement strand
TCTTGATTCCAAAGATGATCTAATTTGAACAGGGGGCCCGCTCCCATCTTTATACTAAAAAAAGGGGGCTGACCCGGTGACTAGGTCCTGCCTATGGGTGGGACTAGGAGGGGGTGGTTACACCCCTCTGCCATGCCGGACTTTCCCCAGGCCAGGGGCTGGTGTGCCCCTGGAACTGGTTCTGACCGGCCTATGCGTAGTGAGCACCGGGGTGCCACTCAGCAGTCACCTTCCTGTAAAGCCCTGCCTACCCAGGATACACAAAACCATGTCTGGGATGGTGCTAGCACCGCCCCGGACAGGAAACCCTTTGTCCAAGCCTCCCTCGCTGGAAGGACTCCCAGCAGCAGGAGGTCAGACTCGTTTCTGTGGTGGCAGCATCCATTTTGTAAAGCTGAGGCTTTAGTTAACTTCAACCGGGGTTCACAGTTACATACATGTTGTGTCCCTCTAGAAGGGTGGAATGCTAACCCCGTCGCCAGAATTGGCGAGGGGTTAGTATTCCAATTCGTATGACACCTTACTCGACATGTTTTGATAAAGCAATACCAAAGTTAGCATTTAACCGCGAGGATTATAATGCACTTAAGAGTATATGGTATGCGATATCATGGAACAGCTATTAGGACTTGGTTCCGCAAGCTGTAGACAGGCTCAGCTCATGCCAGAGCACCATCTCACACGATTCCAAGCACTCTGCCTTCAGGATTGTCAAGGCCTGCCATAGGAGTGACTGATAGGAATCTGTGTGTCCATTTTAGGGTTAGGTATAGGTATACTACACCTACAGCAACGGGTGATTACACGACTTTGCCCCAGCTGTCATGCAGCCAGTTGTGTCAAATTTAGGAGGCCAGCCAGGGGTGGCATAATACATGACCTATGCCCTGAGTTACAGGGTCTGATAAGGTGGCCCAGTACCAATTGGTAAATGCACCTAGGGTACATGTTGTAATTTAGAGAGAGAACAGCCAGGCTGTGGGTCTGATTAGCAGGCCCACAGCCAGAGAAAGTCGTAAACCAGTGAAACAAAAGCAAAAAATCTGGATGATCATAGGATTGCAGACCCTACTCTCCTACATACACATTTCTTTTTCCTCCTGTTAACCTGCCCACGTCACTTTTTCCTCCCTGTAATGCCCCGTTTCACTTTTTCATCCTGTAATGGCCCGTTTGCTCCCCGCTCCACTTTGTATGCTTTTGTCACCTGCACACATATCTTTTTCCTCCTGTTAACCTGCCCATGTTACTTTTTCCTGCACACGTTTGTTTTTCCTCCGGTACCTGTGGCTCGCTCAACGCTCCTCCCCACTGCCGCTCCTCCCTCAGGTTTGCTTTGCTGACTGGTAACTTGGCACCCTACCTCATCCGCCGCCGACCGCTCCTCCCCGCCGCCGCTCCTCACTGTCTGCCCGCCGATCCTCACCGCCTGTCCGCCGGTCATGTCCGCTGCTCCCCTGATCTCTGCCGCTCCTCGTCACTGCTCTTCCCCGCGCTGATCTCTGCCGCTCCTCCCCGCGCTGTTCTCCGCCGCTGCTCACATGTATGCCGCTCCTGATGTCAGCACGCACGTCGCGGCCGGCGCTACTTTAAAGGGACTAAATTTTTTTAAACTATATTTACTAATATTTTTTAATAACGTATTTATTTTTTATTTATATAGCCTATGTCCATCTGCACACCCTGAGGATTACAACGATGTATTGGGTGTGTGGATTGGTGCTGGTGTTCCCGAGTTTACCCGCCTCAAATCCTCAAAGTTCTTCCTTTATAATAGTAGTATAGATACACACACATATATATATATATATATATATATATATATATATATATACATATACATATATATATACATATATATATATATACACACACACATATATACATATATTCACTGAAAAAACCAAAGGTTATAGACCATATATAGTTAGGAATTAGCATTTACAAAACCTTGAAAATTCACTGAAAAAAGCATGGGTTATAGACCATATATAGGTAGGAATTAGCATTTACAAAACCTTATTTTACTCACACAAAACCATTGAAATTTCATATATAGTTAGTTGCACTAACTATATATCGCGCACCCGCAATCCACTGCTGATGATGTCACATATTACATCATTCATGACATGATCAGTGACGCCAGCTTCAGTCTGAAACATCCGGAACTACCAATTCGCTCAGTTCCGGTGGAGCCCCAACATGACCCGGTAGAGAAGAACTTGCCCTCCCCTCTTTGACTGTTGGTTCTTGTTGCCTGTCCCTTCTGTTGTCATTTTACAGAACTTTTTGGACTGCTGAAAGGGGTTGTGTTCCGACCGCTGGTTGGTGGAGACATTTTGACTATATTCTGGACCTGCGTTGTCGCGTAATGCGTCATATGACGCGTCGCGTTAGCGCACCCGGAAGTGCTCCGGTGCGCGAGGCGCAGCTTCCCGGAAGCGATCCAGAGCGCGGCGCGCAGCGCGTAACGTAAGCATAACAGGTCATGTGACTTGTTAATAAAACTTTTCATTAGTTCATTTTACTTTTGTTTTTCTAATGATGGAAGGCTTGGTCATATGACCTAAAAATAACACTTTTCATTGCTTTCGAACATTTTTTTTTCCCAAATGATGAAAGCCCCACCTTTTTTTTTCTCACTCTGACTTGTAAAGCAAAGGACCCAGATGCATTTACAGTTTATCACTAACAATGTTCCAGGCTAATGTATTTTCCCGGGAAATTTACAACTGTCCTGCAAGTAAAATATTCCTATTTCGAGAAAAAGGGCGTTTCTTCGTCCCATGAGGGAGCCGTTGAACAAAAGAGGCTCGGCCTGCTGTCTTAGTCGCTGATAGGCATGAATATCGGATTCTTATCGATCACTTTATGTTGCAGGAGTGGAAAACACAACAGCCCTTGACCATTTATCTTTACTGCGTTCCTGCGTATTATACCTTTTAACCGTCATGTAATCGGGCTGCTTTATTTCACTTGCCTTTTACTGATTCGAAAACAGTGGCTATTATTCAAAACTTTACCAATCTAGGTACTACTACCATGTTTTGTTTTAAAAACCTTTATTGTGAAAATGTCAGTATACAAATACGGGCCTATAACCACGTGGGCCGGCCACGGAGCAAACTGGAATCGTATATGATGAGGGGACATTTACACTGTAGAAGAACGTAACGGGCGGGCCATTAGGTTGCAAGAACTAAGTTGTCTAACAGTTGCAGAATCGGTGGACGTACATTTTATAATTAAAGTACGACAGAGACAGTTACAATAAAATTATCTAGATATACATTTGCGAGCAAGTACCATGGGTGACGTTAATTCGAACTTTCAATAGTACAGTAATCAATAACACATCAGAACTTAATATCAATAGGGATGTCCAAATGTTCAATCAGTACTTGTCCCCGCCCGCCATGTCCTTCAAAACTGCATACGTATCTCGTGATATCAAGGTTGGGCAACCAGTACACAACAAGGAGTTACGAGTCCCATTTATACCGGCGCCATTTTGGGCGAGGCCGGGCAGGTCCAGGATATAGTCAAAATGTCTCCACCAACCAGCGGTCGGACCAGAACCCCTTTCGGCAGTCCAAAAAGGTTCCGTTAAATGACAACAGAAGAGATAGGCAACAAGAACAATCAGTCAAAAGAGGGGACGCTTTCGGGAATGGGGCCCATGCCCTAGCAGGCAAGCGTCCGAGTTCCAAGGTGTCCCAGGGCCATTTTAGTGGACCAGGCCCAAATCCAAAGAGCCGGCCGCCATTTTGAGAGTCCTGTGGCAGCCGCCTATCGCTGCACCGCAAGAGTGGGCGCAATTCAGCTGGATGGCGGATGAGGCACTGTACCGCAAGAGCGGGCGGAACTCAGCTGGATGGCGGGTGAGGCACAGTGCCGCAAAAGCGGGCACTAAACAGCTGAATGGCGACTGAAACGCGAAAGGGCGCCCCACTGCAGCAGAGGAGCCTCCACCTGGGGAGGCCCGTTCGTTCCGCCTCCCCCCCCCCCCTGGGGCGCCCCACGCCGTTTTTTGGCGCAGCATTGTAGGATGGCCAGACCAGTGCGGCAACTTACTGGACACCACCTGGGTGCCGTCCGGATCTCAGTGCGTTGTGCTGCCTTCGGCCTATTCGCACAACGGACCGCTACTGACGCCACCTCACAGGCCGACGGATTTTGCCGACTAAAAGACAGACCAAAGCAGCCCATTGTTGCTTTGAGATGGATGTTGCAGCAGGCTGCCATGTAAATAGTTGTTTAATTTTTTTTATTTTTTTAACGAGTTTACTTTGTTGGAGCGTTGTATATATTTATAAGTTATTAAAGTGTTATAATCCTACTACTTTGTTGGAGTGCTATATATTTTTAATGTGACACATAATTGTGAAGACTTTGATGTACAAAAAGGCATCCCTGGAGTCTTCCGCTTCAGGCTCGGTCCCACACACCCTTACAGTGAGAATCCCGTCCCCAATCACAATACAGGATCGTTATCAGATAGTAGGAACGCGTGTGGTGTGACGGATCTCATGGGGTGGGGGCCTTCATCTACTGTAACTCCTTTGAAGAGGGGTGATTCTTTACAGTTGGAGCCCTAAACTACATCCGCAGGGCTATGTGATAGCCTGGGACCGGCCTGGACAATCAGACACAGAGGAAGAGGAGTGTCAGAGGGTGCGGTAGTGAATAGGATGAAAGGGAGGTGTCGGGCGGGCACAGGGTGTGATTCTCAGGGAAGAGCAGCGCAGATGGGGGAAGGTTTATGGCCCATGCATGAGAGAGAGAGAGCGGGGGTGACCAGTGCGTGGGGGAGATGCTTGCGAGGGTGGGGAGCCATGCTGAGGATCGGCGGCGTGCAGAGTGGGTCTGGTCAAGGCATCTAAAATGGCTGCCGTGCACGACAAAAGTGTGGCATTGGAAAAAAGGCAAGATGGCGCAGACAATGTTTATCAATACGGATTAATTTATAACAATTATTTTTAACAATATATTTACTC
>NC_141700.1:361026095-361043595 GCF_964263255.1 Lissotriton vulgaris | reverse complement strand
TGCACAACAGTGATTCCAGCTATCTACAATATTATCTGGTAGATACTGTGATGCCGCTCAAACGGGGGGGTGACAGAGAAGGCAGATTGCGCCTACTTGAGACAAGGTATATTCTTGAAATGAATACCAAGAGCCCGAATGGATTAAATGATCGTGAAGATCTGTATACCTGTCTCAGGGACACGTAAAGTGTCTTCAATAGATCTTCAACTGTCCCCGTATCTGTGCAAGTGAGCAAATTCCATACACTCCTGTCCTGATTACTTCCCTTATAACTGATGGTGGCCCCCCCAGGTCATTCCCAGTTGCAGTAGGCTTTAGACACTTAGTAGATATTACTGCACATATTGGTATTGGAGTGCATATGATTAATTTGCACATTCATGTGAATTTTCCCTTAGGGTATCCCGCAAATCTCCCCATTCTTTTCTGTGAAATACCTTTATTTACTATTCTTTTATTTGTATCTTTATGGTTTATGCAAACACGAGCACTTTTATTTACGTTCTTTATTTTACCTTCGGATCTCACAGCTGCACACAAGGGTCGTACACACTGTTTGGAAGGAGTTTGCTTTGAAATAAGTGCTTTTAAACTTTGATTCAGTAGTAACGGCACATGTTTCTCGAGATGAATTAGCAATTTTGAACTAGTACCAACTATAATGAAATTACAAGTTATTGAATAACACATGAATGCATAGGAATTCTTAGGTTAGATTTGTAATGGGTAATTTGTACTACGTGTAAATTTGTAAATATTGAACTTATGTAGATATATGAATTACAGAACATAGTAATATATATTTTGTGGTATCTCCATTTAGGAGCACTGTTATATAGATAGATTGTATATAATGAGTGTAAGATAATCGCGTGTACATAGTGATATATTTTTTGATAAGAAGGGACGATCCATTACTTTTACTTTTGTAACGATTTGTGTTTGGAGATCAAATGCTTCTTTTTATGTATGAATTCAACACCAATACGTACGTCATGCCGTGACAGAGAAATGACTGAATGATGATAATGTTGGGCACTTGCCCTCAATTTTGTAAAATTGAAATTTTGTAAGTTTACTATGCACTTACCACTTTAAGCGCGAAGCCGCTCCCACGCACTGATGTATTTAAGACCCTTGTTGATTTCAATGTACGTCATGTGATCAAGCCTCGTTTGAGGTGAAACGCGTTATGGCGGATGGCTGGTGAAACACTTGAATAAATCACCGAAAATATTGCACCTAATCTGGGCTCACTCTCGTTATTCCATTTGACTGTGGAAAGGAATGGCGTTTTGTTCACATATATATACATATATACACACATATATATATACATATATACACACATATATATATATACATATATATACACACATATATATACATATATACACACATATATATATACATATATACACACATATATATATACATATATACACACATATATATATATACATATATACACACATATATATATATACATATATACACACATATATATATACATATATACACACATATATATATACATATATACACACATATATATATACATATATACACACATATATATACATATATACATATATACACACACATATACATATATACACACACATATATATACACACACATATACATATATATATACACACACATGTATATATACATATATATACACACACATGTATATATACATATATATACACACACATATATATATATACATATATATACACACATATATATATATACATATATATACACACACACATATATATATATATATACACACACATATATATACATATATATACACACACATATATATATATATACATATATATACACACACATATATATATATATATATACATACACATATATATATATATATATACACACACATATATATATATACATATATATACACACACATATATATATATACATATATATACACACACATATATATATATACATATATATACACACACATATATATATATACATATATATACACACACATATATATATACATATATATACACACACATATATATATATACATATATATACACACACATATATATATACATATATATACACACACATATATATATACATATATATACACACACATATATATATACATATATATACACACATATATATATTCACTGAAAAAACCATAGGTTTCACACCAGTTATAGTTAGGAATTAGCATTTAAAAAACCTATTAAATTCACTGAAAAAACCATAGGTTTCACACCAGTTATAGTTAGCTGGAAATTTTACTGATATAAAACCATTGAAATTCCCACGTTATAGTTAGTCGGACTCACTATAACTTGCGCGTGCAATGCACTGCTGATGACATCACATATTACATCACTCATGACATGGTCAGTGACATCACTCATGACATCACTGATGACATCATCCTTGCGACAGAGTGACAGACCTCCTTTTAGTGTAATGTAACCCTTGAAACACATATTCAAAAATAGAAACTAATATTTTCAAAAAAGTGGATATACCCATACCAGTTACAACAACCAATTCAGTAATACCACCATCTAATACACATCCACTCATGTGTATGTATATGGGTTATTAGATATTTTTATTAGTATCAGTATGAGTGTCTATATGGTTTGGTGGGGGTATTACTTAGCACATACATGCATGAGTGACTGACTCTTTGTTTGTATGTGTTTTGAAGACAACATATGTACAGGACTGTATGGGTGGATGAGTGTCTATATGTGTTTGTTAGTGAGTGAATGACTGTCTCACTAGTGTCTTTATCAGTAACTACATATGTTTTAATCTAGTATATATGAATATTGATGTATATAAGTGAGTATATGTGAGAGTAAGAGATTGTAAGAGTTCCTGTTTAAATAAGTATGTGTTTCTATAAGTGATTGTTTAAGAGAATAAATATGTGTAATTTTAAATAGAAGTAAGGTGGAAGTGTGTGTATAACTCTATATTCAAATAAATGGATGTCCAATAGTTTATTTGCACGTGTGAATATGTGTGTGAGTAACTTTTGGATGAATGTCGGTGTGTAACAGGATGTATAGGTGTATCACTTCATATGATGAGTGAGTATATGTATGAGTGACTATATAGAACTATTGGTGAATGAGTGGATGTGTATATAGATAGTGGAATTACTGAATTGCTTGTTGTAACTGATATAGGTATCTCCATTTTTTAAAAAATTTCAGTTTCTATTTTTGAATATGTGTCTCAAGGGTTACATTATAGTGAAAGGAGGTCTGTCACTATGTCACAAGGATGGTGTCATGAGTGATGTCACTGACCATGTCATGAGTGATGTAATATGTGATGTCATCAGCAGTGCATTGCACGCGCAAGTTATAGTGAGTCCGACTAACTATAACGTGGGAATTTCAATGGTTTTATATCAGTAAAATTTCCAGCTAACTATAACTGGTGTGAAACCTATGGTTTTTTCAGTGAATTTAATAGGTTTTTTAAATGCTAATTCCTAACTATAACTGGTGTGAAACCTATGGTTTTTTCAGTGAATTTCATAGGTTTTTTAAATGCTAATTCCTAACTATAACTGGTGTGAAACCTTTGGTTTTTTCAGTGAATTTCATAGGTTTTTTTAATGCTAATTCCTAACTTTTTATACAGACTCATACCTATGTGTTTTTTAGTGAATTGCTAAAGTATGTTTTTGTAAAAATGAACACTATAATGTATATTGAGATAATATTTTTAATTTAAAATATTTTTTTTTATATTTCGCTTTCGGTGCGCGCACCGGTGCGCGTACCGTCAGCGCACTAACAAAAAAAAAGAAAAAAAAAAGAAGGAGGGACTGTGTAATAGATAGTAAGACAGATAAAAAGTGTAAAAGGAAGTAACTGAGAAAAGAAAAATGAATAAGGGAGCAAAAGAAAGAAGAAATAGGAAGAAGACTAAAGCAGAGGTTAAGGGAGATTGTAAATGGATGTTGAAAGTAAAAAGAAGGACAGTTAAGTATGGGAATGTCAGGTAGTGACGGAATCAGAGGAAAAGAATAGCAGTGATTGAGGGAAAGTAAATATCAGTGAATATAAGTAAAAAGGGGTGAAAGAGGGTACATGTAAGTGAATAAGGGTAACACATGGGGAGTAATAGAGACAAACAAGAGAGAGAGTAAAAGAAGGACTGTCACAAAGGGACTAAGTGAACCAGTAAAAAAGGTAAGTGAAGGAGTGTGCATAGGCAGAAGTACTGAAAGAAATTGAATGTGGTCGGAAGTAAACATGGAACAAAAGAATAAGTGAGGGAAGCAAAGTAAGGAAATAGGGGTGCGGTAGGGTGACAGAAAAATAGTGAAAATAAAACAAAAGGTGATAACAAAAAAGATTTTGTAAACACACTTACCATATAATCAATGCAAACTTGTATCTATGAAAGATAAAAGAAAAAACACGTTATAATTTCTTAAAAATATATAATAAAATAGAAACAACAGTTCATGAGGTTTAAAAATCTACAAAAGTTTACTAAGAAATGATGCAATAGTGAAGGATACAAAAACAGAAAGAAAGTAATGTAGAAAGAGAAAAAAAAAGGAAAAAGAAATAGAAAGAGAACAAATTCCTAAAGGTAAATAAGATACTAAAAGAATGTAAGATATCAAATCAAAATCAGTAAAGGTAAGAAAATAAAAGAAAAATGAGTGAAAAGGAGAGAAGTCTGATTGAGAAACTATAAATAAAAAAGAGGAATAGAAGATGATTGAGAGTGAGTGAAGTAAAGTAACAGAGTGAAGGGATGAAAGGAATGAAGTTAGTATAGAACGATGGATAAAACAGGAGTGAGAGAGTAAGTACACAGAAAGACAAAAGGAAGAACTAAGTGAACTACAGTACAATGGATGCGAAAGAAAAAAAAAGGAGAAAAAGAAAGAGAGGGTTAGGAAACTAAAGCAGTGGTACTGTGAGAATATGAAAAAGATAAAAAGTGGTGGAAGGAACAGAGGAAATGCAGACAGTTCCTATTAGATTAAGAAGTTGTGAATGAAGTGCACTAAAGAAACAGCGATGAAAAAAGAGTGTAAATTAGTAAAGAGAGGTAAATAAGGGTGAAAAAGAAAATGAGTATAAGACAATGTGAACACAATATAAATTACACAATGCAAACTACACAATAACTTCTACAATATGTTACATTATTTATTTTTGCTGTTCTCAGAATATATTGAATTTCACTTAAATTAGTGAGATCAAAGTCTTCATCATATAACAGCGGGAAAAAAAAAACACAATCTAAAAGATTGTGTTTAAAAAAACCCATTCAAACATACATCTCATATAAGTACACTAATCTTTGATTCACTTACTTTTCCGTGAGACCAAATTGCAGATAGTGAAGGTCCTTTTGGTGGAAAAAAGTCTGCTGTGCTCTATAACTTCCATTTCATCGACTTCCTATGAAAAAAGATCTAACAACATCATATGTTACACTTTCCTCACGGCCAATTTGTGTCAGATATATCAGTATTTTTTACTTTGAGATCCACTTAAAGTATCTACATGAGATTGCAGATAGTGAAGGTCCTTTTGGTGAAAAAAAGTCTGCTGTGCTCTATAACTTCGATTTCATCAACTTCTAACAACATCATATCTTACATTTTCCTCACGGCCAATTTGTGTCAGATATATCAGTATTTTTTACTTTGAGATCCACTTAAAGTATCTACATGAGATAAATAATTTCAAATATTAGATTAACTAACTAACTAACTAACTTTTATTAACTATTCCCGTCTTCAAAGGCCAATTCCCTTTACTAAAACTTTGGTTTTAAAAACACTAGATAAGAATTTGTAGAGTCATAAGGCAAACGTTGTTTATAAGTTAAATGAGAATCATTGCAGTAACTCCATCCATTTTCAGATTTTAAGTAGCATGTATAATGTCCTGAGGTGGTCGAAGATCCATCATGATAAATAATAGCTTCAGTTGTAAAGGTCCTTCCAGAAATTGATAACTGAGAAGCCACAAAATTTTTGATAGAAGTTGTCAATTTAGTTCCATCAGGTCTACATCGTTGGAAAACTAAAATAATATACTGCCCATACCTTTGTATAAATAATGTGGACAGCATTGTACAGTTACATTGGGTACACACCATATTATGATCTGCTGCTTTAACTAGATTTTTAAAAGACACTGATTTACAGTCTGGTAAAGTCAAATATATAAATCTTTCAGTGTCTATTGTAGTAGTACTTGATAAACTACAATTGTGGCAGTCATGCTGCCATTGATAAGAAAGACTGAAAAGATTATCTACATCTACACCTTCATCTTCCAAAACACCAAACATATACATTAAAAATTCCTGACAATCCTGCTGAATGTTCTGTGAAAATTTATCTTGACCAGAACACAAATCTAAAATATTTCGAATTTCTGTTACACTTTCTATTTGTGCTGTAACACTGCTACATTTCTGAAACACAGAATTCAATAAACCACACAATCTTTGATCCCGATTTTCAACAATCTGTTCTTGTAAACTTTTAAGAAAAAAAACAACATTAACCACTACATTAGCATAGCAGTTGACACCAGAACTGTTTTCAAACTGAAATCCAACAACATTTTCTCCACAATTCTTTTTCTTCCTGTTTTCAATTACAGTTTTCTCTACTTTTTGTCTTTTTGCAACTACCTCACTACAATTATCCTCATTTCTTCTTTTTCGGCCTACCACACGTTTTTCAAACAGAGGATATTGAGGCAAATGTGGAGCATACTCTCTTCTTAACCTATTGTATTCTTTAACACAATCTAGATCGGCAGAAATCTTTGTCTCATCACACGCAATCAAGTACAATCCTGATAAAGTTCTGACTCGAGATAATGCCACATATGCCATACCCTCTTTAAACACAGATCTTCCAATGTTCACCAATGCACTATCTACACTTAAACCTTGAGATTTATGAATTGTCACCGCATACGCCAAACAAACAGGAAACTGTTTTCGGCGAACATATAAGTCTTTTACAAGTAAAAATCTAGCAGAACAACGACTTATTTGTTGTACTTGTTCAATGCCATCAAATTTTATTTTTAAAAATTCAATTCCATCTCTATTTCTGTAATTCACAAAATCAACAACATAACCCATTGCTCCATTTACCAGACCGCTTTCAACATTTAAATTCCTTCTCAAAATGATACGACAATTTAAACACACATTCAGAGTCTTTTCAAAACCAGCTGTTTTTGAAATACTTTTCTCCAATGAATGCAATTTAGTTTTCAAATTTTCTGACAAAACAATTGTTGCACCCATATGCTCTATTTTATCTATTGCTTCCAGTTTCACAATCTCTTCATTTTCTAAGTCTAACATTTTTTGGTTGAAGATGGAACATTCTTGCAGAGTTGGCATCAAACATATCCCAGATTTCTTCTCAGTCATTTTTTTAGAAATATTCTCTGGAAGAATGTTTTCATTTGGATACAAATTTGAAATTAATCGACTATGCAAAGCTTTTTTCCCTTTCTCAGTCATTTTTCCAATTCTTACATCTTGTAGAATATTTTTATAATCTTCATCCTTGGCCTGTCGCATATTTTGAAGCAGTTCAGCATATTTAAAATTTAGCCATATATTAACATTTCCAATGCTTCCAAGGGACTTCCTGGTATCTTCATGCGTGAGCATTTTAAACACTGGTTGTCCTTTTACTGGAGTCAACTGCAATAGATCTCCAAAAACAATAATGTGTTTTCCTCCAAATAACACATCATAGTCTGTTTTAAGAATTTCTTGCATTCTCAAATGCACAAAAGCAAGCATTAGATTTGAGACCATGCTTACTTCATCTATGATAAGAAGTTTCATTTTCTTCAAGACTCTTGAAACTTCAGAACACGCATCTCCAGATAGCTTGTTGTAATGCAATTTATTATCATGTTCAACTGGCAGCATCAATAAACGATGTAGAGTAATCCCTTTAATGTTATGTGCTGCCAGACCAGTTGGAGCAGTTACAACACAAGACAGTGGTGAATCAGTCCTTTTCTGCAGATAACTTGCAACGGCTTTAATTAGAAAACTTTTTCCTGTCCCCGCTTCTCCACTTACATACAGTCGGACAGGGTCAAATAATATACATGAGCACTCTTTTTTCTCATGTCTGAATCCATGTTCAATCTGCTCTGTGACTTCATCATATATCTTTTTCTGCTCAATGTTTAGTTGCGTTACCAAATCTTCTAAGTTAACTCCATCCTGTTGAGCTTGTTCCATAGCTCTTTCCACCTCATCCATGGCAGTGGCAGCTTCATTTTGGATAATTGGTCCTCCTAGTGGATCCTGGCTCAATGAAGTAGAACTCTGACTATCTTGAGAACTGTTTCTAGCTATCTCTTCAGCAATTGTGGTTTCTTGCTCCATTTCTTCATTCAACATTTGCAGATAATTTAGAAAAATAGGACATTCTATGGTATCCTTAGTTGCATTAAAAGAGTCTTCATAACAGAGAAAATCTCCAAGTAGTTCCTCTTCTGTACGCCATGGCTTAAAGAGTTGCAAAAGAGCTAAATAGTAAAATTCTCTTTTGTCTGGAACTTCACAACTCAATTTTCGATGATTAATCAAATGGCCTTTTTTCTGCTTCACTAGACATCCTTCATAGCCAATGAGTGCATATTTTCCATTATTGATATCTTCTGTGATGTTCCTCTTATAACTGTAGTTTTGAAGAACTTCATACAAACATGTGTTCTCAAGGTGAGTACTTCTATTTGGATAGTATGTATCCAACATATTTGTCTTCAAAATATCTGTACTGTTTGGTTCTTTTTCCGCCAAATATTCAATTTCTTGTACAGATTTCAAAACTCGGTTTCGTGTTGCAGCAAGACCAAGACTCACCCAAATGATTGTTCTTGATTTGGCATAGAGACTTGCTGATGATAACCGATCAGAACATTCATATGCTCCAATTTCTCGATGCGACAACATCTTCAGACTGAAACTGTATAATTTCTTGCTTAGACTCTTTTCATGTGAAATGTCCTCCCACATTTCCTTCAGTTCTGTCTTTTCTTTTTTGGTGATGTAAGATGTCACATATCGAGCCACAGCAATAGAGTTGTCAGCAACGAACTGAATATCCATGTTAGCATTCCACATGGACAAAATCACTGGGTTGTAATCGTTGATGTACTTAGATTCTTCATTTCTTTTCAAATTATATGTGTTTTTGGGAGATTTTCTCGTCACAGTATGTCGTAGAGATGACATCAAATTATTTACTCTTCCCTTAGAAATCACTGGTCGAGGAAATGCAAAACGACATTTCGTGTAGTACTTTTCCTTGTTTTTAAATTTTCGACGACAGTACTTTCCACAACGATGAGATTGAAAACGTAAAACTTGTTGCCTTAAATTGTTTTCTTCAGTAGATTTTGGAACAGCACATGTTGAATACTCTTCAATGAAACTCATCACTGTTTCATCTGAATCTGATCCAAATTTGGGTGCATCTTTAATCCACAACAACATATGTATATGAGGAGCACCTCTCGCTTGATATTCCTTCCTCCAAAAGAAATCCAAAACCTCTCCAAGGGGAGGATTTTTTTTGTTGGTAATAAAAGACATCATAGCTTCAAATCTATGATTAAAATATCTGCAAACATTCACTGGATCTAAAGAACACAGTTCTCCTGGTGTTTTCAATTCTATATTTGGTATGTTTTCATTTGCCTCTCGTAGAAATTGAAGTAAATCGTCCCATGCATACTCAGCACAGCTAAGAGTGAGGAACCATGTAGGAGTTCCTAAGTTTCTTAGCATACATTTCAATTCTCCATGACGACGAAACCAATACTCGTTGGTTCCACGTTGACATGCCATGAGATTGATTAGCTGAGATTCCAAAATACTGTCTTGCAGATTAACTTTCTCCATAAAGTCCCTTGCACATACATTTTGCAAATGAGGTCCACTTTTTAATATATGATTAACTGCATAAGAAAGCCCAGACAAATCACTTTCAAACAGTAGATGAAATAAATATGGAATGCATTGACGAAACCTTGGATCTTCTGCATATAATCTTAGAGTCCGGTATTCAGCTGCAGGAATTTGAACTGGTCGATCATCATATCGTCCACCACAACCTGTTGGAAATAATTGTGGAAAACAACGAGCTTCCAAACTTTCTTCCCATACACTAATGGGACTTCCTTTTGCTGCCTTCATTTGAAACAAGTCAATTGCATTTCCCATTACTTCTTTGGAATGCAAAGGATGAACAGTATAATGTTCATATATTTCTTCAGTTCTAGACACATCAACTTTTTCAATTTGACCAACTGAAGAATCACTATCTTCTTCTGTAGCTGTTTCCTCTACTCCAACACTTACATGTTTGTAGTACTCATTGTTTTTAACTAAATACAACGTTGCCTTCTTGACTTTTTTAACATCCACTAAATCTTGCCAAATTTTCTTACTCTTTGTTGGAACCCCATTAACTAGAATAACTAAAGGATCTTCTTCTACTCTTTCTACACCAATTGTATTAATATTTTTCTTTACATCTAGAGGCAAATAAACAACTCTTCCCTTTAATCCTCTCAGTAAATCTGATGGAGGCAATTTCCCTGTCTTAGGCTCCATGCGTACAATAGCCTGAAAAGGATGGACACATTGAATCAAAATAGATTCATAAGTATTTAGATCCATCAATTCAGAAGGAATATCTATCAACTGAAGATTATTATAAACTGCTCTTGCAGGCATTCTATTTTCATTTAATTTTTTCAAACAATAAGTGCAAATACGCTGATCCAAACTCAAATCAAAAGAATTCTCCACCAACAAATAACTTACAAAATCCTCCCATTCACTATTATTTTCCAATTCACTTTTTGCATATAAATCAACTAACCTAGTCTGAATTTTATAATGAGTCCGTCGACAACACACACAAGTTACATTAGGCCTCTCACTTGATTTCACCTTAAACTTGATAATTTCCTCATCAAACTTTTCAATACTTGAAATTTGTCCATTATCTTCTGCATTACCATCCATTACTATATCTATTTCTACACTGTCCTCTTTATTCCCAAAATAACAAAACTCAATTTCTTCACAAATAGTCTTCACATCCACTTCAGATCCATGCAAAAGAGCACTATTTAACTGTTTAAGCTTAAGTGCAGGACTTTTTGCATAATACAACTTCCTCACTAATTTCCTTACGTTATTATGATGCACTGCTAACATCCTAAAATGATGAAAAACACTCCGACAAACTTTTCTAGAAAGACATGCTAGTGAATGCCCTTGCAAACCTGTGCTTTCTCTCACTCTGCAAGGATCTAACTCTTGCAGGATCTTCATTTTTTGTTTGAGACTTTTTTTACTATATGTACGTAAGAAATTTCGAAGCAAATCAATTGATTCCTGTCGCACACTACAAATACTACTGCATTTCCATGTGTACACTGGACCCTTAGTACGTCTCCCTAAAACTTCATCAGCTAACACCTCTTCTGCATCTCTAGATACAAGTTTCTCTTTTTCCATCACACAACTATCTTTCACCTCATATGCACGACCACTGGTGTCAACCGCATGCACCAAATCATTTTCCTGAAAGTAACTCTCCTCATTAAAAAAAGGCTCAGAACTTGAACTATGCATCCATTCACCAGAAAATACTTCACAAAAATTACTCCGATTAATAATTCTTTTCCATCTACTGTTCGATTTGAAAACATCCATTGCCTTATTAAGTATCCTAATTCTATTGATTATTAAAATAAATAATTTTTTCTTAACTTCAAAAGCCTGATCAACAATCTTTTCTACACTTTTCTTTTTCTTGTAAAAAGCAGCTTTTAGTTTACTTTTCTTTTCATTTTTTAGCAAATTTAAAACTACCCTATTGCGAAACATTCGCCTACGAATGTCCCTAAAAACATTTACCCTTCTATTGCTAACCATTCTCTTCTCTCCTGGTCCAATGGAAACATTTTTTGTGGGCTTCTCTTTCCTTTTTAGATTTGTTGACTTTTTCTGTATATTCACATTAGCAATTTCATTTTTTTTCCTACGACATATGTTACGAAGAAAAGACTTAATTGGCTTACCAGAAGCTTTTCTGGTGTTTTTTGAAGTAGTTGTTGAAGAGGATTCCATAAACTCTGTTGTTGATGTTCTCCTTTTCCGTATGGTATTTTTGATATTTCTTTGCCTTGAAGGCATTTTTGCTTCCTTTTCAGAAGTTGATTTGAATCTGTTGTTCTGTTAAAAAAACACATGAAAGACCACTATTAGCAAACAACAAAGTAATGTTAAAAAGCAAACAATATAAACAATAAATTGCAACATATTTAAGTTTATACAATAGCAACTCATGGCTTTATTTTTAAAGGCCTTGCGCCACCAGTGCGTCACTTATTACCCATGTTTAAACTCAAGCATCAGCTGCACATGGCATTCATAAATAAGGGCCAAATGCAAATACCAATCAATTGCACCCAAAAATCGATTTTTGAATAACATGTAAGAAACACTGTGCAGAACCTATGTACAACCAATCAATATCATCAAACAAAGTCAGAGCCTTATTTATGAAAGCCTTGCGCCACCAGTGCGTCACTTATTACCCATGTTTAAAGTCATGCATCAGCTGCACATGGCAATCATAAATAAGTGCCAAATACATATACCAATCAATTGCACCCAAAAATCGATTTTTGAATAACATGTAAGGAACACTGCACAGAACCTAAGTACAACCACTCAATATCATCAAACAAAGTCAGGCCTTATTTATGAAAGCCTTGCGCCACCAGTGCGTCACTTATTACCCATGTTTAAAGTCATGCATCAGTTGCACATGGCAATCATAAATTAGGGCAAAATACATATACTAATCAATTGCACCCCAAAATCAATTTTACAATAACATGTAAGAAACACGGCGCAGAACCTAAGTACAACCAATCAATATCATCAAACAAAGTCAGGGCCTTATTTATGAAAGCCTTGCGCCACCAGTGCGTCACTTATTACCCATGTTTAAAGTCATGCATCAGCTGCACATGGCATTCATAAATAAGGGCCAAATACATATACCAATCAATTGCACCCAAAAATCGATTTTTGAATAACATGTAAGGAACACTGCACAGAACCTAAGTACAACCACTCAATATCATCAAACAAAGTCAGGCCTTATTTATGAAAGCCTTGCGCCACCAGTGCGTCACTTATTACCCATGTTTAAAGTCATGCATCAGCTGCACATGGCATTCATAAATAAGGGCCAAATACATATACCAATCAATTGCACCCAAAAATCGATTTTTCAATAACATGTAAGAAGCACTGTGCAGAACCTATGTACAACCAATCAATATCATCAAACAAAGTCAGAGCCTTATTTATGAAAGCCTTGCGCCACCAGTGCGTCACTTATTACCCATGTTTAAAGTCATGCATCAGTTGCACATGGCAATCATAAATTAGGGCAAAGTACATATACTAATCAATTGCACCCAAAAATCGATTTTTCAATAACATGTAAGAAACACGGCGCAGAACCTAAGTACAACCAATCAATATCATCAAACAAAGTCAGGGCCTTATTTATGAAAGCCTTGCGCCACCAGTGCGTCACTTATTACCCATGTTTAAAGTCATGCATCAGCTGCACATGGCATTCATAAATAAGGGCCAAATACATATACCAATCAATTGCACCCAAAAATCGATTTTTGAATAACATGTAAGGAACACTGCACAGAACCTAAGTACAACCACTCAATATCATCAAACAAAGTCAGGGCCTTATTTATGAAAGCCTTGCACCACCAGTGCGTCACTTATTACCCATGTTTAAAGTCATGCATCAGCTGCACATGGCATTCATAAATAAGGGCCAAATACATATACCAATCAATTGCACCCAAAAATCGATTTTTGAATAACATGTAAGAAACACTGCACAGAACCTAAGTACAACCACTCAATATCATCAAACAAAGTCAGGCCTTATTTATGAAAGCCTTGCGCCACCAGTGCGTCACTTATTACCCATGTTTAAAGTCATGCATCAGTTGCACATGGCAATCATAAATTAGGGCAAAATACATATACTAATCAATTGCACCCAAAAATCGATTTTTCAATAACATGTAAGAAACACGGCGCAGAACCTAAGTACAACCAATCAATATCATCAAACAAAGTCAGGGCCTTATTTATGAAAGCCTTGCGCCACCAGTGCGTCACTTATTACCCATGTTTAAAGTCATGCATCAGCTGCACATGGCATTCATAAATAAGGGCCAAATACATATACCAATCAATTGCACCCAAAAATCGATTTTTGAATAACATGTAAGGAACACTGCACAGAACCTAAGTACAACCACTCAATATCATCAAACAAAGTCAGGCCTTATTTATGAAAGCCTTGCGCCACCAGTGCGTCACTTATTACCCATGTTTAAAGTCATGCATCAGTTGCACATGGCAATCATAAATTAGGGCAAAGTACATATACTAATCAATTGCACCCAAAAATCGATTTTTCAATAACATGTAAGAAACACGGCGCAGAACCTAAGTACAACCAATCAATATCATCAAACAAAGTCAGGGCCTTATTTATGAAAGCCTTGCGCCACCAGTGCGTCACTTATTACCCATGTTTAAAGTCATGCATCAGCTGCACATGGCATTCATAAATAAGGGCCAAATACATATACCAATCAATTGCACCCAAAAATCGATTTTTGTTTTACATGTAAGAAGCACAGTGCAGAACCTATGTACAACCAATCAATATCATCAAACAAAGTCAGAGCCTTATTTATGAAAGCCTTGCACCACCATTGCGTCACTTATTACCCATGTTTAAAGTCATGCATCAGCTGCACATGGCAATCATAAATAAGGGCCAAATACATATACCAATCAATTGCACCCAAAAATCGATTTTTGAATAACATGTAAGGAACACTGCACAGAACCTAAGTACAACCACTCAATATCATCAAACAAAGTCAGGCCTTATTTATGAAAGCCTTGCGCCACCAGTGCGTCACTTATTACCCATGTTTAAAGTCATGCATCAGTTGCACATGGCAATCATAAATTAGGGCAAAATACATATACTAATCAATTGCACCCAAAAATCGATTTTTCAATAACATGTAAGAAACACGGCGCAGAACCTAAGTACAACCAATCAATATCATCAAACAAAGTCAGGGCCTTATTTATGAAAGCCTTGCGCCACCAGTGCGTCACTTATTACCCATGTTTAAAGTCATGCATCAGCTGCACATGGCATTCATAAATAAGGGCCAAATACATATACCAATCAATTGCACCCAAAAATCGATTTTTCAATAACATGTAAAAAACACTGCGCAGGACTTATATACTAACATACAATTTCACTTCTAAAACATAACTATCTGCTTCCAAATATTCTCCATAGAGAAAATAAATCTCTATCTAAATTAAATGAATCATTACTTACCTTTAGAAATGCTTTTGGAGATTGAAAACAGTGTCAGACACACACACCAATTTTTCTTTAGCAGAGGAAAAGGTGTGCTCTCAATACACTGAAACCAAGACTGGCATAGAAAATCTCTATCTTTGTACACATATGCCTTAATTCAACCAATGAAAACTCTTCCCTCACTATTTTCAAACCAACACCCATCCCCCTCTCAAACCTTTCTATCTGTTACCATAGCAACTCCCTCCTAACTGAACTCTAAGGTTCAAAAGTTTATCTTACAATGTTGCAAATTAACTCAGCAAGGATGTTTGACCTGTCAATACAGCAGCCTATACAGGGTATTTTTGCTTTTGGTGACTTTGTTTAAACCATTCAAATTGCTTCTTTCACACAACATAACCATACACCCTAACTTTCAGTTTTCAACTATCTGAATCCACCAATCATTGCTAGTGATTCAAGAGCACAGAAACTCCACAATTATTTTTTTGTGAACTCCTACTGTTCCAACTGCCATTTCATTCCCACACTTCATCTGACTGGACCAGAACCTTCTCACATCATGTACTCTGTTTGGGTTATTGGACATAGCTACATCCACTGGGCTCAAAGGTATGCAGCTAGCAGAAATTTTCTTAACCTTGATTTATCAAATGTGGAAATCAAGTGGATTGGCCACAGAGGATTAAAATGTCACCAATTGATACCATTGGTGAAAACCTTTTTGCATCTGCCAGAACCTGACCTTATAATTGTGCACTGTGGTGGAAACGATCTAGGCACATTAACTGGGGTAGGTCTGGAAATGCTATTAAAGGACACCTTTCATCAATTGATGATACTTTTTCCCCACACTGCCTTGGTATATTCCAATATATGCCAAAGACAGAAATGGAACTGGTCCAACCAATTTGGTCCACAATTTGAGAAAGCACGGAAACATGTAAATAAATCTGTTTCTGCTTACATGAGAGACTATGGAATGGGTTCATTATACAATAATAACTTGCGTTACAACATGCAAGACATCTACAGAGGAGATGGAGTGCACTTCTCAGATGAGGGGAATAGAATATTCCTCCTGAATTTAAGAATGTGTATTGGAACCTACTTGTAGGTACCTAAATCAACCACAGAACCCAAAAGCTCTTTTCAGAGCTACCCTAACTCTGATCATTCAAAGCGTTTATTTTTTTCTAACTTTTTTCACTATTTTTCACCAAAGTACGCGTACGAGTACGCTTAAAGGTGCGCGCACCAGGCGCTACCCCCGCGAAAAATTAAAGAATTTTTTTTTTTTTTTTACGTTTATGAGCCTCCTAAGCCCCCCTCAGAAAACCTAGAGGGTCAAGAAGTCTCTACAGTTCCCCCTTCTATCCATTCCGAACATTGTTTACCCTCCATCTTGTGTCTCGATTGTTCCGAAACACAAAATGGATGACTCCCGTTACGCTGCCCGTGCGCGTACTGGAGCGCGCACTAGTAAGCGCAAAATAAAAAAAGGTGGGAAAGTAATTTACGGAAAACCCAATGGAGACACTTTCATCAAATATAGAATACGCCCTACTACATAGCAGTCCCTACCATTTGCCCAAATTTGGTGAAATTCCATTGAGACATTTAGGCTACAGGCCTGTCTAAATATCCTGAGGTAAATTACATGACAAAAACACACTTGTAATGTTAGAATTTACAACCAATTAAAAAGTATCTCTCATTTTCTACGATTTTTTCCTGTTGTTTGATTGGTTAAGTACAACAATATATATAAAAGAAGAGAGGGAAACACAGCCATTTTGACTACTGCTTCCAGAAGTACACTTGAAAACAAATTTCACTGACAACTTCAACTAATTTCTCTAAGGTAACTTCTAATTATGGAAGTATATTGTACACGTTAAGTTTATTTCTTAAAAAATATTCTGTTAG
>NC_141700.1:361011095-361013595 GCF_964263255.1 Lissotriton vulgaris | reverse complement strand
TGCGTTGCGTTATATTTAAAAAGTGAGGTATCTAGGTAGATGGGTCACTTTTTAAAATCAAGCGCCACATTATATCTGCGTGAGGTATAATGCATGCAGAGGGGGTGTTCTCCCACTAAAAGCTTTGTAATAGCGACGCAGTGAAATGTTTGAGATTTCACTGCGTCACTTTTAGGATGCTGTTGCATCCTTTAAATATAGTGCAACGAGGCACATTTTATTACACTGCTGGTGTGATGCGTCACTTTTCTGTCCACAGTCCTTATGACATTCCAGATGTGTCATATTTAATGTATGACGAATCATGTTGCAAGGAGTTACAGATACGTCAGTATTTCTGACATATGTGTTAACATAAAAGTGATGCGAGGCCGGCGCAAAATTTTGACGCAATAGCATCCTAAAAGTGACGCAGGGAAATCTCATAGATTTCAGTACGTTGTTATTACCAAGCTTTTTGCGAGGGATTGCCCCCTCTGCATACATTATACCTGATGCAGATACAATATGGCGCAGAGTTTTAAAAAGTGACCCATGTACCTAGATGCGTCACTTTTTAAAAAATAGTGTCAGGTATAATGCATGCAGATGGGGTGTTTCTTGCAAAAAGCTTGGTAATAATGACGCAGTGCGTCACTTTTAGGATGCAGTTGCGCCAAAATCTTGCGCCTGCTTCACAGCAAACCTTTCACATGGTGCTTTTTCCATGTGAAAGGACACATTACTGGAGTTGCGTCACTTTTGTGACGCACTCCTGCAATGCGTTACTTTTGTGTTTACAGATATGTCAGAAATACTGACATATCTGTAACTCCTTGCGAATTGATTAGTCATATATTAAATATGACATATCTGGAATGTCATAAGGAGTGCGTCCAGATAAGTGACGCATCGCTATTTTCACGTAGCGATGCGTCACTTTTCAGAAATGAGGCCTCCAGTTTATTCACTGTGTCATAACTTTCTTTTCTAACACTCACCTTCTTTCAGTCCTCCTACTTCACTTCCTTTCACCTCTCATACCTTTCTGTTCTTTCTTACTCATTCTCCTTTCAATTATCAATGCACTATATTTCACTTACTCTTCATTTTTTAAGATTATAGCTCTTTGATGAGAATTGGAGGTAGTTCTGAAAAGAACTTTTGGTTTTCTTCTTTTAACTGAAGAGGAACAAAAACAGGGAATAGAAACTGCTCAACAGGAGCAAAAAGAAAAGAAAAAAATTAGGGGTGGGAAGGGCAGTGATGGTTCTCCAATGCCCGAACCATGAGCAGGACACTTTGCTCCCCATAGGTGAGGAGTTGATTGCAGTATCTGCATCTGACGACCCCATGGTTGAATGCAGGTTGAATGTTTGCTACCTGCCCCTGAGATTGTTCTCTTCCAGAAGAAGTTGCTCCTCCTGTTGATGTAGAGGCCCCATCTCTGGGAACCTCCTGTGCCAGAGCCCTGACACTTTCCCGGGCAAAATTCTGGGGGTGCCTCCTCTCCACATGGCGAATCATGGTGAAGTTGCCAAAAGAGTATTTTTTTTGGGGGTTACCCCGTGACAGGACCTGTTTGCAGATCCTGCACTCTACTTTTGGTGCATTCACCTTCTTCTGGCCTTCTGGAAACTTAAAAAATGTCCAGATGAAATGTTCCTTCACCTTTGGGGTAGGAGGCTCTTCATCAATGAAATCATTGGAGTCATCTTCACTGCTGGATGGTCTGGCAGCCATGATGAATCCAGGAATATGGAGCAGCAAAAAAGGCAGGTCTTTCAGTCACAAAAGTGAAAGAAGAAGTGAAGGAAATGGGTGGGGATTTCATTCATTGTAAAAAAAAACTGTTAGCAACCAATGAAAAGTGTTATTTTAGGGTCACATGACCCGACGCGTTTACGCTGCGCGCTCCGGTGCACTTCCGGGTGCGTTTACGCAGCGCGATCGTAGGCGCTTCCGGGGCGCAAACGTGGCGCGATCGTAGGCGCTTTTCCGTGCGTTTATGCGCCGCGCACGTATGCGCTTCCGAGGGCACTTACGTTGCGCGCCGAAGTGACGTCATCAATCTTTTATAGAAATGCATAATCATTTTCCATATTAAAAAAAACAAATTTTATTTGTATGGTACGAAATGTTTTGCATTATTATTAACTTTTCATTCATATTTTTTTTCACGAACGACAGTTGCGCTCTGGGTGCGCTTTCAGATGAGCTCTCGGAGAAGCTTACAGGAGAGCTTAGCTGAAAGCTTCCCGGAGCGCGCACCCAGAGCGCAAAAGAAAAAAATTATTAAAAAAATGAATACTTAAAAAAAAACAGCAAATTGTAAAAAAAAAAAAGGTTAGAAACTCGATATACAAAGGAATTAGCATTTAAATAACTATGAAATTCACTGAAAAAACCATAGGTTTCACACCAGTTATAGTTAGGAATTAGCATTTAAAAAACCTATGAAATTCACTGAAAAAACCATAGGTTTCACACCAGTTATAGTTAGGAATTAGCATTTAAAAAA
>NC_141700.1:360701095-361003595 GCF_964263255.1 Lissotriton vulgaris | reverse complement strand
TTAGACATGTTAAGTTTCTGTCTCACCAATAATGTATTTTTATTTAATCAACAGTTGTACCGCCAAAAACAGGGGGTAGCAATGGGGGCCAGCTTCTCTCCAAGCTACGCATGTTTGCACATGGGAGCTTGGGAGGAGCTGGTCCTCGGCTACGGGTACCAACACATTATCAGGAACAATCTAGTGGCATGGTTCCGCTTTATAGACGATTTGTTCGTCATATGGAGAGGAAGTCATGAAGAAGCCCTTAAATTTGTGGAGGACATCAATGATAATCCCCTCAATCTCAGATTTACTGCGACTTTAAGTCAAGAAAAAGTCACTTTTCTTGATGCCGAACTCTACATCAAGGGGGTTCGTTTGGAATCTAGGGTGTTTAGAAAAAAGACAGCTGGTAACAGCATCCTACATGCTGCGAGCGCCCACCCAGTACATCTTATCTCCAGTATCCCATATGGGGAGATGTTGCGGTTAAGACGTATATGCAGCAACCCCATGGATCTGGAGCAGGCACAAAATGAGAGCAGAAACAGATTCCTTGAAAGAGGCTACTCCAGAAAATTGATTGACAAAGCAATACAGAAATCCATGAATGTAAGTAGAGAGGAGCTCCTTATCAGGAAAGCAGACAGGGAGCCTAATACCAGGCAAGATACATCTAAAGCTGGTATGATTGAGCCTGAGTGCTTTAGATTAATAACAGGATTCACTAAGCAACATCACCAAATCAGAAAAATAGTGAATAAACATTGGCCCATTGTGCTTAAGGACAATGTGATAGGCAACAGTCTGCCAAAGTTAATATCTCTAACTTTTAGCAGGGGCCCCCTCTTTGAGGGATCACATTGTTAAAACTAATCCTGATCCCTTTGCTAAGACAGAGTGGTGGCAGAGAAATAAAGGCTTTTATAACTGCAAGGTTTGTAAAGCATGCACTCATGGTGAAAATACCAAAACATTCAAGGATGGATTCACAGGAAAAGAGCATTTGATAACTCAAGTCTTAACATGTAAGACAGAATACGCCATTTATGTTTTACGCTGCCCGTGCGGATTACAGTATGTGGGCAGCACCAGGAATGCTGTCCATAAACGCATTTTACAACATCTGCGAGCTATAACAAATGTGGACAGCACATACCCTGTGGCGCGCCATTTCAAAGACCATCATCAAAGTAATAATAATGGTCTTAGATACTGGTTTATCGATTCTGTCATCAATAACAGAAGGGGTGGAGATAGGGAGACCAGACTCAGGAAACTGGAAACAAAATACATTCTTCTGCTCAACACCAAGGTGCCTTATGGGCTCAATGTGACAGAGGACCTCCACACTTGCTTGCTCTAAATGAGAAAATTTGTCAGGATTGTACGCTCTCCCCCCGTGGGTTATGTCCATGGCAGTCACCCGGCTGGGCGAAGGCTGGGACAGTTCTCGAGGGGGCTGCGAGCACACACCAACTATCATGAACCTATTTGGAATTGATATGCTGCTTTGAGAATACTATTTATGTAGGTTATTATTTTTCACTGTGCACTGTTTTTACCAGGTTAAGAATCAGAATGATGAAGTATACCACGAAGATTCCTTAACATGGGGTTTGTTTATTATTTAATTTTATTTTTCGGGCTTGGGTTTTTGGGTCTCCTAGACCCGTGTTATTTTTGACGTATTCCTTTGCACATAACACTGAGACACGGCACTTATGGCACCCATACAGTTGTTCATGTTACTGATTCATGTGATTTCTTTGAACTTTGATGTAACTTTGGAATCCGTTTTTCTAATAAGAAACTGTAATGCATACGGTTGAATGTAAATGGAGTTAACAAACTAGTTGTCCTCCTCCCTCAAACTAATTAGCTTGGAAAATATATTTTATCTACCAGCATTTCCAATTTGGACCTAGGAATAGTGAAACATGCGTATTTGCACAAGTATTGCCAAATTTGCACATTTTATCGAAATGAGGCACTTTAAAGCACGATTTGCACTTTACAATGTAAGCACGTAGCACTTTATATTGATCCATTTATTAATCTGAGGTCCCAAAATCCAAATTTGCCAATTTCTTGAGATAATTGGTAGGAGGTATATGTATTTGTAAATAAGGTTTCTTTTAGGCGGATTAATGTATTTTACAAGGATTTTCAGAAAGAACCACTTATATAATCTATGTTACAATGAACATTGAATCTGTATAACACATATGACATAGTAAATTTTAAAAATGTATTTTACAACTATTGAGAAAATGGAATTGTAAATAGAATTGGGTGCTATGCCTAGTATGTCTTTTATGTCTATACGCAAGTTTGCACAGGTGATTTCAGTTAATCACTCGCTATCACTTTAAAAGGTGTACCTTACATTGCAATCGCTGTCATGTGATCAAGGCTCCGCCAAATAAAATCTGTGAAGTACCTCGAGGTCCGTGTCCGGTGTCTACTTGCTGGCTGTGCGAGCTGCGCGAGCTTGTGGTAAAACGGAGTTCGGGACATATATACATATATATATATATATATATATATATACATATATACACACACACACATATACATATACATATATACACACATATATATATATACACATATATATATATATACACACACATATACACATATATATATATATATATACACATATATACACACATATATATATACACATATATACACACATATATATATATACACATATATACACACATATATACACACATATATATATACAGATATATACACACATATATACACACACATATATATATATATATATATATATATATATATATATATATATATATATATATATACATTCGCAACTTGCCTCGTCGCAGGGGGAGCACAGACAAGCTGGTGCCAAGCCACGGGACCAAGGCAGGGTCCCGTAAATTATCAACTCAAAGTTCAACAAATGATGGCACTCCACTCAGGAACACTTTTAAACAGCATTTATTTCAGGCTGTGCAGACCTAGGCGTTTCGAACGTGGCGTTCTTGATCACGGTAAAAGTTTGAACAATGAGTCCCTTTTCACTTTTGCCAAATATACACACATTACACCCTATGCATTATGGGCATTGTAGTTAAATTAGAATCATTTAACTTTTACACAACATTTCCTATCTGTTTTGATGAAATGCGGAAATGACTAAGATTTCTGTAAATCTGTGGTGTTTCTCTATTTGTTTATAGGGCTGAGTGCCCTTTTGATGTCATGCATAAGGTGTTGATTTCAGCGTTTTGTGTGATAGTGAAATTGGTATCCAAGTGTATGTGGCTTTAGCGGTGGAGAATGCATCCTGTGTGCTATTATTAATATTACAGTGTTGTTCGCGAAATGTGTTCGCTTTTATATGTATGCAACTACTGTTATTTAGCAAAAAGGAGGACGGCTATTCCGTGTTTCTAGGGCTGAGTGCCCTGGCCACCGCTATTGACTTGCCACTAGTACTTAGATGTGTATGTTTGCTTTGTTGTAGTACTCTTAATTTTCAGAAAACAAGACATATTTCTTGTATTACAAGCGTCAATTATAAGTGAACATGAAGTTCTGCATCTGCATTCAGTCCCATCGGTTGTGTGGTCTTGAATTTCATGATTAATTTCGATTCTAGTCTTCTTAGTTGCAATTTTCTATCTCCTCCACGTTCGTTCGGAGGGATTGCAGCTAAGCCAGAGTATGTCATATTTGTCCAAGTATACCCAGGGTGGCTCATCATGTGCTTGGCCATGGCATAGGCAGGGTCCTTTTTCTGTATAGCCCTGGTGTGTTCCAAGTTCCGTTTTTTCAGAGGGCATGTCGTACTCCCTATATACCTTTTTCCACATTGGCATTCTAGTAGGTATACTGCAAATGGAGTTTCACATGTAATTTGCTGTTTTATTTCAAATTTTCTGCCAGATGGTTCCAGTAGGCTTTTGAGATTCCTGCCAATCTTGCATGCTTTGCACACTATGCATTTTGTAAAGCCTATTTGTTTTGATCCCAGCCAGTCTTTCTCTTTTCGCATTTCAAAATGGCTGTGCACCAAATGGTCCGATAGGTTGGGTGCTCTTCTATATGTGATTGATGGTGTCTCTCCTATATCTTTTCCAATGTCAATGTCTGATTGCAATACATGCCAATATTTGCTCATGATTTTTCTAATCTTGAAGCTCTCCTTGGTATACCTGATTATCATTCTCGGATGTTCTTCCAATGTATTCATTTCCATTTCATTCTCATCAGTTGTTGAGTTCTGATTCGGACTTTTTCTTTTTCCTAGTTGAGTTATGTTGTTCGAGGTTAGCATTTCTTGTCTGTTTTTTGTTCTGGCCACTATTTCCCCTCTTTTTATGTCAATTCTTTTATAACCTCTCTGTTGAAATCGTATTTTTGTTTCCTCAGATTTGCGCTCCATTTCACTTGCTTCTGAACAGTTCCCCTTCATCCTTAGTAGCTCACCGTAAGGAATACTTCTCTTTAAGCTATTGGGATGATAGCTTTGTCCATGTAACAGACTGTTGGTGGCTGTTTTCTTGCGATGGACAGTTGTCTCCAGTTGATTGTTTTTGATGTAGACTTTGGTGTCTAAAAACTCAATTTCTTTTTTACTGATGTTATAAGTGAACTGTAAGCCCACTGTGTTGGTATTCAAGATGACAAAGTCTTTAAATTACTGTTCGGTACCTTTCCAAAGCAGGAAAAGGTCATCTATGAAACGGATCCATAGTGCCACGTTGGCCATGTATTGGTCATTTTCTTCTCCCCAAGCTATGCACCTCTCCCACCACCCCATCATGACATTAGCATAGCTTGGGGAGAAGGAAACTCCCATGGCAGTTCCACAGCGCTGTTTATATATTTTTTTGTTGAAGACAAATACGTTATTGTACAAACAGAGTGATATCATTTGTACGAGCATTTTTGAATGTTCATAGAGGTTGAATGGTCTTTGTTGTAGGAAATATTGGATAGCCTTCAGTCCAATTTCATGGTCTATGGAGGTGTATAACGATACAACATCAATCGTTATCATGAAGTAAGTCAGTATATGTTGACAGCTTCCTGGCCCCAATAGTGCCCACCCTATCATCTTTCATTAAAGACACGGGAGACTTTCTGCGAATCTTATCTGATACAGAATGGCAACCGAATTACTTCATGATAACGATTGATGTTGTATAGTTATACACCTTTGAGAAAGGTCAATGTTTGTGACCGAAATGCATTAGGCAATGCCATCTCTGCACAACAGCAAACAAATGCTTTGAATACACGGAAAGCGAGCGACTCATCTTTTCCTCACGGAGAAACCCTGTGCATATACAGAGGCGTGGTCCTGCCTCGAGTCACGCTCCTCCACCAAGAGCGCCGGCACACTGCCCTACCCTGGACTGAAAACCCTTCACCTGCGCAAGCAAACCAAGGGCAGCCGAGCAGCCTCCAAGGACCGGACCTTGGAAAGGTTCCAGCAACCTGAGAAGCGGTATGCGGGATTCCGTGCAACAAAAACTGCAGATAGAGAACCGACGGCAGCAGTTACATCGTGTAGGCAAAAGCGGACTACAAAGCCCAGCACACCTTGGGAGTTAGCCAGCCTTGTTAGGCGACCACCAATGGACAAGCTCTCTCAGAACTATTAAATGTGCTGGGCGCGGTTGTTTCACCTGCTAAACCGTGGCGTGCTCTGCCTATGAGAAAGGTCAATGTTTGTGACCGAAATGCATTAGGCAATGCCATCTCTGCACAACAGCAAATAAATGCTTTGATAGGGACGACCTGTTTCTGGACCTTGGCACTCTGTGGGAAGCCTGCGCACCTCTGCACGTGAGGATTTGCTCAGCGCCTCGCCGGACCCGCTTCGCGGGTCCCGCTGCGCTTTTACTGACTCTGGAATCTGCTGGCTGCTGTGTACAACCTTGTGGGGAGTGCGGGGCAGGCGAGTGTGTCGGCGGGGCTGCGAGCATTGAGGCAGGGACTTCAGCGTCCAGGAGTCCCTGCGCGCCCAATCGGTCACACCTGGGCTGCTCTCCCCGCTGGCCACGCCCACCCGCCTATCTGTCCATCAAGTGGTTGTGGCAGTGTATAAAGGTGATCAGAGCTACCGCTTCGCGGGAGCGCGCCGGGAGAAGCCCGGGACAAGGGCGAGACCGTCCAAGGCCGTCATAGGCCGGAGTAGGCTGGGCTGGGCCTACCCCTCTTGCTTTGGTTATCAGAACCCTGGTCCAAATTTCTGATAGAGCCCCTCATTGACTATCATTAAACATCCGCTGATATGCCGTCTCCGGCAAGGGAGGGTACCCCCATGAAGTAGGGAGGAGTTAAAAACAGGACCTTAGAGAACTACTTTCCCCGGGCTGTGGGGGAAGGGGACAAGGAGAGCACCTTAATCCGGCTCAGGGCAGAGCGGAGACGCTCTATAGATAACCTGAAAAACAGACCCCTTGGAGAATATCCCACCACGCCTAGTGAAGAGTCGACCTCAATAGACGATGTCCCACTCCTATTGAGGGATTGTACGAACACCCCATCCTCGAATCTAACCCCAGTCATCAATCCAAGCCCTAGCAGGGTGACTATTGACCTAATCTCTCAACCTCCCCCAGCTCCGAAAGCTAGTTAAGCTAAACCTAAGCCAGCCGCCGTACAAGGAGTACATGGGCCCCCCCCAAACAAACACAGGAGGAAGTCGAGGGGTGCCAAGGGCAAAAACAAACCCAAAATCCCTCACTCTGAGTTTGGGAGGTCATCAAAATCCTCCACACCGACTGTGAGATCAGCGGATGAATTACACTCCAAACCTACTGCACAGGATGGCTTGGCCCCCGTTCTGACAAAAGACACAGGAAATAATATTGCTAATGTCCCCCTTTCTGTTGCCCCGCTAGGTAACCTGGAATTCCTGCTCAGGTCACTATTACTACCAATTAGCGAGAGTATCAAAAAGGTCGAGATTAGACTTACCATCCTGGAGGCTACATTAAGTAGCATGAAAACGGCCCCCCATCAGCCTCCAAATAGCGCAATGAGCTCAGCCCCCCCACAGGCTACGAATGCTGTGGCCCCTCCACAACCCCTGAGGACTAACCCTGTACCAACTAAGTCCGTTAACTCCAATAGACCCATTCCCCCTGTAGACCCCGTCCCTCTGGCACAGCCTGTAGACAGCGCTGTACCGACACCTCTCATGAAGCTTCCCCCTAGGCCACGTAGGCCTAATTTACCTCCAGAGGCAAATGATTTCACTGTAGTTATGGCGGGTGTCCCCCCACTTGAAGTAGGTGAGACTGAGGATTTTTGTTCCCTAAAAAGCAGGGTAATCAAGTGGCTAAACACGAACAGACCCCTCCCGGTGCACCTAAATAACGAAATTATAATGGTTAGAAGGGTGCCATGGGTGGGGAGAACACATAAATCCATAATAGGGGACTGTATATTGGTGAGCTTCAGGGATGCTGGAACTGTCTCTCACATATGCCAAGGAAAGAATAGATCTCGGGAATCAACCATTCAAACCCTTCAGGTGTCTTTCTTCTTTCCCCCTATCCCTGCTCCTGCAAATCCGTTTCAAATCTATGATAACTGGGAGAGGGTTGGTCGGAGGGGGAGACATCACGAATTTAACCCCAGGCCACTATTCAGCCGCCCAGAGCCCTCCTTTCACACTTTCAACTGGTTTAACTGTCTGAATGGTCTCGAGGGGGTGGATTGACAAACGGATACTGTCCCCCTGGGAGACGGGGGAAAAAGGAGTTTTGGCAGAGAAGTTGGAGGAGCATAGTCTCCTGGCACTGCAAATCCCACCGAGTTGTGTCGGGAAGTCGGTGCTAGATGGACCTAGGATTATAGATATTGAATGTATAGGAGGGGGACATGGGCTGGACACACAAGAGTCAGAGTGTGAGACACAAACGGGGCCCCATGGGGGACTGGAGCAGAGTGGTGAGGCACTGAGAATGATCTCTTGGAATACAGCAGGTTTGGCAGGCAAATTCAACAATAAAGAGTGGCTTGAATACATTAGAAAATTCCATGTAATCTGCGTGCAGGAGACATGGGCCCCAGAGAACAACTATCACTTACAGGGGTATAAGTGTTTCTTTGTACCCGCGCAAAAATCAAGATCAGGGAGAGCCATGGGTGGACTATCCATTTACATGGATTTAGACCTTCCGGGTAGTTGGTCTTCCCCAGATTGGAACTCCCATGGGATTCAGGCAGTTTGGTTCTCTGGGAAGGGGCTAAGATTTACTGTTTTTAACATCTATAACAACGAGATAGCGGGAAACCATACTTCACTAGTAGCTGAACTGGATTATAGGTTGGGCCAGGAAATAATAGTCCAAAAAAAGGGGCAGTCATATGCGCTGCTGGTCATGGGAGACTTTAATTGCTACCTTTGTCCGACATTGGTCCAAACAAATACAGATTGGTCCCAATGCCCCGCGGAGAAGGGGCCCCATTTTTCCCATACGCCGACAGGGTCAGCTCTCAGTATGCTCCGGCTCAAGTATGATCTTGAGCATACTATTAACATGATAGGCACACAGAAGGATGGTACACTACCACCCACATTCAAGGGCAGAGGATGCTCATCCGCCATAGACTACATCCTGGTCTCAAGATCCCTGCTAAATAAGATAACTAGCATAGGGATTGAATGGAGCAGTTTCAGCGACCATAACCCTCTTGTTTTGGAGCTGATGTACAGGGCGGGTTCAAGAAGTAGAGAACATCGCACAATCACGGAGAGGGTAACAGATCAAGGCAGGAGGTTAAAGTGGTCCAAAATAGATGGGGAAAAGTTTTATAAGGCCCTGGTGGACGCGGGCAAATCTGCCATTAATAACTGTTTAGATACAGAAGTCCACGGATCAAGGCTACTGGGAGCATTCGATCAGATTGCTAACCTGATCGATGGCCTACTTAAAACTAGTGCGCCCACAAGGGACCACGGTAACCCTCAATGGTTCGATAAATATTGCTCCAAAGCATTGAGGGAGCTGAAAAGCTGCCTTAAATCTAAACCAAGGGACCCCCAAAAAACTAAGGCGTGTTGGGAAAAATATAAAAAAGAGACCAAGAGGAGGAAACTCGCTCTGCAGGCAGAAGCGTGGGCAGAACTAAGAGAAGCAGGGGAAAGAAAGGATCTAGTTGGTTTCTGGAGAATTATCAATAAACCAACTTTCCAGGAAAACGATACCCCGGAGATAGGGTCTAATATCCTTCCAGAACAGTGGGTCACCCACTATAGGGGTCTGTATAACCATGAGCCCGGTACTCCTGGAGAGCTACCTGTAACACCAACTCAGGCCTCATCAATTGTATTTACTATTCAGGAGATCACTGCTGGGATAGAGGGTCTGACTAAAAACAAAGCCCCGGGCCCGGACGGAATTCCTCCCGACCTGTTTCTGAGCAACATAGAACTCTGGGCCCCTTTAATGACCAGGGTCATAAATACTGCCATTACCTGTGGTCTGCCACCTTCCTGGTCCAAAGCGATAATTGTGCCGATTTTTAAGAAGGGCAATAGGGACGATCCCAAGTGTTATCGCCCTATCTCCCTGTTTGACGTATCGGCTAAACTTCTGGGTAGGGCGATCCTCAACAGACTGTCCGAGTGGACCGACGAAAATAACATCTTCTCGGACACTCAATATGGATTTAGGACAGGGAGGTCCACTAGCGATCAATGCCTGAACCTTTATATGCTGACTGCCAAATACACCTTGGCCAGCGATGAATCGATCTATTTGTGATTCATGGATTTGGCAGCGGCATTTGATGACGTCAACAGGGAGAAACTGTGGTACATGATGTCCAGTATGGGGATTGAGAGAGGCTTAATTAATATATTGAGGGAACTGCACAGCGACACCACGGCTAAGGTTCGATTTAACAGGGAGGGGGGATTGACCGACTCTTTTCCCTGCAGGAGTGGAGTCCGGCAAGGCTGCATTCTCGCCCCTTTTTTGTTCTCCCTTTATATTAACAATTTGGAACAGTTTCTGTTAGGTTTAAAGTCAGACTGCCCAAGGGTGGGGTCGCGTCATATTCCAGTCCTGCTTTACGCAGATGACGCAGTCCTGATTGCACGCACACCCAGGAGCTTACAAATCTTGATCGACGGATTTGTTAAGTTCATGGGGGTCCTAGATCTATCTGTTAACCTGGGTAAATCGTATGTGCTCCTGGCTGGTAAAAAAACTTCCTCTAAATTCACTTACACAATTGGAAGCCACATAGTAGAAGAGGTCAAAACGTTTCCTTATCTTGGTGTAACCTTTGATGGTGCCTTACAGTTTAATTCCCTGGAGGAGGAGCGTTGTAGTAAAATGATTGCCTCCAACGGGGCAATAGCTAGCTACGGCAGGAGGCTAGGTAGATGGAGCCCGGAACAGGTGATGAACTTGTACAGCTCCGTATCATGCTCCAAAGTAATCTACGGGGCAGAAGTATGGGGCTTTGTCAACACCACAAGAATTCAACGGGAAGAAAACAAATATTTGAAATCCATCCTGAGGGCACCCCCAAGTACTGCTGGATTTGTAGTACACAGGGAACTAGGGAGGCCATATCTAGACGACTTGGTAAAACTCAGGCCAATTGTGGCCTGGTTAAAAATCTGGGTTAATCCTGATGCGTCTCTTAGCAGAGAAATCTTATCGGACTGTTTGGAGAGGGTTAAATGTATGCGTATCCCCTGGCTCAATTACGTAAAGAATACCCTAGAGGAACTAGGCTTTAAGAATCTCTTCACTAACCCCGTAACAATTGTAGCCCAGCACAAGATGCAAGTAGGGAAAACTTTCCTAGAGCGGAAAAACCAATGCAGAGCTGAGGCCGAAGGGTTTAAAAAGACAGTGAGGGCCCACAACCTGGTGAAGAGCGTGGAGGGTATGGAGCCGTATTTGTATCTTATGCATAACGCACAGGATAGATTCTTGGTGTGTCGTTTTAGACTGAACTTACTCCCATTTATGTTGGCATCACCAGCAGGATTTGCAACATCAATCGAGCAGAAGGGACCCTGCGGCTGCGACAATAGGTCTCCGCAGGATTCCCTTCACTTTTATTTTATTGTGTCCTTTTTTCACTATGCCTAGGCGCAGATTTCTTGTAAATGTCTTAAAAAAAGCCAAACTGGAACACGCCAGGGAGGCATTAGTCTTTTTACAAAAAGCATCGGACCCCTTAACTTTATGTAGCATAATGAATTTTATCAAAGTAGCGGTCCGTTTAAGGCTAACTATGGGAGATGAATGAAATGTCTTTGATTTTAGATTTTCTTTTTTTGAAAATCTTTATTGATAGAAAGCCATCATTAATATACACAATACTGTAGAAGGATGCAGGTAATCATAATACAGGTTGAGTTAACAGTATCAAATGGCGTTCGGTAGACGAAAGCTGTATTATTTGGGGATCATACGTGTACTCAAATGCTCTATCCGCAATCAGTTTCCAGGTTGTGTGTTCGGTACAGTAAGTATTTCCAATGTCGTTCATGACTTTATCCCCAAAGCTATTCATGAAAATGATTTACGGTTACAAGTAGATGGATAGCATCAAAGTAGAAAAAGTGATCAATAGAGGAACAAGAAACAAAAAATCAACATTGTTGTCATCAATCCATTTGAATCAGTCGTACACCGTCACTTAAAGCATTATGTGAGAGAATATGCATAGTCCGGTACCCTAACAGAAGTGAGTGCTTGACAGCCCATTGCACACAAGGCAAGACACTCCTCCCCTCAATCCTCCTCTCCCTCAGAGTCCAGATACTCGTCCTCCGGAAGAGGTTCACAGATGTCCCCTCTGTAGCTGTTCCAAGGCGCCCATATTTTATTCCACTTCCTAGGGCTCGCCCTAAGTACATAAACGCCCCGTTCCACTATAATTAACATGTCCATATTCTTGGCCCACCTTGCCGCCGTAGGCATTTCCTGTGCACCCCACCTCTGTGCAATGTCTCTTTTTGCTACTGTAATGGCCAGGGTGGCCCACAATTGCCCATATCGGTCCAAGTCATTGGGTTCCCATATGTTCAGGAGGCATTTACGGGGTTCAGGTAGGACAGATATGTTAAGTGCCTGAGAAACTGTACGTAGAACCTGTTTCCAGAACTCCTGTACCAGTGGACATTCCCACAGGGTGTGAAATAGAGTCCCTTCCTCCCCACAACCCCTGAGGCAAAATGGGTGAGGAGCCCGGTGGATCTTGTGTAGCAGTGACCTCGTGTAGTAGACTCCATGTAGGATTTTAAGTTGTACAAGCTAAAATTTCATTGATATGCCCACTTCTTTCGGCGAGGCCAGTGCTTCGTTCCACTCCGTTTCGTCAACCTCCCCTATCTCCCTTACCCACCTCTCCTGGAGTTGTAGTGTGGGGTCTACCAGATTATTGACCAATTTCTTATACGTAAGGGAAGTGGCGCTTTGGGGCATAAATTCCGTCAGGAGCCTATCCTCTAACGAGGATGATTCAGGAAGATCAGTGCCCTGTGGAATCGCTTTGAGTAGTGCGTGGCTGATCTGAATGTACCTGAATGTCTCGGTGTGGCCCAGACCATACTGCTGTTGAAGCTGTGGTAAAGGAATCACTGTGCCCTTGTCCCATAGGTCCCCCACTGTGGAGATCCCTATGTGATCCCATTGCGTAAACCCTCTATATGCTCTGAGATTACCCAGTTGTTTGGTATCCCATAGTGGGGTTAGTTTGGTAAGTTTGCCTGCCCAACCTAGTCGGGCCTGCGCTCTGTGCCATAGTGTCGTTGTGTGGTGTGTTGGGCCAATCATTCGCCTGACTTGGGCTTTATTATACAGAGCTGAAAGCATTCCTTCAGTTCCCAACTGTGACCAGTCGGCCTTATAGGCCGGATCATCCCGCGAGGCATGCACCCAGAAGTTGACCACCTTGAGTTGGGCCGCCCAGTAGTATAGTTGGACGTTGGGAAGGGCTATCCCTCCTCCGTACCAACTCCTCACTAACTTGTCATGGGCAATTCGCGCTGGACCATTGTTCCAGAGGAGACTGGAGACCAGCGCTGCAATTTGTTTAAAGTAGTGTGGCGCAACCAAGTGTGGGGTGTTCTCTAAAACATACAGAAACCTGGGAAGTGCCATCATTTTGTATAAGGCCGCCCTGCCCAGGAGGGTCAAGGGGAGAGTCGCCCAGTGTTTGACATCCGCTTTTAGACGTTCTAGAGGGGGCTTCAAATTAGCATTAAAATAGTCGGTGGCGTCTCTTGTAATGTGGATACCCGGGTACTTAAAGGAGGATGTCGTTAAGGTCAGGGGGCAGGTTCCTCGCAGCAATGGCGCCGGGCCCCGGAGTACGTACACCACGGATTTGGTCCAGTTGAGCGTGTAGCCCGATGCCGCCCCGTGTGTGTCACAAAGCTGCAACAGGGCAGGAATGCCTGCCTCGGGGTCTACCATATAAATAAGCATGTCGTCCGCATAAAGGGAGACCTTGTCTTCCCACCCCTCCGTCCATGTGATCCCCCGAAACAGTGGCGTTGTTCTGAGTAAAATTGCTAAGGGCTCTAGTACCAGAGCGAAGAGCAACGGGGATAAAGGGCATCCTTGTCTCGTCCCTCTCTTCAGTGGGAAGGGCGCCGAGATGTGTCCATTGGCAACCACCTGGGCAACTGGCTGTGTGTATAGCAGGCGTATCCACGCCTGAAACTTAGGCCCGAAGCCCATTCGGGTGAGCACCGCGAATAGGTACTCCCATTCCACTAAGTCGAAGGCCATAGTGGCATCAAGGGAAAGGATTGCTGTAGGTTCACTAAGAAGGTGTGCGCGTGCCAGTACCCCATGAACTCTTCTCAAATTCAGAGCCGTGCTCCGGTGTGGCATAAAGCCTGATTGGTCAGGATGGATCAACGTGTGAAGGTGGTGTGTTAGTCGGCTGGCCATGATCTTGGCGAGGATTTTAGCCTCCACATTGAGAAGGGAAATGGGACGGTAGGAGGTGCAGGCAGTCGGTGGCTTACCCGGTTTGGGGATCGCCACAATCGTGGCAATGCATTGGTCGAGAGGCAGGACCGCCTTTTCAAGACTTTCGTTATACATGTGCAGCAGCGGTTTACTCAGTGTGGGAGCCAGCGCCTTGTACCATTCCACCGGTAGGCCATTAGGGCCCAGCGCTTTACCCGATTGCAAGCACTGGATTGCCGTCTGAATTTCCTCTTCCGAGAGGTCAGTATCCAGGTCCTGCCGCGTTTCGAGTGTGTGTAGGGATGTCAATATTTTCCAGGGAGAGCAGCGCAGTCTGCGCGGTGACGTCGCGGTCTGGAGTGTAAATGTGTTGAAAATGGTCAGCCAAAGTTTGCACTATGTGTTCTGGGTGTTTCTGCAGGACCCCATCGAGTGTGTAGAGCATCTGTATGCCTTTATTGCTACCCCCCTCTTGTCCAGCCATGCCAGCATTTTCCCGGCTTTATCTCCCACATCATACACCTTGTGTAGTGTGTTCTCGTGTTGCGCGCGGACGGTCGTCTTGAGGTGATCATGGTATTGTTGTTGGCGGAGTTGCAGCAGGTGTGTTGTCTCCGGTGTGGGGTCGGACATGTGGGCGATATTTGCGTCGTGTAGTGTGAGTTCCAACTCCGTGAGCTCCCGTCTCGAATCTCTTTTGTGACCTGTAATGGCTGCTATTGCCTCCCCCCTCAGAACCGTTTTGTAGGCCTCCCAAAGGATAGAGGGCGAGGAGACGGTTCCCTCATTTTCGACAAGGTACTGGGCAGTTGCTTGTTTGAGCTTTTTCCGTATTGCAGGGATTTTTAAGTAGTTGGGGTACAGTGGGAAGGTCCTCGCGCCCTTCTTCCCCCTGGTGGCAAGCGACAGGGAAATTGGAGAATGGTCGGAAACTCCTCTTGGTAGGATTTCAATTTTGTCAACTAATCCCAAACCCAGCCCCTGGAATAGGAAGTAATCAATTCGTGAAAGGCTTTTATGAACCGCAGAGTAGTATGTGAAATGTGAGGTTGCTGGGTGGAGGTGCCGCCAGACATCCGTAAGGCCCATTGCCTCTACAAAGTCGGGAAGTACATTCGTGGCACCCGAGCGGGCACGTACAGGCAGGGAGTCCAGTGACGGGTTCATTATGGCATTAAAATCTCCCCCAATGATTGTGTCCCCCTCCGGGAGGTCCAGGAGAAATTTACCTAGGGCCGGCAGCGCTGTTGAGTGAAGTGCCGGGGGGATGTAAGCGGAGACCACGTTTAGTGCCCGACCCTCCCATTGCCCATGTAGTGCCGCAAAGCGACCCTGGTCTTCAACTTTGTGTCCCCCCACAATAAAGGATGATGCTTTTTTCATGAGTATCCCAGTGCCCCTGGAGCCCGATGTAAACTCTGAGTGTACCGCCATTACATATCCCCGTCTGTTGAGTGCTTTACACGTGGACCCTGCAAGGTGCGTTTCTTGAAGTAATACCAGATCAGGTTTCTGACGTTTAACGCCCTGCAAAACGAGACCTCGCTTGATTTTATCCCCCAATCCCCGAACGTTCCACGTCAAGACCTGGAATGGGGGCACCCCAGTGACCGCTGTCGCACCCTCACTGGGCACAGATCGTACCCTTCTAGCCATTGGGTCGGAAAGTTAGGGCAGCGGACCGACAGTCGTCGTCCCCGGCCCAAAGTTGGCGTCTTGCGTTAGTGTACCAGCAGTGTGTGGTCTGCAGAAGTGTGGTGTACCTTAGTGTAGACATGATGACAAAACATAACCGAGTTAACAATGAAACAATCCCCCCTTCCCCCCACCCTGCTCCCCTGCTCCACGGACCATTCCCCGCCCGCTTCCCCAACTTGGCAGAGTGCTTTTCCCCCGTCCCAACTATGTTACTTGCTTGTGGGGTTGGCGAGTCTCCCGTAGGCATCGGCTAGTGCCCACCCTACTCAGCGTAGCCGCTCAGGAGTCCAGTGTCACACATAATTGTTCCCAATTACAGTTCACCTCTAGATCGAGGCCGGTTGTCCGGAGTCGAGGGGGTCCCTTTCCAGATCAGAGTCTAGTCCAGAAGCCGTCGTTTGCTGCGAAGGTCGAGTCTGCTGGCTGTTCGCTCGTCCATCGGTGTGTGGATGTGTTCGTTCTCTGTGTGGCCGTTGTCGCTGTCCTGCCTGCCTCCATCCGTCGAGCCATTCTCGCGCCACTTCAGGCGTATCGAAGAACCATGCCTTTCCCTCGGCCACAACGCGTAGTTTAGCGGGGAATAACATGGAATATTGCAAGCCCCTGTCCTGCAGTTTTTTCTTGACCTCCGTGAAGGTTTTCCTGCGCCTGGCTACCTCCGCCGTGTAGTCCGGAAAGAAGGCCAGAGTAGAGTTCTGGATCTTGATCGGCGGGGAGACCCTCGCCGCCTGCAAGATGGCGTCTCTGTCCCTAAAGTTAAATAGGCGAGCCAGCACAGGTCGTGGAGCTGCTCCCGGCTTGGGCGTCCCCCCCCGGGACACGGTGTGCTCTTTCGACAGAAAAAAAGTTGGACAGACCTTTAGGTTGCAGAGTGTTCTTTATGAGGTGCTCTACGTAGAGATCCTTGGCCCCTTTCCCTTCTGATTCCGGCAGGCCAAGAATACGCACGTTATTTCGGCGGGAACGTCCTTCCTGGTCGTCCAGCCTGTCGCGTAAAAGTTTTGTGATTTTCTCCATACGTTCCATCGCCACCTGTAGGTCTGAGGTGTCTTGGATAAGTGATTTTGTCACCACTTCCACCTGTGCTACCCTCTCGGTGATTTTTGAAAAGTCCGCTCTCAGTAGGGTGACTTCAGAGGAGATGGAGCCCACCGTCGTTTTAACCTCCACAAGAGTTCTCATAATGTCCTCCAGTGTCACTTTTTTGTTACCCTCCGAGTCCGGGGGTGCCCCCGTGGAGTGTCGGCCGCCTACTTGCGAGTGTCCTTGTTGGCTGTAAGCAAACTTGTCCAATTTCGCCTGTGTTGACGAGCTTCTGGTGCCTTTGCCCGCCATGGTGCGAGGCCGTACTTCCCAAGATGGTGGTGTAACAGTGCCGTCCCGGGGTGTATGCCAGGCGTCCGCTGTTGTGTGGGGTCTGTAGGCAAGCGAGTGCGTCAGGGCAGTCCCGACAAGAGTGGCGTTGTCCGAGTCTGAGTTTCGGAGGCGCCCGTTCCTGGTCCTGGGCGCTCGAGGCGGACAGGGTCCCTCTCCAGAATGGCGCTGGTCCGGATTCCAAGTGGCCGATCGCCTCCTGGAAGTGTGCTCAGTTTTTTTTTTTCCCCCTCTTTGAGTGCCCGGAGCGGTTGCGGGTCAGGCCGTCGTGTGCGAGCGCTAGTTGAGTTAGTCACTCCAAGTCTTGTACTGGCAGACGGGTGGGGCCGGGCGCCGACACTGCGCCACGCCCAGGTGAGTTGCACCATTTCCGGCGAGGACGGGTAATCCAGGCCGGGGATTCTCCCTCGCTATAGGCCTCGCCTCGCACTCGATGGAAAGTGCCGTTCTCGACAACGATTTTCACCAGGGTTGGATCAAGAGGTGCAGTTTCGGTTCCTGAGTCGGTGCCACCGCTTCGGGTAGGCTTTGTGACGGATCAGGGTATCGGACTTTGCAGAAGGCCGTTACGCCTCGAGGAGCTCCCAATTCACGCTGCCGCCATGCTCGGCCGCTAGCCACGCCCCCCCTTGATTTTAGATTTTTAAAAGTGTTACACTTTTTCTTCCTGCCTGTGTTTCACGTTAACACTAATACTTTGTATAAGGATCTTGAAAATGTTTAATGACTTTTTATTCATGTAAATATGTGCTTTTATGGTGTTTTTTAATCACCGAATAAAGATTCTTTGAATTGAATTGAAATGCTTTGAATACACTGAAAGCGAGCGACTTATCTTTTCCTCATGGAGAAACCCTGTGCACATATATACATACATACACATACATATATATATACACATACATATATATATACAAGCTCCAAGTTTACCCATCCGGATAAGAAGCACTCTAACCAAGGCGTGCAGAACGCATTTTAATGATATGGTCACAGGTCCGCTTTTCAGTGTTCTTGTTAGACAGCCGCTCCGTTATTGCCTGACGCGTTTCATCTTTCGACTTCTTCAGAGGCTGGCGGAGATAGTGCGTGCTCCGAGCTGCCTCCCTTTTGAATGCATCTGCTGGCCTGGTATTTGGGCGGTTCCATCAAGGCAGAGCATTGTGGGAGATGCAGTCCCGGTATTTAGTCCTCCTGTATGGATGCACTGGATTCCTGTCGAAGTTCATTTAAAAACCCTGGATGGGCCCTTAATCAGCAGACTGTTACAAACAGAAATATACAAGCTCCAAGTTTACCCATCCGGATAAGAAGCACTCCGGATGGGTAAACTTGGAGCTTGTATATTTCGGCAGCAGCCCTGCTGTCTAGAACGCACCACCCGACCCTAAGATGGAGAGGGGCCACGAGGCTCGGCAACTACGGAGCCTTACTGTGGAGCCAAGGCGAAGGATTTAGGTAACAGTCTGCTGATTAAGGGCCCATCCAGGGTTTTGACCAAGCCCTCTGTGTAGGGCGAAACGTTATCCTGGCGTGGTGTGCGATAAAATAAAAAACTCACCTGTACTCTGGATCTTCCGTGTTCTTGTTAAAGTTGGCTGTTGATTGATAGCTGGCGAAGCAGCAGGAGCGCAAGTGGTGATACATATATATATATATATATACATATACACATATATACACATACATATACATACATATATATACACATACATATATATACACATACATATATATACACATATTGCAAATGCTACTTACCAGTATGCATCTGTTCTTGGCATGTAGGGCTGTTGACATTCATATCTGTGCATAGTCCGCCACCTAGTGTTGGGTCCGGATGATTGCACATTGTTGTCCTGGAAGAGTCTTCGAAGTATCACGAGATAGGTGGCTCCTCCCCTGGACTACAGTGCGCATGGGCATCGCCTCCATCCCCAGATTGTTTTTAGCCATTGGCAGAGATGGAGTGAAGAAGTGAGTGATGACCATGCTATGAGCATATGTGTGTATATGAATACATACTGCAGCTGCTACAGGCGCCGGGGAGGAGGGTGGGCGATATGAATGTCAGCAGCCCTACATGCCAAGAACAGATGCATACTGGTAAGTAGCATTTGCAGTTCGAGGCATGTGGGCTGCTGAATTCATATCTGTGCATAGAATACATAGCAGTCCCTCCATTAGCGGCGGCCGCCCGTGCCAGCTGCAGCAGTTTGAAAAAGTGTTTTTAGAACAGCCTGACCAACAGCTGCCTGTTGTTTGGAATGCACGTCTACACAGTAGTGCTTAGTGAAAGTATGAGTGGTAGACCATGTGGCTGCTCTACAGATGTCTTCTAAGGGAATGTTACCTAAGAAAGCCATAGAGGCCCCCAGCTTCCTAGTGGAGTGGGCCCTTGGTGGGATAGTAAGAGTGCGCTTAGCTTTAGCGTAGCAGATCTGAATGCACTTTACTATCCATCTAGCGATTCCTGCTTTGGAGATTGCATTTCCCTTGTGTTGTGTGGCAAAAGCAACAAAAAGTTGTTTGGTTTTGCGGAAATCTTTTGTCCTGTCTACATAGTACATCAAGGCCCTCTTCACATCGAGGGTGTGGAGCATACGCTCCGCCAGTGTCTCTGGGTTTTGGAAAAACACTGGCAATTCAATAGTTTGGTTTATGTGAAACTGTGAGACCACTTTGGGTAAGAACTTAGGGTTAGTGCGGAGCACCACCCTGTTAGCATGTACTTGGAAGAAGGGTTCTTGGATGGTGAGCGCCTGCAGTTCGCTAACCCTCCGTAGCAATGTAATAGCTACTAAGAACGCAACCTTCCAAGTCAGAAACTGTAGCTCACAAGAGTGCAGTGGCTCAAAGGGAGGACCCATCAGCCTCGTAAGAAACACATTGAGGTTCCATTCTGGAGCTGGTGGGGTCCTTGGTGGAATGACCCTTTTGAGTCCTTCCAGAAAGGCCTTGATAGCAGGGACCTTAAAGAGTGACAGGTGCTGCCTATTCTGAAGGTATGCTGCCATAGCAGACAGGTGAATGCGGATGGAAGAGTACGCTAGATTACATCTGTACAGGTGAAAAAGGTAACAGATGATGTTTTGAATGGAAGCATCTAGCGGGTCAATGTCGTGGTTAGCGCAGTAGATGACAAACCTCTTCCATTTAGCCGCATAACAAGCTCTAGTAGTGGGCTTCCTTGCCTCCCGAATGATGTCCATGCAGTCGGGAGGAAGATTGAGGTAGCCAAACTCTAGGACTTCAGGAGCCAGATCGCCAGGTTGAGCTGTTGCGGATCTGGGTGCTGAATGTCGCCATGGCTCTGCGTCAGAAGGCTGGGAGTGAGATGAAGCCTCTGATGCGGTACCACGGAGAGCTCCAGAAACGTGGTGTACCATGGTTGGCGAGCCCACGTTGGAGCAACCAGGATGAGCGTCATGGAGTGCTGTCTGAGCTTGCGTGCCACCAGCGGTATCAGAGGTGCTGGGGGAAAAGCGTACGCAAATCTGCCTGACCAGTTCATCCACATCGCATTGCCCTGTGATTGGGGGTGTGGGAATCTGGCGGCGAAGCTTTGGCATTTTGCGTTCTCCTTTGTGGCGAACAGGTCTATCTCTGGATGACCCCACCTTCGGAAGTACGGTTGGAGTACTGATGGATGTATCTCCCACTCGTGCATCTGATGGCTGTGCCTGCTGAGCAGGTCCGCCATTTGATTGTCCTTGCCTGGGAGATGTTCTGCCATGAGGAAGATGTTCCTCTGAATGGCCCACTTCCACATGCTCTGAGCCAGATGAGACAGCTGTGGAGAGTGTGTGCCTCCCTGTTTCTGGATGTAGTACATGGCCGTCATGTTGTCCGTCCGGATCAACACGACCTTGTTGCACAGATGTACTTTGAACGCCTTTAAGGCCATGAAGATTGCCATCAGTTCCAACACATTGATGTGCATCTTCCTTTGCTGTAGTGTCCATAGTCCCTGCACAGTGTAATGGAGTACATGCGCCCCCCATCCCTGGAGAGAGGCGTCCGTCGTCAGGATAATCTGTGGGACAGGCTCTTGGAATGGTCGGCCCTTGCAAAGGTTTTGTGGATTCCACCAATGCAGAGAGTTGTATGCCCGACCGCTCACCAACACTAGGTCTGTCAGTTGCCCATGAGCCTGAGTCCACTGACGTGCTAAGCACTCCTGAAGCGGACGCATATGTAGTCTCGCGTGCGGGACAATGGAGATGCAGGAGGCCATCATGCCTATCAACTGCATAAACACCTTCGCTGGAAGCGAGTGTTGGGGTCTGAATCGTTGGATCAGCGCCTGGATACTGGCGATTCTCACTGAACTCGGCTGCGCAGTGGCTGCCAGAGTGTCGATTGTCGCGCCCAGATACTGTCGCACGTGGGCGGGCTGGAGATGGGACTTTGGGTAGTTCAGAGAGAATCCCAGATCGTGCAGGAGGTGAATGGTGCGTGACACGTGGTCTACGCACTGCTGTTCCGTCTTTGCCTGAATAAGCCAGTCGTCTAGGTATGGAAAGACGTGGACGTGCTGGCGACGGAGATGCGCCGCCACAGTCGCTAGGCATTTGGTGAAAACCCTCGGTGCCGTGGTGACCCCGAACGGCAGGACTCTGAACTGGTAATGCTGGTCTAAAATCGTGAATCTGAGGTACTTTCTGTGGGAAGGATGCAGGGGGATATGAAAATAGGCATCCTTCAGATCCAGCGTAGCTAGGAAGTCTCCCTGTTGAAGCAGGGGAAGCACCTGCTGCAATGTGAGCATATGGAAGTGCTCCGAGTTGATGTACGAGTTCAGGGGCCTGAGGTCCAGGATTGGCCTGAGTGATCCGTCCTTTTTGGGGATCAGAAAATACAGGGAGTAAACCCCCGTTCCCCGCTCTTGCAATGGAACGAGCTCTATCGCCCCTTTTTGCAGCATGACCATTACCTCTTGCTGCAACAAGGTCAAGTGCTCGTCGGACATAGCACGGCTTCTTGGCGGTATGTCCGGTGGCATGGACGTAAGTTCTAGACAGTACCCGTACTGGATAAGAGACCTCACCCACCTGTCTGTGGTGATGGATCTCCACGCCGGCAGGAACTGCTGGAGTCTCCCCCCGACAGGTGTCGTGTGATCGGGGGGAAGTGACAAGACGTCACTGCTTGTTGGAGGTGGTGGACCTGGAGGCATTGTTTCCACGTCCCCTGCCTTTGATATTATTGCCTCTGTAGCCACCCCTGCCCTTGTTGTTGTTGTACGAGGACTGGGTGTTACCCTTGTAGTATTGCGTGGACTGGGATGCCTGGCCTCTTGAGGTGCCTCTTGAATTGGAGCGGCGAAAGGAGTTACCCCGAAACTGTCGACTTTGCAGAGCCCCCATAGACTTGGCTGTTTCGGTATCTTTCTTCATCTTTTCTAGGGAGGCATCCACCTCAGGGCCGAACAGATGGTCAGGATTCACTGTTTGACCCAATATTGTGGTTTGTATGTCGGGTTTGAACCCAGAAATTCGAAGCCAGGCATGGCGTCGAAGCAACACGCTTGTATTGATAGCCCTGGAGGCAGTGTCTGCCACATCTAGGGCACATTTGATAGATGCATTTGTAATAAGTTTACCCTCCTGAATGAGCATCTCCCCCGCCTCCTTGTATTGGTCAGGCAAGTGTTGCAGGATGGCCTCTAATGTGTCATAATGGGCCCTATCATAACGTGCAAGCAGGGCTTGAGTGTTAGAGATCCTCCAAATGTTCGCTGCCTGTGCAGCAATACGTTTGCCTGATGCCTCAAAGATTTTGGACTCTTTGTCTGGGGGAGGAGCATCACCAGTAGTCTGCGAATTCGCCCTTTTTCGAGCGTTGGACACCACCAGGGAGTCCAATGGCAAGTGTCCCTTAATATACGTGGGATCCGTGGGCGCCGCTTTATATTTCCTGTCGATGCGAGGATTGACCACCCGCGCCCGGGTGGGCTCCTTGAACACCTCCTGGGCATGCTTCAGCACTCCTTTAAGCATTGGTAGTGTCTTGACTTGTTTTTCGGCTACCGAGAAGGTGTCGACTAAGAAGTCCGCATCCACGGGGTCTGAGTGCAGTTCGACGTCATGGTTCGCTGCAGCTCGCTCTATTAATGCATTGAACGCCGCCGAGTCTTCTGTCGGGGACGTCTTTGCGGCGAAAAGTTGAGTGTCCTGGCCCGACTGCGGGTCGTCCGTGTCGCCTCCCGCTGTCCAGGGCACATGCTCCTCGTCCGGATCCGAGTACGCAGGATAGGTGTACTCGGCCTCTTCCTCGTCCACATCAGGCACGGGGGAATGGGCCGGCGAGTGTTCCATGGCTTGTGGAGACAGAGGTTCCATCAGAGCCGAAGAGTCCCTCTTGCTCTTGAGTGGAATCCTAAAAGGTTCCAAGGCCGGCTCCGACGTAATCTTCCTTTTGAGGAGCGACAATTTTCCGGTGTTGGCGTCGATGGTCACCTCACGACGTTCCTCCTCCGCAAGCGGTAGGAGCCGAAGCTTCGACACCACCAGGGCAGCCTTCGGCGTCAACCCTTCCAGAGAGTGTCCGCTCTGCTTAGGCGCGAAGGCCTTCGGCGCCGACTTGGGAGGAAGGGTAAAACGAATGGGCGTTTGTTCCTTGGCAGGCTTCGGCGTGGGCTTAGGCACTACCGTGTCCTGGATGGGAACCACAGTGTACTGTTGGATCCGTCTTAGGGATTCTCCCACCTTCTTTGTAAGGGATGCCGATGGCTGAACCGTCTCGAGCGACTCTTCGTCTCCGAGAGCCCGGTCGCCGGTAGGCCTCTTCTTCGGCGCCGACGCCCCATGGCCTGGCGCACCGTCGGCGTGACGCTTTTTCGAAGCCGTCTTCGGGTCCGCGACCCCTTTCGGTGCCGACGCAGCCGCGTCGGATACCTTCACCTTCGGCGCCGACCCAGAGGGCTTCGGGTCGGCCATTTTGGCGCGGCTCTTCGGGTCGGCCATTTTGGCGTGGCTCTTCAAGTCGGCCATTTTGGGTTTCGTGGAAGTTGACGCCATCAGAACCTTCTTCACCAACGCCACTTTCGGTTTCGGTTTCGCATCCGAGGGTGCGAGACCAGTTGGCTTCACTTTCGGTTTCTTGGTAGAAATGTCCGTGACCGGGCCCTGAGGCGGGGACGTAGGACTTATAGTTAGATCTTGGGTAAGGCCCGAAGGCGATCCCTCGACCTGGGCCGTATGACGGGGAGTAACCCCGGAGTCTGTTCGGGGATGCTCTTCCTCCGAGCTATCTCCCATCGTGGCACAAGCCAGTTCGTCGTCCCCTACCTCGCCGGAGACTTCGTCGTAGGCCTCCTCATCCGCGTCGTAGGTCTCTTCCTCGGACGCGGGGCCATAGTCCGACCCTTGTACGTCGTCGTCTTCCTCGACAGATTCCTGGAAGATGTCATCAGGTGGGGGCGCCGAAGCCGACAGTTGAGCCTGGAGCCGATTAGCCCGACGAATCTTCAGAGTTTTCTTACTCCTGAATTTTGAACACGCCATGCAGGTGTCTTCACGGTGATCCGGTGACAAGCATGTATTGCACACGGGGTGCACGTCGAGGTGCGAGTATTTAGAGTGACACAGCGGACACTTCTTGAATGGAGTCCGCTCCATAGCAAATGTTGTGGAGTAGGCCCGTCCGCGTCGAAAGCACGTGGAAGGGCAGTAGGAGGTCGGAGCTGAGAGTCAGTAAGAAACCCGAACGCAACTATACCGACGCCCAGCCTAAAGACCTTTTGGTCTCGAGTAGAAGTAGAACAACTATCGGTTCCGATAGAGGGAACCGAAAACACATCCGAACCCGATGGCGGAAAAAAACAATCTGGGGATGGAGGCGATGCCCATGCGCACTGTAGTCCAGGGGAGGAGCCACCTATCTCGTGATACTTCGAAGACTCTTCCAGGACAACAATGTGCAATCATCCGGACCCAACACTAGGTGGCGGACTATGCACAGATATGAATTCAGCAGCCCACATGCCTCGAACACATATATATATACACATATACATATATATACACATATACATATATATACACATATTCACTGAAAAAACCATAGGTTATAGACCGTATATAGTTAGGAATTAGCATTTACAAAACCTTGAAAATTCACTGAAAAAACCATAGGTTATAGACCATATATAGTTAGGGATTAGCATTTACAAAACCTTATTTTACTCACACAAAACCATTGAAATTCGCATATATAGTTAGTTGCACTAACTATATATCGCGCACCCGCAATCCACTGCTGATGATGTCACATATTGCATCATTTATGACATGGTCAGCAATAAAAAAAGTGTACAGCAAAGATCTTTCACAGACAGACACAGAAAGCGAGGCAATGAACCAGGAAACAGTCAGGTTCATCACCAATTATAACTCACAACACAAAGGAGTAAGAGGCGCAATTAACAAATTTTGGAATGCCTTGCAAACTGACAAGGATATTAAATCTAGTGTTCTTGAGTTCCCCTCAAATAACATATAGAAGACCCATGTCACTTAAGGATAAAGTATGCCAAACCTCAGTGGCAAACAAAAAGAAAAACAACCCAGTTCAGGGATTTTATGTCTGTGGCCGGTGTAAGGCTTGTAAATACAGCCATAACACAAAAGAAGTGAAACTGTCTGAACACTGTGCACCGCACAAGATTCTGAAACATGTCTCATGCCATACAGATTTTGCTGTCTATGCACTTAAATGCCCATGTAACAAATTTTACGTGGGAAGCACGATCAAACCTGCAAAAGAGAGAGTGTTACAACACCTCAGAGCGATAAATAAACCTGGACAAACAGTATCCTGTTGCCAGGCATTTTGCAACCCACCACCAAAGTAACAACAGCCTGTTATCTTTCACTGTCCTGGATCAGATCCCGGTGAGAGAAAGGGGAGGTAAAAGAGTACAAGAGTACAAGAGTTGAGACGCCTTGAATCGAGGTTTATCATTAAGTACCAAACCATGCAACCCCTAGGGCATAACTGTGATGAGGCACTGGGGGTTCACCTAGGACGATATTGAAACTGTTATTTGTTGCCTTTCATTGACAGCAGCTAAATGTCATATTTTAAATGTATGTATGTGCACAAAACACGGTTGAATGCTGAAATTCACGTTTCCCCGTTTATTTTCACCACAGGTACCGGTCGACCTAATTTGGGAGAATGTGACACACAACACATGAAATGCAGAGAGGCTGAAAGTTTCACCGAATAAACACTGTTACAGTATGAATGAATGACTCAAGAGTTTTGCTTAACTGTAAGCAAACGAAGCTGCGCAAGGACGATGCACCGATGATGTGGTATGAATTTAAACACTTAAAATGACTGAAAAGTGTGGGTACTCTGATAAAAGTACGCCCACAAGGGCTAGACAGCCAACCCAAGATTCACTGATCAGTGCACGACCCCACGGACAAGCCTGTAAGTCCTTTGGACACGTAAAGTTAGAATTAGAAAGTAGCACAGACTGCTAGTGCACCGCACGCTTGCCTGTCCTGAAGTCGGAGGTTCGAATCTCGTCTCTGGCAAAATTATTTTTTGATAAAGACACTAAATACTGTTTAATGTGTTAACAGTTTAAATGTTTAATGTAAAATGTACTTTATTGATTTAATATAATTGTTGAATTTCGGTGTAGCCTGCTGCAACATAAGAATGTGCTCATAGCTCCAGATACTTTGTGACTGAGTAGTCTGTTTATGTTTATGTAACTCACAGGTCACATGATTTACATTTAAATGTACTGTCACTTTGCACCAACACTCGTGAACAAGGGAACTTGTTTCCCGAAACGCGTCGAGTGCGTTTTTGAATTAAAAACACTTATTGAACGGAACTGTGGCCTGGATATCGTTCTTGTGTGAAAGGAAGAACGACTGTCGAGTGGATACGGGGGAGTGGCGATCCCATCCCGGCCCGCCGCTGCTAGCGGCCATCACAGCTTTTTCGCCGAACGAAAGGTGGATATATATATATATATATATAGATATATATAGATATAGATATATATATATATATATATTTTTTTTTTACTAGCCTTGTTTATACTTACATGCCAGGTAAAGGCAAGCTTTGGAACAAAAATAAAAAGGGAAAACTAATCACCAACAAGTGGCTTCTCTTCAAGTCTCCCTCCCCCCCCTTCCCACCCCCCCTGCCCCGAGTAGACCATTATGTCCAACTAGACATCCTCTGACAAGAACTAGAAAACTTCAAATCAACCCAGATATATACTACTCTCCTACTTAGTACCAAGGACATGGCTTGGAATAGGGAATGGCAAAGATCCACCTAAGGTATGATCCACAGTAGAGCACATAAAAAAGCTCAGGATCCCTCAACGCCAGAGCACATGTAAGTGCCAATAAGAATCACCAATTTTTTTTTGGTTTGTTCACTATCCCGCATCTGGTCTAGAATGACCAAATGGAATGGATTTCAGTTGAAAAAAAATATTCTGAACAGGTGAAGGTGTATGCCCAGTGGCCCCTTAACACTAGTTGCAAGAGCATCTTTTAATGTAACTTAATGTAAAGAAAAAATAATAATAAAAGTATTGCACCTTATGTTATAAAGGGGTATTTAGCTGTGCATCAAACCTGCTTTCTTACTAAATCCTGAATAACCCAGAAGGCATTCACTTCAAAAACATAAAGGCCACAATTCATGCAAATCAAAAGTGCTTTGTATGACCTCATTACCTCATTACCTCAGACACCAAGGACAAAACATGCAATTCAGCTTCCCAGAAAGGGTCTTCAGAATAACATTTGAAACTGGTCGTAAACCACATTTTGAGGTTTAAAAAAAAAAAGTCAAGCATGTTGCAAACAAACTCAAACAGATTGCAAATCAACATAGGACTGCCTCATGAGGAAGAAAATAGCTGAGCTGTACAAGCAAGGGGCATATGCAGTGCTGAAAAAAGATACATGCACATGCCCACACTTGAACCCATGCAAGCAATGTCGCTGTGCCTTAATCAAAACCACAGGATTTCCAAGAGAACTACATTAAGGGAAGGGGGTATTAAAGAAGGATTATGTTAATTCCCTTGTAAGCATCTGTTCTTGGCATGTAGAGCAGTAGATTCACATGCTCTGCATACTCATGGCATCTAGTCTTGAGTCCGGATGTTTGGAAGTTGTTTTTCTTCGAATAAGTCTTTTCTAGTGACAAGGTAAGGGGGCTCCTCCTTTCAGTGATAATGCACATGGGCATCAACTCCATTGTTAAGACTGTTTTTCTGCAAGAGGGTGACAATTGAGTGAGTTAGTGTAAAGAAAGATGTCCATACATGATAAATATTAATAATTATATTACTAACTGAAACAACTGTAGGTGTCGGGGGAGGAGGGAGGGCCCATGTGAATCTACAGCTCTACATGCCAAGAACAGAGGCTTACAGGGTAAGTGACAATCAGGTTGAGGCATGTGTGCTGTAGATACACATGCTCTGCATAGACTATATTGCAGTTTTCCCAAAAGTGGTGGCTAACCAGTGGATGTTGAAGTTGTCTGAGAGTGTCCTTAGCACTGCCTGTCCTACATTAGCTTGTTGACGTGCTAATACATCCACACAATATTGTTAAGTAAATGTATGTGGCATGGATCATGTAGCTGCTTTACATATGTCAGCTATGGGGATGTTACCTAAAAAGGCCACAGATGTTCCTATTTTGCGAGTAGTATGTTCTTTAGGAGGAATAGTTAAAGTTCTAACTGTAATATAACAAGTGTGAATGCATTTGACTATCCACATAGAAATGCCAGATTTCGAAAACGGATTTACTTAATTAGGTGGAGCAAAAAGTTTTTTTTTTTATTTAATGAAAATGGTTTGTCATGTCAAAATAGCATAGTAGTGCACTCCTGACATCAAGTTTTTGTAGAGCTCTTTCTGCTACTGAATCAGACTGAGGAAAGAAGACAGGTACCTCAACAGGCTGATTAATATGAAAAGCAGAAAGCACTTTTAGGAGGAATTTAGAATTTGCACGAAGAGCCACTCTATCTTTGTGTAGCTGAAAGAAGGGTTCTTCCTGGGTTCATGCCTGCAACTCACCAACGCGCCTGAGTGAAGTGATGGCGATTAGGAAAGCAACTTTCCATGAAAGAAATTGTAACAGACAATTATGTAAGGGTTCAGAGGGTGGACCAATAAACCGTGTAAGAACAATGTTAAGGTTCCAGGTAGGTGCATGTGACACTCTTGGTGGCATTTTTCTTTTAAGTTCTTGCATAAAGGCTTTAATTACGGTAACTTTTGAGTACAAACAAATATTGTCTGTTTTGCATATATGCCGCCACTGCTGCAAGATGTAACCTTATAGATGTGTAGGCCAATCCTAGTTTTAGTAGAGACAATAGATAAATTATATTTTGTATGGATGCATCAAGCAAATCTATTTTGTTATTTTGACAGTATATGACAAACCTTTTCCACTTTGCAGCATAGCATGCTCTAGTGGTAGGTTGTCTTGCTTCTTTCAGTATTATCATACAATTTTCTGGTAAATTAAAATATCCAAACTCTATGACTGCAGGAGCCAGATCACTAAGTTGAGCTCCTTGGGGTTTGGATGTCTGCTTTCTCCATGGTTCTGTGTGAGACTATTTGAAGTGAGGTGTCGTTTTTGGCGTGGAACTAGTGACAGTTCTAGTAGTTTGGTGAACCAACACGGTTGACAAGCCTATGTGGGAACCACTAGAATCAGTGCGAGTGATATCTGCCTGAGTTTCCGAACCAGAAATGGAAGGAGAGGGAGAGGAGGAAAAGCATAAGTAAATATCCCTGACCAGTTCATCCATAGGGCATTGCCTTTGGATAGATGGAATGGGAATCTGGAGGCAAAGTTTGCACATTTTGATTTCTCTGCTGTGGCAAAGAGATCGATTCATATTGTTTTAGTTGATAACTTTCAGCCCCAAATTCAACACATGATGCCTTCTTGATCATGTGCCATACAGTTAGGTCTGTGATTTCGAATCAAGAAAGTTGATCGGTAGGACGACTTGTTTTTAAAAAAGGAATTTTTTCTCTCTTACTTTGACATATAGTGTTCATCCTGATTTCTATATTATCATTCGAATTGGTCAAGGGCCCCACCGAGTCGGTAGTATCACCGGCAGAGCGGGGAGCGTTTATATATAGTAGCTGTCCATTATTTTGGCTGTTACTCTTAAATTTTTGGTTGCTTCTTGTTTTTCTTATTTTACTTAACTAGCTCAATTCTCTCTTCCCCCTCCCTTATTTCTTTTTGGTCCTTTTCTTTTCATGTTTATGTCTCCGCAGACCTTTTGCATAGATACAGCCATTCAGAGGTATGTGTTGGGTAGATATAATTGTATATAGGATAGCCTTTACTAATACCACTAAAACACTATTTGTGGAAACGCGGTGATGGCTATACCCTCACTTTCTGGCAGATGCCATCTATTTTTCACTTTTGTTATATCATTTTCCACAAAGAGCATTACACAACAGAACTGTGGAGACCTTTCTTTTGAATGCCAACTTATCTTTGAAATCAGCACAAAGGACACATTTTTGCCTTGTCGTTTATGATTCAGGGTACCTCTGCACACGATAAGGTTGCACGGGGGGAGGAGCTACGCTTGCAACCAAGATGGCCGCGTAAGCTTCCGGCTCCGCCGACCGCCGCCAGTAGCTGCTGAATCCTGATATTGATCCTGAAATCGCTCCAGACTCCCGTGTGGCTGAAGTGTTGCTGAGCTTAAAGGTGTAATCCCGAGATTTCCATCTCCTCGAATGACGGAGCTAGGCCGTGTTTTCATTCTCGGCCTAACCCAGCGTAGAAGCCGGGGCCTCGATTTCTAACCCATTCGGGTTGGAGTTGAACAACATCGGCCGCGGGACTTGGGTGGAGTCCGGTCTCCTCAAGTGGAGAATATCCTGACGGGTTTGGATGGTGTTACGGTGGCCAGGTGGATTTTAAGGATACGGCGGTGGTACGCACCGGTTGCTGTGGATGGGAGTCTGTTGCCCGAAGACCCTGCTGACCCCCCCGGGGTCGACGGGCTTGGATCCTCGCTTGCGGCGACGGTGTCTAGATCGCGATAAGGATGAGTGCCCCTTTGTTAACGTCTGACCCACTTGTACCTAATGCCCTGGAGTAGTCGACCTCCAGGACCAAAGGTCTGATCTATCGCTTCGCGAGAGGATATGGAGCGGGTGGAATGTACGCCGTCGTTGCAGACCGTAATGGCCGCCATTGAGGCGCTTCACTTGCAGGTCACCGCCATCATCCACAAAATGTACTTGACAGCCGAGAGTATGTGTCTGGGATCGGATCACACCTCTTCAATTGCTATGGAACACGTTGTGTCACCCGCGATGCAGGACAAGCCTGGGATAGAGGACCCCGAGTGGAAACCTGATATGGTGTTTTCTGTCGGCTCCCGAACAACAGCCAGCGAGCCTGGTACTATCAATAACTCAGCTTGCTTGATGCCGATACCGCACGAGATGGACTCTGCTGATATATACTCCTGGATCATTTTATCAGGGACTATCGGATTGACTCGTCATTCTTTTTCCCCAAATTGACTCAATTGCATTCTAGTGCTTTATTGTTGGTGGACAGATATCTCATTTTGATTTGTGATCTTCAAGCAGTAACATGTTGTATTCGATCGTACCTCACTGACTTTGCTGACCGTTTTGATTCTCCTGTTGGGATGGCGGTTCGAGCGGTGAGAGCTCGCACGAAAAATCGGAGTGGCCAGGGTTGAGTCTGATTGTATGGGTTTGATAACACAGCTTAATTCGATACGGGACTTGTAGCCTACAATGATGCGGGAGTCGGGTGGTCTTCACAAACTCCCCCAGTTGTTTTGTAATTGTTGCTTTATATTGTTTGACTATAACACAGGGTGGGTTTGCTTCTGGCGATTGGGAGGGGGGCCGGGAGCCTGTGAGATCTCTCCTCCTCCACTCTTTACCTTCTTTTAGGCTTTAGTTGTGGGGCGACAGGCACGCTGCTAGTGGGGTTAGGCCGTAGCCATTGCAGGGTGTGGGGAATGGGGGAGGGTTTTTTTTATTTTGTCTTTGTTTAGTTCTATGGCCTTTTTCTTTTCTTTTTTCTCTTTATACGAGAGGCGAGTTGCTTATCCTGAGTCTATCTCTTTCACATAATCTGGGTGTCTGCTCTGGTCTTAATTATCCTGAATAGTGAGTCGGACGGAATATGCTGGCGTTAGCTTAACGGGGTTGTGAATCGTAATGTTATTTTCTTTTATATACCTGTTTATGCTGACGTCCTACTCTCCGGTATACTGATTATACTGTATTAGCTTATTCACCTACTCACCGTTGCAATGTATTTTACTGTATGACACCCGATATGTGTAATATTCCCTCTTGTCTTTCTTTATTCAATAAAAATATATATTAAAAAAAAAAAAGTTGCACGATGGTGCTCACATGATTCACAATAAGTGTCTAAAGGGATTAATTATTATTGAACTTGTCGGGAAGTGTGGATCACCTGATATATATGTTGAACAAACTTTAATGACACCAGAAATAGTCTATGTACAAAAGAATTTTTTTGTTATTCCCAGCCCTGAAGATTCGCAAGAGCGATGTGTCGTCTGGCTGCTGTAGATCACATGAAAATTAAAGAACGGAAGATTACCTATTCTTTTCTTTTTTGAAACAATTGTTTATTCTGCAGCTTTACCTGTATTTCTTGCTACAGGTTTCACTATCTACGTAGATTCGCAAAACTTGATGTGTGTGCATAGGGTTGTTGGTCTTTAATCCTTGTGTTTCACCAGCCAGCTGGTTTGACCGATGAGTGGTTATTTGGTTTTTCCACTCACCCAGTTGCACCACCTAATTTGTTCTTTTGTGCTCATACTATTGGCAGTGCGCCTGCAGCTTCGCTGACACTAAAAACCTTCTTGCAATATTCCCCATATATAGTCAATTTGGGGTAGCCGCCAAGCACATCTTTTACATTTATCTAATTTGGTGAATTACAGACACATAGATTTAGCTGTCTGTTTCCATTATGGATCGGGGTAAAGCAGCAGAGGAATTTTTTGAGAATTTGGCTAAGGGCATGTCAACACAGACAGCCTCCACCAGCAATAACCCCCCTCGTAAAGAGGGACTTAAAGACAAGTTCTTAAAATTGGAAAGACTAAAAAAGCTAGAAAATGCGAAATGGTGGGATGGAACCATGTTAAAACAGTATTTAAGACTTAAGAGAATACCGAGGGGTCTAAGAGGTCAAATCTTCCCCACATACGATGAACTAGACACAGATCTGATGGGAAAGTGGGAAGAAGCACTGACACTTAACTCTATGACATTGATGGATTTACTAATTGAAAGTGCAGATCGCAAAGTGAGCAAGCTTCAGGCAGAAATCTCCATTGTTGAGCAGGAGATCAAAGATCTTAACTTTGCCCGAAGCAACAGTGAAGAACTACACCATTCTGGATGATATTCTTCATAAACAACAGTCGGACATAAAAAATAGAAAAGCTGAAGGGGGCGTGGCTAGCAGCCAAGCATGGCGGCAGCATAGTGTGAGAGCTCCCGAGGGCACTGCGGCCTAATCGTTAATCCGGCACACTAATCCGTTACACCACTCACCCGAAGCGACAGTAACCGGGTCCAGGTTCGAAGCGGCATCATCCGACCCAACCCTGGCGAGAAACGGAGGCTGGGGACTGCCTAACCACGCACTGGCGTACTTGGGCCTGTGACCGGAAAAGAACATCGGCCTTGCGTGATTCTCCGGCCCCGGCGGAAGTGAGGCCGGGCCGGCTTGAATTTGGAGGCGCTCCCCTGCGCCCTGACCGGAGCACGGAAACATTCGCCCAGGAGACGGAACGCGAGGGGGACCTTCTGGGACACTGCCGAGGAGTAAAACCAACGGGTACGCCTACTGACGCCTGCAGACTGCTGCCAAAGGGAGAAGGCACTGGCGGATACAGGTGGGAGACAGTGCGGCCGGCGGCACTCCACACGACTGTACGGCACCCCGGGGAGGAAGCGATCTGATCGGAGTAGCTGCGGCTGAAAGAGCGCGGCCGCGACGGGAGAGGAAAGCTTCACTCACCATCTACAGCGGCGCGGCCGACCACACGTGGAGCTGGCCTGCGGCGGTGAGTGCAGGTGCCCCCGGGTCACAGTGATCGCACAAGGAGAATCCTGACCCAGTGGTAACGGCAGTCCTGACCCAGGAGGGGAGCAGCGGGGGGGGGGGGGGGGGGGGGGACGCCAAGCGGGAGGAACCCTGGTGAGACTCCGGCCGGGCCATTGGCACTGGAACCGTGTGTGACCCACCAGCGGTGCTATTAATACCCTGCACGGCGCTCCGCCTGGCAATGCAGCAACTGACTTGACCCAGCCCAGAAAGCCCAGCAAAAGGGTTAACGAAGCCGTCCCTGCTCGGGGCGCAACACGGCGCACTAGACACAGAGAATAGCGGCGTGGAGAACCGCAGTCACTACAACCAGTTTAGCGGCCTACCGGACAGAAACAGCCCGGAGGATACATACCACAGGTGATTGGCGAGACTGGAGAGGGGTCTGTGGTGCATCGACAGGTACGCAACGGCAGGCTCTTAAATATCCGGATTGTCTAAGACGTGCTGGACGCCCCTGCCACCAAAAGATACAACACCCAGAGAGAAAAGCTCTTCCAGGCCCACAAGTCCACGGGGCCCACGCCGGTCCGCTATACCCTGGCCCACGCACACGGGACAAAGGTCGTCGCAAAACACTGACCGCGGTACAGTTAGGAACAAAACCGGTCTCCGCAAGCCCGGAGCCATGGCGGGCAAAGGAACTAGGAGTGGATCGACACAGGCCAAGTTAGATAAGTTTGCCTACAGCCAGCACGGACAATCGCAAAGCAATGGGCGGAACTCCACGGGCACTACCCAAGAAACGGAAGGGACCAAGAAAGTAACACTAGAGGACATTATGAGAACCCTCTCAGAAGTCAAAACTACAGTAGGCTCCATCTCTTCTGAGGTTACGCTGCTACGTGCGGACTTCCAAAATATGACTGAAAGAATATCCCAGGTAGAGGTGGTCAAGAAATCTCTTGTAGAAGACACGTCGGAACTGCAAATAGCCATGGAACGTATGGAAAAAGTCACCAGACTTCTACAGGATAAGCTGGACGACCAAGAAGGGCGTTCTCGAAGAAATAATGTACGCATCCTTGGGCTTCCGGAGACAGAGGGGAAGGGAGCAATGGACCTCTACGTCGAAGATCTCAAAAAACAAACTGCAACCCAAAGGTCTGTCTCACTTCTTTTCAGTAGAAAGGGCGCACAGGGTCCCTGGCGGAACACCCAAACCAGGAGCCACGCCACGGCCTGTGTTGGCCAGACTCTTCAATTTTAGAGACAGGGATGCAATCCTACAAGCAGCGAGACTCTCACCACCTGTTAAGATTCAAAACTCAACCCTGGCTTTCTTCCCGGACTACACAGCGGAGGTGGCCAGACGCCGGAAATGATTTACGGAGGTGAAAAAAGCACTACGGGACAGAGAATTGCTTTACTCGATGCGGTTTCCTGCCAAATTACGGATTGCCGATGGGAAGGCGTGGTTCTTCGACAAGCCGGAAGTGGCACAGGAGATGGTTGGAGGCAAGTGGGGCAACCTCACCGTCCACACAGGGATCGGCCTAATCATCGTAACGGCAAGCAAATGGGCAGACAGACCGGCCATTCGACACATCAAGACGGCATGGAAGGAACAGAGTCTGACATAGCGCAAGATCCGATTGACTCTGGACAGGCAGCCCCGGTCTGAAGATTGACTACATATCGGAAGGACTGAGTGTGACGCAATGAACCTTGGGCCTGGTGCAGCTGAGTAGGGTGGGCAAAGCCGGTGCCTGTAGGGGACTCACCAACCCCACGAGCAAGTAAGATAGTTGGGGAAGGACTAAAGCACTCAGCAATGTTGGGGAAACAGGCGGGGGTTTGTCAGTGGAGCAGGGGAGCAGGAAGGGGGGATGGGGGGAAAGTTTTATTGTTCGCATTTCAGTTCATAGTCATCACTCAAACCACACGATATACTGACACTCCAAATACCAGCATACTCCTACGCACCGTCACGAAACGCAACGTCTGCATTAAGCCTAGCGACACGTCACACATGGTAATGTCCCAACGATACAATGGCCCGACCACTTCATGCTACACCGACTGAGGGTACCCCTACGACTATAGAAGTGCCTCCACTACGCCTGCTAACCTGGAACGTCAGAGGCTTAGGGGATAAAATAAAAAGGGGCTTGGTCCTACAAGCCATTAAACGCCAGAGCCAAGATTTAGTATTACTCCAAGAGACACACTTTGCGGGGACAACGTGTAAAGCGCTTGATAGGCGCGGCTATACGATGGCGATACATGCGGAATTCACTACAGGTTCCAGGGGGACAGGGATCCTAATGAAAAAGACATCGCCCTTTATAGTAACACACCGCAAGACAGACGACCAGGGTCGTTTCGCGGCTATACATGGCCAGTGGGAGGGCAGGCCACTCAATGTAGTCTCCGTGTACATCCCTCCGGCACTCCACTCCGTGGCATTACCTGCCCTGGGTAAGTTCCTCCTAGACCTCCCTGAAGGCGATACGATCATGGGGGGGACCTGAATGCGATAATAGACCCTACGCTGGATACCTTTCCCACCAGAGACCGCTCAAGAGGAACTGCATCACTCCCTGACTTTCTAGAAGCATTGGGCATTACAGACGTGTGGCGACACCTACACCCCGCGGCAACTCAATACACTTTTTACTCCGCCGCACACAATGGCCTGTCACGCATAGACTACTTTTTATTCCTAGGGGTTGGGCTGGGGTCTGTGGACAAAATAGACATCCTGCCTAGAGGCATATCTGACCATTCACCAATCTCTCTATCTCTTACCACCAGAGAAAAGAAATGCGCTAGAATCTACCCAATATACCCGAATTACTTAAAAGTCCCTAAGATCAGGAAGAAACTTAAACTAGCAACAACGCATTACTTTGATGAAAACGCTGGAACGGTGGCCTTGCCATCAGACCTGTGGGAAGTGTATAAAACGGTCCTCCGGGGTGCAGCAATAGCAGCAATAACAGGACACAAACGGGATTCCCGGCGAGACCTCACAGAGATAGAACTGGCACTCAACGACGCGAACACTGCCCATATGGCGGATCCCACCCCGAACACAGCACACACACTGCAGTTGCGGCAGCAACAATACCAGGCCCACCTCAAAACGACAGTTTAGGGCTACATCGCATAGAATTTATGATGTGGGCGACAAAATGGGGAGAATGCTGGCGTGGTTGGATAGGAGAGGGGGAGGTGCGAGGGGTATTCAGAGGCTTCACTCCCATGACGGCCAGATGCTGATACACCCAGAGGAAATTGTGCGCACCCTGGCAGATCATTTTCAGGAGATATACACCCCAGAACATGTCGTCACTGCACAGACGACATCGGTCTCGCTTGAAGACATTGCCATCCCCAGTATAACACAAGATGCTATGCGAGACCTAGAGGTAGACCCGACAGAGGATGAAATTCAGTTAGCGATTCAGGCACTACAGTCAGGCAAAGCGCTGGGTCCCAATGGACTACCCGTGGAATGGTATAAATTGATGGCCTCAGAGCTCAGTAGACCCCTACTAGACATGTATATGGAGAGCCTGGAAAGGGCGGAATTACCGCTTGATCAGCGCACAGCCACGATTGTAGCCATACCAAAGCTGGGAAAACCTCCAACTGACTGTACCTCATATCGCCCAATATCCCTGCTTAATGTAGAGGCCAAGGTGCTGGCTAAACTTCTGGCCAACCGTTTGATGCCACACCTACACACCCTGATCCACCCTGACCAATCAGGCTTTATGCCCCACAGAAGTACAGCACTGAATCTTCGGAGGGTTCATGGGGTGCTGGCTCGTTCGCACCTCCTCTTGGAGAAGGCTGTGATTCTCTCCCTCGATGCCAAAATGGCTTTCGATCTAGTGGAGTGGGAATATCTTTTTGTGGTGCTTGCACGTATGGGCTTTGGGCCTAAATATATAGCTTGGATACGACTACTCTACACGAAACCGGTTGCGCAGGTGGTAGCCAACGGCCACATCTCGCCGACGTTCCCGCTGGGCAGGGGGACTAGGCAGGGGTGCCCCTTGTCACCCTTACTTTTTGCCTTAGTGCTCGAACCCTTGGCAATCCTGATTAGGACAACGCCCTTATTCAAGGGTATTAAATGGGAGGAAGGATGGGAGGATAAAATCTCCCTGTACGCGGAAGACATGCTCATTTATATGGTTGAACCTGAACACGGGATCCCAGCCTTGCTGAATCTCTGCAACACGCACGGGAAGTCATCAGGCTATACCCTGAACTGGTCAAAGTCAGTAATATACACACTGAAGGGCCCGGAACCGAGGCTACAGGAAGATTGCCCTCTGGCATCGCCAACGACCTCCTTTAAATACCTGGGCATCGTCGTCACAAATAATGAAGCAGACTTCTTTGCCAATAACTTAAAGCCACCTATGGATCGCCTACGTGCAGACGTTAAGCACTGGGCAACCTTGCCCCTGACCCTCCTCGGGAGGGCGGCTCTGTATAAAATGATGGCACTTCCCAGGTTCCTATATGTACTGGAAAACACCTTGCATCTTGTCCCACCGCGATATTTCAAACAAATTGCTGCGTTAGTCTCCAACCTACTCTGGAATAATGGCCCGGCACGTATAGCCTACGACAAATTGGTAAAAAGTTGGTATGAGGGAGCGATTGCGCTGCCCAACGTTCAACTATATTACTGGGCAGCTCAACTTAAAATAATTAACCAATGGATCCATACCCCGAGAGACGATACAGCATATCGGGCAGACTGGTCACAGCTGGGGACGGACTGCATGCTCTCAGTACTATATAATAAATCGCAACTTAAAAGTTTGATCGGTCCAACACAACACACGGCGGCCTTGTGGCACATAGCACAGGCACGACTGGGCTGGAAAGGTAGAATCACCAAAATGACGCCACTGTGGGACACAAGGTCACTAGGGAACCTTAGATCATGTAAAGGATTTACGCAATGGGACTGCATAGGCATCTCCACAGTGGGGGACCTGTGGGACAAGGACACGGTAATAGCGTTTCCACAGCTCCAGCAGCAATATGGCCTCAGACCCACTGAAACATTTAGATACGTACAAATTAGACACGCACTGCTCCGGGCGATTCCAGCGGGCACTGACATACCAGAATCCTCACCACTGGAGGATAGACTACTGACAGACTTTATGCAACAAAGCGCGACTTCCCTCACATACAAAAAACTGGTCAACAACTTGGAGGACCCTACACTGAAACTCAAAGAAAAATGGATGGGTGAGATAGGTGAGGCAGATGAATCGGAATGGAATGAGGCACTAGCCTCCCCGAGAGAGGTGGGCATTTCGGCAAAGTTCAGACTAGTGCAACTCAAAATTCTACACCTCATCTACTAGACTAGGACACTGCTTCACAAAATACATAGGGCAACACATCCCTTTTGCTTGAGGGGTTGCAGGGAGGAGGGAACACTGTTTCATACACTATGGGACTGCCCACAGGTACAGGAATTCTGGAGGCAAATAATGCGTACAATCTCACAAACACTTAAGATCTCCATTTTGCCAGAGCCGCGTAAATGCCTCTTGAACATCTGGGACCCCAACAACTGAGATAGATATGGACTAATTTGGGCTACACTGGCCATGACAGTGGCTAAGCGAGATATTGCGCAGAAGTGGGGAGCTCCAGAACTGCCCACAGCGAACAGATGGGCTAAAAACATGGACATACTGATGATTACGGAAAGGGCGGTGTATGTACTTCGGGCGTGCCCCCGCAAATGGAACAAGGTGTGGGCGGCATGGAATGTCTACAGGGGAGAAATATGTGAACCTTTGCCGGAAGGAGACTACCTGGACTCAGAGGGGGAGGATGAGTAAAGATATGGGCGGAGGGTGGCTACCTGAACGGACCAAATGGAGTGACGTTCTGCAACAACTTTATTGAGCGATAACCTAGGGGCATGGAGAATTGCTGATGGGGAGAGTTATGTGTGGAAAGCATACTTGAGAGTGATGACTCATGTTTGGGTTTTTTCTTAGAATTTATAAGATGGGGGTTCAAAGTTAGACAGCACACAGCGAAAGAAAATTTGATAAACTCTGGTAACTGCTATATGGACATATGAGAACGACTACATAAGTTTTAGTTGGGGTAGGTTAAGTCACGAATTGAGAATACGTAATACATGTTGTGGACTACAGATATGTGAATATGCAAAAACAAGACTAAAAGCTTGATTGTGTTATACTATATGCATCATATGCCTTCATGTTAATAAAGATGTTCACACAAAAAATAGAAAAGCTAGACAGATCAGGAGGGATGAGCAAGATTATCAACACTGCAGTTAGAGGTAAGGACAACCCTCCAGGTACAGGACCAAGTTCTGTATCATCCAGCAACACTTCATTAAGCACAACAGGTGTTAGTGAAAGCGACCCTGAGAATGTAGAAGGTCTATTACCTAGTGGGTCTGCTTTTTTACGGGAAGTACAACGCATAAGGAGAGGCAACAGGGTATTACCACAAAGAGATCTATCAGATCCAAAACCCGCAGGGGTAGGAGGGTCAAACGCGGAAGACTACAAGAAGAGGCTGAGGTCTGGGACAAACAGGAATTAGATCAATATGGTTCAACAGAAGTGCAGGTTATCAACCTTTCTTCATACCATTTGACACCAGACATGATTTAATTACTGGGCAAGGGTCTTAACTTCAACCCCTATGCCACTGGCGACAGATGTAAATTGAAGGTGGACTTATTCAAGTTTGTTAGGAACCTTAAACTTAAAAGACATTTTTCTGGTAAAGAGAAAGTTACTACTTGTGCTAAGAACATTCCTGCTTTGGTCAATACTGATGAATGTTTGTCAATAAAAGATATACAAGCAACTCATCTTCTCTTGTCTATTACTGATGTTGAGGATACCCCATATGACATGGAGAGACTCTTAGCCGAGTTAAACATTGATTCAGATTACAGTATTTCGAGTGGTTTGAAGTCAAAATCAAAATGGATTCCGACCCTACCAGGAGATAATTCTATTGACAATTTCCACAGACGTGTACTAGAGGACATAGATAGACTGAACTCAAGACATAGACATAATGTTTTTAAATACAAGGACAATTTGACACAAGGAGAACGCCTAGCTCTTAAAACACTAAGTGGAAATGACAAAATCACCATTAGGGAAGCCGATAAGGGAGGCAATGTGGTCATAATGTACCGTACAGACTACCAGGGAGAAATTCTCGGCCAACTTGCAGATCCTTTATGCTATGAACTCATTACATACTATCCAATGGGCCCGCTCACTATTGATATCAATGGTAGACTTTCGACTTGGAAGCAATCAGGTCTCTTAAATGATGATGAATATCTCTATATGAAGTTATACAGACCATCATATCCTTGGCTTTATACTCTGCCCAAGGCACACAAAAACTTGCCTTATCCTCCAGGTAGACCGATAGTGTCTGGCATAGGGGGTCCGACAGAGAGAATTGCTGAATATGTAGATCTCTTCCTCTGCCCTCTTGTGCAGAATCTTCCTTCCTACATAAAGGATACTAGACATATCTTGAGTACACTTACCGATATCCAGTGGCAGCCGGGTACCATCTTGGTCACCATGGACGTGATGTCCTTATACACCAGCATTAACATAGATCTGGGCATACAAGCAATAAACAAGATACTAAATAATCGACCGGCATCTCTTTGGCAACACACTGAGATGTTGTCTGCTATGATTGAACTAGTACTTAGGAACAATTACTTTGTTTTCAATCAAACTTGGTATCGTCAAAAGAGGGGTGTGGCAATGGGTTCAAAATGTTCCCCATACTTTGCCAACCTGTTTATGGGTACACTTGAGGCTGATCTCATCTGGGGACAAAAAGGTTCACAATATATCGACTCCATTATTTTCTGGGGTCGTTATATTGATGACTGTATACTACTTTGGTCTGGTACAGAAGAGCATTTGGCACGTTTTTATGAACACTTGAATAATAACATGTAGGAAATTAACTTCACCATGGAGTTCAGCAAAACACGGATTGAATTCCTAGATGTGGAGTTTTATGTTAACAACGATACACTACATAGCAAACTTTTCAGGAAGTCTACTGCCTGTAATTCAATTTTGCACGCCTCTAGTTCACATCCAACATACCAAATAAACTCCATACCATATGGGGAATTCCTTAGGGCAAGCAGAAATTGCAGTGAGGATTCGGAATTCAAACGCTGTTTACACAACATGAAAGACAGGTTCTCCAAATGAGGTTATACAGATACTACCATCAAAAAAGCTGAACGGAGAGTCGCTAAAGTTAATAGACCTGATAGACTCCACGCGCAAACATCTAAGAAACCGGGTGACAACACTAATAGGATGGTCACTGATTACAACTCACTTCACCATGCACTACGCAGGAGCAGGACTAAACACTGGGGAACTCTAAAAACAGAAAAGACCATCCAAGAATGCATTACAGAAAGGCCACAAATTTGCTTCAGGAAAGGCAACACATTGAGAAACAGACTCAGTCCTACAGTACCACTTGGCACCGGTCCTACAACCTGGCTGCCCCAACGCAGTTTAGGTTTTTTCAAATGTGGTCTATGTGCCATGTGTATATGGGCTAAGCATGGCACTAAAAGCTTCACCAGCCCTAAAGGGGACCTTTTTTCTATTAAATGCAACATAAATTGTACGACGAGATACGTGGTCTACATTATAGAATGCAATTGCGGGAAGCAATATGTAGGCAGCACAATTCGACCACTCAAAGAAAGGATATCAGAACATATGAGAGCTATACTTAAACAAGACCCGAAATATCCTGTGGCATTACATGTAGTGACTTGCCAAAATGCGGAAACTGACAGAACTGTGCGATTTTTTGGCATAGATACAATAGCTATAGGTGTCCGTGGTGGTAATAGAGAGTTAAAACTTAGACGTGCTGAGGCAATGTGGCTCATGCGTTTGTATGCGGTGGGACAGGGACTTAACTATGACTCAGAAATGCATTTTTTTTCTTGGAGATTAACTGCCACCGAATAGGATTCACTGTATGTATATATATCTGTCTAAAATGAAACTTTAAAGATTATGAGGGCTATGATTACTACTATCAGCTTTATTCTCCTCTAGTCAGACTGTATTATGTTTTAGAATATCATACCATAACTAATTAATGCAATGCAACTCTTGATTGGAATGTACATGACATTGTCCTTATTGACATAACAATAGCGAAATAAGTCTTTTCAAATGTTTTCGAATATATGTATCAGGAGACACAGAATATTTAATGATGGATTAGTTAATCTTGGTTTTTGAAACAATAATGAAATGAATATCATTAGGTGAATATTGATACTCGTATATATTAGGGTGTATTTCAAGTTACTCTTGTTTAAATAGATTAATGAGAAGTGAGACACTTTTATTGCACGGGTTGTACACCTCACTGATTCGTGCATGTTCTCACTGTTATGCACTAGTATCACGAAGGAGCTTCATGTTGGATTTTTTTTTTGTGGGGGATATTATACTTTTTTATGAAAGAAACAGTCAGGTAGTGCCCTTATATTTTATCATCCTGGACAACGGAGAGTTAATTTGTCCACATATGAAGGTTAATAATTGAACATTTGTCCTACGAGCCTTTTTTCCATCTTGAACTTGTACATTTTTCACACAGAATGTTTAGTCTTTTTCCTATTTTTCGAGTTTGTTTTAATTTTGCATCATTTTCACCTTTCCATTTAGTAAAAATACAGTATATATGATCTACTTCATGGCCACATGACTAGGTAGAAACACAATAGACCCGCAAATGACAAAAACGGTATGCATATGTAATGTTTCACTCGTGCTCGCATCTAAAACATATTTAGACAACATCTTGAGCTGCAATGCGACTTACGCAGCTAAATAGGAGGAAGTTTTACTTCATGTTCATGTGAACAATAAAAACACAACGAGACCCGGAAATGGGAACAACCTTACTGACGGTTAGCGGTCTAGTCTTCAGCCGAATCTCTAAAGAATACGGAAGTATTTAATGAGGTTTAACTTCCGGGTCACGTGTCCACAACGAGGAACACGGCGACCCGGGAGCTATACAAACAGCGCGCATATCGCATATCCTTTGTAAGTATTATTTTGATTTATCTAGATGGATTATTACGCTCTAACCAACTTTTTCGCGATAAACTTGTAGAATCATTAAACAAAATCCTTTGTATCATATAGGGACTGAGAGCCAACCCTCTCCTTTCCCTTCGCTTCGATATAATATTTTTTCCGAGGTGAGTGTTCTATTAATAATATGTTGCCTAAGCCCTTTCTTATATTTAAATACAGAACATGCAAGTATATAAGGGATATTATCTCTTATCTCTTATGTTATTTCACTTTCTTTTATGATAGATGGTAGATGTGAGTTACTCGCTCCACTACTTATTTTACTGTGAGAAGCTCCGGGGATTCTAGTCGATTCTAATTTATACGACTGGTAGGGTGCTGCACATGACCTTGTGCATTAATTTCTAGTGTGTATTAAAAGAAAAGTTGTTTTCTACAATCCTTATTTGTTCTATTGATTTAAAGTTGACAGTGATGTGACTAGTCTACAAAAGGTTTCTATCGTCTAAGGGAGATATAGGATAGAATGGATATTTCATATAAAATACTTGCTTAAATAGACCTTAATCTTAATCGATGAATATAAATAATATGATCAGAAAGCTCTAATTTCGGTTAAGTACTTTTTGCAGATTAAACTCGATTCATATTCTTTTAGTTGATAACTTTCAGCCCCAAATTCAACACATGATTCCTTCTTGATCATGTGACATACGGTTAGGTCTGTGATTTCGAATCAAGAAAGTTGATCGGTATGACTATTTGTTTTTAAAAAAGGAATTTTTTCTCTCTTACTTTGACATATAGTGTTCATCCTGATTTCTATATTATCATTCGAATTGATCAAGGGCCCCACCGGGTCGGAAGCATCACCGGCAGAGCGGTGAGCGTTTATATATAGTAGCTGTCCATTACTTTGGCTGTTACTCTTAAATTGTTGGTCGCTTCTTGTTTTTCTTATTTTACTTAACTAGCTCAACTCTCTCTCCCCCTCCCTTATTTCTTTTTGGTCCTTTTCTTTTCATGTTTTTGTCCCTGCAGACCTTTTGCATAGGTACAGCCATTCAGAGGTATGTGTTGGGTCGATATAATTGTATATAGGATAGCCTTTACTAATACCACTAAAACACTATTTGTGGAATCGCTGTGATGGCTATACCCTCACTTTCTGGCAGATGCCATCTATTTTTCACTTTTGTTATATCATTTTCCACAAAGAGCATTACACAACAGAACTGTGGAGACCTTTCTTTTGAATGCCAACTTATCTTTGAAATCAGCACAAAGGCCACATTTTTGCCTTGTGGTCGTTTATGATTCAGGGTACCTCTGCATGCGATAAGGTTGCCCAGTGCACGATGGTGCTCACATGATTCACAATAAGTGTCTAAGGGGCTCCATTATTATTGAACTTGTCGGGAAGTGTGGATCACCTGATATATATGTTGAACAAACTTTAATGACACCAGAAATAGTCTATGTACAAAAGAATTGTTTTGTTATTCCCAGCCCTGACGATTCGCAAGAGCGATGAAACATGTGTCGGCTGGCTGCTGTATATCACATGAAAATTAAAGAACTGAAGATTACCTATTCTTTTCGATTTTGAAACAATAGTTTATTCTACAGCTTTACCTGTATTTCTTGCTACATGTTTCACTATCTACGTAGATTTGCAAAACTTGATGTGTGTGCATAGGGTTGTTTGTCTTTAATCCTTGTGTTTCACCAGCCAGCTGGTTTGACCGATGAGTGGTTATTTGGTTTTTCCACTCACCCAGTTGCACCACCTAATTTGTTCTTTTGTGCTCATACTATTGGCAGTGCGCCCGCAGCTTCGCTGACACTAAAAACCTTCTTGCAATATTCATCTATGTCTGGATAGCCTAATTTTTGGAAATGAAGAAGGAGAACTTAGGGATGAAGTTCCCATCCGTGCACTTGTAGCCGCATCCTGCTAAGGATATTGACAAACTGGTTATCAATTGGTCTGAGAGGGGTGACAACTGTAAAGAGTGTGTCCTCCCCTTGCTTTTGTACATAGTACATCACTGTCATATTGTTCGTCCGGACTAAGACAATTTTTCCTACTAGAGGAGGTTGAAATGCTTTTAATGCTAATTGAACTGCTAGTAGCTACTAAATAATTTATGTGGAGATTTTTTTGTTTGGTGTTCCATAAACCGCAAATTGTCAGGTGTTAAAGATGCATGACCCAACCTGTTAAAGATGCGTCTGCTTTTAGCATGACTTGTGGAATGGGGTTGATGAAAAGCTGCCCTTTTGATAAAACATTTGTGTTCCACCACTGCAGAGAGCGGTTACCGCAGCTGTCTAGCAAAACTAGATCTGTAACTTGACCCTGTGCCTGTGTGCACTGTCGTGCTAGACATTCCTGAAGGAGCGCATGTGTAACCTTGTATAAGGCACTATGTGAATGCATGATTCTGGCATCCCTAACAACTGCATGAAAATTTTCACTGGCAGGTGCTGGTTTTTAAATTCTGGCTACATTGGGAGAAGCCAGATCTGTATGGGTGTTGAGCGTCCTCCTAGATATGTTTGCAGTTGGAAGGGTTGAAGATGTGATTTTTGCTCATTTACTGTGAATCCTAATTGATGAAGGTTTAATGTAGATTGAGTGTGTTGTAGACACCTTTCTTGTGTGTTGGCTTCGATGAGCCAATCATCTAGGCATAGGAAGACATGTATTTGCTCTCTTTGCAGATGAGCTGCTACCACCATCAGACATTTTGTGAATACTCTGGGTGCAGTAGTCACTCCGGATGGAGGTCCCGTGAATTGGTAGTGCTTTCCTGCTATCACAAATCTGAGGTATTTGCGATGTGCTAGATGGATGGGACTATGAAAGTATGCGTTCTTTAGGTCTAGTGTAGACAAAATCGCCTTGCTGTAACAGTGGAAGCACTTGTTGGGAGGGTGACCATGTGAAAATGCTCAGACAGTATGTACAGATTTAGGGGCCTCAGATCTAATATTGATTGTAGAGACCAGTCATTTTGGGAAATTAGGAACTCACGTGCATATACCCCTAAACTTTGATATTGAATTGGAACAGGTTCTATAGCTCCTTTTGTTAATAAAGCTTGTACCTCCTGTTTGAGTAGCAGTAAGTGTTGCAATGACAGCTGATGAATGCGGGGTGGAATATTGGGAGGATCACTGGTGAGTTCCAGACAATAACCATGTTGGAATATTTTTAATACCCATTTGTCCGTAGTTAATGCTTTCCAAATGGAAAGTACTTACTGTAGTCTTCCCCTGACTGGTGTACGATGATCGGGGGAATGGTAGGCAAGTCACTGATTATTGGGAGATGGAGTGGTACAGGTTGGTGTATCTCTTCCTCTACCTTTGAAGTTGTTCCCTCTGTAGCCTCCCCTATAGAAACCCCTGGGTAAACTGGGCTGTATGTTGTTATCTATGAGGACTTTTTGGGATCCAAGTTATTACTTTTGGATCATCCTCCATAAAATGACAGATGAAAGGAACCTCTGCTGGACGGTGAATGCAAAGCTCCCATATATTTTGCAGCTTGTGTCCTTTTTCATTTTCTCAAGTGGTAAATCTACTTGAGGTCAAAAAGGTGTTCCTTATCAAAGGACATTTAAAATAGACTGTTGAACCTCTGGCTTAAAACACGAAATCCTAAGTCATGCATGCCTACGAAGGAGAATGCTGGTATTAATCCCTCTTGCTTCAGTGTCAGCAGCATCTAGTGCACATCAATAATAATGTCCCTTCCTGCACTAGCTCCTGACCTTGTTTATATGCCCTTCTGGGAGGTAATGCAGAATCTCCTCTATATCATCCTAGTGGGCTCTATCATATCTTGCTAAAAGAGCCTGTGTATAAGCAATGCGCAATTGGTTGGCAGATAGCACCTTGCCTGATGCACCAATTAATTTAGACTCCTTCTCTGGAAAAGGCACATCTGGCATGGTTTGTGAATTAGCTCTTTTGAATCTATAGGCAGATGGCCTTTGATATAAATTGTGTCAGATGGTGGAGGTTGGTACTTTTTATCGACCCTTAGTGTTAAAACACGGGCACATACTGGGTCCTTAAAAATGTCATCTGTATGACTCAACATACCCTTTAACATAGGTAAGCTTTGTATGGTTCTATGTGTGGAACTTATGGTCTCAAATAAGAAATCTTTCTCTAGAGCTTCTTTATATAGAACAACTTCATAGTAAGCTGCTGCTCTTGAAATCAACTCCTGGTAAGCTATATTATCATCAGGGGTGAAGGCCTGGCAGGGTAGAGCTCAGGATCATTATATACTAGTTGTTCATAATCAATCCATTGATCTGTCGGTGGAGGACTGTTATCATCTCCTTCATCAATGTCAGATTGTGTGTTAGGAGAACCTTGTGGTGTAATCTGAAGGGGATTTGACCATGGTGATGCTAGAAGTGGAGGAGGGGACTGAAGAAGAGGATAGATAAGGCTTGTAGCCATGTCCTCTTTTTTTTCAAAGGAATTGTAGGACGTATCATCAGTAGCAGTTCTTTTCTTGGATGGTGTATAATGTCTAATATCTGTATTAATGTAGAGACGTTTCTCTTTGGGATCCAATTTCTCTTTCATAATGTCCAAAATCTGTTTAGGAGGTTTTAGAAGAGGATCTTTGTCTTTTGGGACAGAAGGTTTTGGTGCCGAACCAGACCGATGTTTTTTGTCTTTTAGAGTCTAAAGTTCCGGCTCCAAAGGTGTTTTGTCTCAACTCGAGTCAGAACCGAAAGGCTTGATCTGTTGTTTGGGTGCCAGGCCCAAAGCCGGAGCCTTTGAAACAGTCTCACTGCTGACTATGGCCCAAAGGCAGTGGTGACCCAAAGTCTTGGGTTTAATGAGAACAGGTTTGGGGGACAAAGGGGCTTTTTTGCTCACAGCCCCCCCCCATCCTGCTGGAAGTTCTTTGGACTGTAGGTCGATCTCAAGCTCGGAGTAAGATTCATGAATGGAGAGGGCTTCTTCCTCCTCCGATGCTTTCATCTCCTCTTGATCGGTACCTTCTCCGAAGATATCCTGGGTGTACTCGATTTTTTGTCTCTGCATGCCCCTTCGTCGAGCCAAACGATCCCACAAAGTGTTTTTCGACCGAAATGATCAACAACCATCACAATCTTCCTCCTTGTGCCCCGGTGAGACGCACAAGGTCGGTAAGCGGATACTTGGCGTGGAACCGGGGACAGAATTCAATACGAGTCAGTTCCATGAGCCGCAGACTCGACGAGTACAACTGAGTGGAAGTCTAAATAAATGGGTTGGCCGGAAGGTTGCCCACAGTTTTCTCGCTTTTTTCGACACAGGAATAAAGGAACACGTACAAAACAATACCGAAGAGGGTACAGTGTGTGGTGCACCAAGGGGATCCCAAAGAATGGTCTCAAAGTGGAGCCCCACGAAGTACGTCTGAACCCAATGGCGAAAAGAAAACAATCTTTTAATGGAGTCTATGCCCATGTGCATTATCACCGAAGGAGGAGACACTTTACCTCATGACTAAGAAAGACTTCTTTGAAGAAAAACAACTTGCAAATATCCAGAGTCAACACTAGATTGCAGGAGTATGCACAGCATGTGTATCTACAGCTCACATGCCTCAAACATATGGCTTAGCAACACTGTGGCCCGCTACAATTGAATAGGGCTTCCAAAGTACTACTTCCAATGTGCACAAGAGCAGGGATAAAAAAAGACCAAGCACAGAGGTAATGCACAGAAACAGATTTTGTTAAGTCCTCACAGTTTTGTATGTGGTGTAGAATATAAGCCTTTTTCTGGTATTCAGTCACTAAATTACTTGCTCACCCATTAAACAAAATAGTTGAGAAAGTGAAACAGATCTACTAGAAAAAGGGAAAGGAATACATTACTCAAACATACCTGGTCATTTGCTTCTGTAAACAGTCTATCAACCTCATCAAAAACAAGATGACAAATTCGCAGGAATAACAAACTATGATGTAAGAGAAGCCTCAAAACACTATCTGGTGTAGAGACGATCACATCACCTATAACAAAGGAAAAATATATGTTTGATTTCAGTTTTTCTTTTTAAACTCTTTATCACATGAATATTGCATTGACTACATATCTCACACACAACTTTTCTACATTTACTTATAGTATGCTTTTTTACTTTAAAAACTTTGATAGGTGAATACTGCCATTATAGTCCCGCATTCTATCTCCAAGAAACAAAGGATTCAAAAGCATAAAGGGGAAAGAGGGACAAAATGCCGCGTATCAATCAAGGATTCAGTGTTTTCCACTAAGCGCCATAGCTGCCCGCCTGTCGCTTAATTCAAACCCCAGCAACTCTGTAAAGCAGCAAAGATTAAACCCTTGCTGAAACCGTACTTAAAGGGAACTGTTGAGTTAAGCAGACTACTCTCTCTTAGTGCAGGCTTTTAAAATAGGAACCCACCGTTTGTTCTGGTGCAGCCCCCTCAGCCTCTCTACCGTGATGGTCCCAAAATGAGTGCTTCAAGCTTGCTGGGCTAAGCCTAAGTACATAACTAGCAAGGAGAGATAGAGGGTCTGGGTCTTGCAAAGTATTGTTCCTCCACCCAACACAGTTTGGGAGGAATGGACAGGTTCAGTGAAGTAACGGATCAGATCAATAGCAATTTAAAATATGGTACTGCCAATGACCACAGTCATCTGCAATACAATCTTTGATAGTATGAGCAGGAGACTAAGAAAAGCGCAGGTATCCATAACAGGCACATTTCAGTGAGTTTTAGTACTTTATACCCAAGTACCGAAAAAAAGCCTTAATTCCACATTCCAGTTCTGAGGAGAACTGGAAGAGCAGTGGGTTGATACGCTTCAACACTTTCATGACAAGGTCTAAGCTATTTGATTGAGCTCTAGACTTCACTAAGACAATAATTCCTTTATTTATGTGTCCTCTTTTATTACAGTGACCTTATATATGTGAACCACTAAGAAGGTATCTTAAGCTAAGAGAAAAAAGACCAGGCGGACCTGAAGGCACAGATTTGAATGGTATTAATTCCAATAAACCATAGCTGAAGTTCAGGTTTACCACACAGTGAGGCTCACGGACAATGTATGCTCTTAATAGAGACAAGGAGTGGGATGACAGATCAATTTTAACATTGGGTCAAATCAATGTATAGTGATAACTACCATGAAGTTCTTGAGAAATTGTACCTGTTGAACAAGTTACTTAACTTCAGTAATGATGTATATGTAAGAGACATATTAGTAACAGATTCCTTACCATAGAATTACCCCCAGGAGTGAGACTGGATCTAGAGACATTTTTTTCTTAGAAGCACCCCTGGCATAGGTAGGTGGCATCGGTCGACTCTGTCGTTGCCATCGTTGTTGTCGGGATGATGTTGCAGTGTCTATTTAGATGCCGCCCCTGCACGCAGACATCAGTGCTGACACAACTTTCCACACCAGAAGCTCGGTGTCATGCAAGACACTGACCACTGGTGCACAAAACTAGGGCCCTGAAAGGGAGTCCCTATCCCTAGAACTCCGTTTGCAGAACGGGGAGGATGTGTAGGGGGGTAAGGAATCTAGAACTAATATATGTTTCTTACAGATTCGTCATTACAGAAGGTAAGTAACTTCTTTATCTGAAAGGGACTATTAGTTATACATTTCTTACCTTAGTATAGATACCCCAGAAATACCAACCCCAGAGAGGGGTCTGCAAACTAAGTTCACACCAGGAAGTCCTGGAGAACAGAACAACCAAAAAAGCAGTCCAAGCATTAATGCTTAGTAAAAGTGTGCAGGGATGTCCATGTGGCTGCCTGGCAGATGTCAACCATCCACGTCCCAAAGCAGTAGTGGCTGCCATCGCCATGGTAGGGTGGGCGCACAGTCCCACTGGAGGTTTCTTTTTAGCCAAAGAATAGCAGATTTTAATGCAGAGGGCGACCAATCGAAAGATGGTAAATTTGTGCACTGCCCAACCTTTCTTGGCACCCACATAACTCACGAAGAGGTGACCGTCCACCTGGAAGTCTTTAGTGCAGTCAAGGTAGAAAGAAAGCGCAAGTTTTGGATCCAGACAGTGGATTCTCTCTTCCTCTTTGGAAGGGTGCAGAGGCGAAAATTAGGTGGGCAATGTGATGGCCTGACCTATGTGGAAAGAGGTAACCACTCTGGGAAGAAAAGAGGGCCTAGTACGAAGGACTACTTTGTCCGATTGACAGCAAGAAAGGGAGGGAAGTATGGAAGATAAGGCCTGACGCTCACTCACTCTGTGAGGAGAGAGGATAGCAAGCATGATAGCAGACAAGATTCAAGTCCCACTGGGGCATTACGAAAGGAAAAGGAAGAAAGATATGAGTAATGTCCTTCAGAAACCTGTTAACAATAGGGTGCTTGAAAAGAGAAGGCTGATCAAGAAGGCTAAGAAAGGACAAAAGATAGCCTTTAAGGGTGCACAGAGCAGAGCCCTGCTGGGCGATAGAAAGAATGAAGAGGAAAACATCTGAAAGAGGGGCAGAAAGGGGATCCACAGCATTTGCTGTGCACCATGCTACAAATGTGTTCCATCTACAGGTGTACACTGTTTTAGTGGAGGGATGCCTGGCTGCCAAGATGACATTACAGACTTCGGGAGGAAGGTCGAAACCGGTCAACTATCACTGCTCAATCTCCACGCAAGGAGGTGGAGACTGGCCAGGTATGGGTGGAGGACCATCCCCTGCTGCTGCGACAGAAGATCCTCCCGAAGAGGCAGTCTGATCGGAGGATCGATCACCAGCCTTAGGAGCTCGGGGTACCAGACTCTTCGTGCCCAGTCCGGAGCCACAAGAATGGCTTGGGCCAGATTGCGCTTGATCTTCGTCAGCACTCGGGGCAGAAGTAGTACAGGCAGAAATACGTACAGGAGGCCGCCACTCCACTCGTGACGAAAAGCATCACTAAGCGAGAGACGCCTTGGAAACTTCAATGCACAGAACTAGTGACATTGTGCATTCTCTTTGGTGGCAAATGGGTCTAACCAAGGCCCTCCCCTCTGCTGGAAGAGACGTTCCACCACCTCCAAGTAAAGATGCCATTCGTGAACCATCATGCACTGGCAACCAAGTTCGTCCACCCTGGCATTCAGGGAACCTGCCAGGTGTTGAACCACCAGAGCTATGCCCTGATGTTCCACCCACGTCCAAAGGCGAAGAGCCTCTTGACATATATCCACATCCCACCCGGTTTGTTGCAGTACCACATGGCGTGGCGGTGGTGTTGTCCGTGAACACCTGCACCACTCTTCCTTTGACAGACGGAAGGAACGTCTTCAGTGCAAGACTAATCGCCCGGAGCTCCAGAAGGTTGATCTGGATCCCAGAGGCCTCTGACCTCTGCTTCTTCCATATGGCTGCCCCATCCCAGGTATGATGCATCCATCACTACTGTGAACTCTGGTCGGGGAAGGAAGAGGGATTGACAGTTGACCCAATCCTGGTTCGTGAGCCACCACTGCACCTGACTTGCAATGCCCTAGGAGATCTGAACGACATCAGAAAGATTCCTCTGGTGCTGTGCCCACTGGACCTTAGGTCCCACTGCAGAGCCTGCATAAACCATTTGGCATGATACACCAGCAGGATGCAGGAGGCCATGATGCCCAGCAGCCTCAGGGTCATTCTCACCGAAAATCCGGGATAGAGGCTGAAACATTGGTGTCATAGCCTGAATATCTGTGACTCACTGCTCTGCAGGACAGACGCAAAACTGCAACTTGTCCAGAACCGCTCTGATGAAAAAGAGCGTCTGGAAAGGAAATAGGTGCAACTTCAGCACTTTGACTGTGAACCCCAGCAAATGCAGGAGGTCCTCCGTAGTTTGGAGGTGGTAGAGGACAGCCTGGGGTGAGCCCGTCTTTTAACAGACAGTCGTTGAGATAGGGGGAAGACTGGAGCCGCTGATCTGCGCAGATGAGCTGCGATTACTGGCATCATTTTTGTGAAATGCTTGTGGCCTACTGTGAACCGTAGGAAACGCCAGTGGGCAGACAAGATGGGTATGTGAAAGTAGACGTCCTGCAAGTCCAATGCTACCATCCAGTCTACAGGGTTGAGGGCTGACAAGACTTGAGCAAAGGTTAACATCTTGAACGTCTCCTTCCGGAAGAAGCGGTTGACGTTCCTAAGGTCCAAGATAGGACGCAGACCTTTGTCCTTCTTGAGTATCAAGAAGGAGTGGGAGTAGCAACCACGACCTACTTCTGGCACAGAGACGCGTTCAATAGCTCCCATGTACAAGAGAGCTGTATCTTCTTGGCAGAGAAGGGACAAATGATCCACCGACATGCGGAGGGTTGTTAGCATGGAGGGAAGCTAGTCTGGAAGAGGTGAGGGAGTAGCCCCTTCAGACAATCAGTAAAACCCACCTGTCTGACGTGAGGTTGTGCCAATGGGGGAGGTGATGGCGGATCCTGCCGCCCACTGGCAACTGGTGGTCCTGGAAGGTCAGACTAGGAAGGTTTGGAGGCCGCTGCAGGGGGGGCTTTAGTGGACTGGCCCACATGCTGGTCTCCAGACCGCAGCCCGGTGGCTCTAGGTGGAACGTGGTAGGGCAGCCCTTCTGTAGCCACGAAATGGGCATAAGGCTGGCTGCATGGGCAGAGAAGCTGTTGTGAGGCACAAACCCTAGAGTGCTTGAAACGCTTGGACGCGCTGTCCGCCTCGTCACCAAACAGGTGACAGCCATCAAAGGGCATGTCCATAAGAGTAGATTGGACATCCCCAAATACGCTAGATGCTCTCTGCCAGGCTTAGAGCCTCAGGGCTACAGACGAGGAAACTGTTCTACCCATCGAGTTGCGGTATCCAGCCCACACCAGATAGTGAACTTTGCTGCGTCTCGACCCTCAGAAACAGCACAGGTGAGCACGGCCCGGGCCTTCTCTGGAACTGTGCCAGCACTAGTGCAGCAGTGTCCCACACCGTGTGTGTGTAATGGCCAAAGAGACATGCGGTGTTCACCGACCACCGTCCTATGCTGGCAGAAGAAAATATCTTCTTCCCAAGATGGACCAGCTTCTTGGATTCACTATCTGAGGGAGCAGAAAGGAATGGGTCCTCTGAGGATAAGGCTTGGACCACCAAGCTCTCAGGGGTACTCTGAGAGGTCAATTGGATCGCCCATGGCCAAGCAGAGGCGTCAGGCAATCATCCTGTCCATAGAAGTCCCTGTGCTGGGCTTGGACCAAGTGCCCAGAAGGATGTCAGTGAGGGCCTCATTAGCAGCAGGGCCTCCGAAGAGGCTGCTGACAGCTGAAGCACCTCTGTCAGGAGGTTAGTCCTGACAGCCACCATAGGAAGCTCGAGGGCAAAGCCTCATCCATCCTACACAAAACTACAGCCTAGGAGGCTCCCTCCTCCGTAAATACGGTTGGGGGAGAAAGCATACCAGGTCCGGGGAGGTATCCAGACCGCTGGCATCACCCAACTCCTTTCGCCAGTCCGGCTCCTCAAGCTGGTTTGCTAGAGTCCTCCTCACCCTCCTCTGGTTTGCCACTCCCGGCGGTAGGGAACGCCAGGGATGAACAGCGGTGCAAAAGTACCCTCCGGTGCCGATACAGAGGTCGGTCCAGGACCATGTCCATGTTGGGGGTGAGGCTGGGGTCAACGCCAGTTGAGGGCACAAATGGCGTTGGGGGCTTTGCCAATGGAATTAGTGCAAGGGAAGGTACCGTGAGGTCGACCAGCACCGATCTGGATTCAGGCCTGGAGCCTTGGAGACCCTGCAGCTTTTTGGGCAGCCCGAAAGAGCACCTGCGGAGTTGGGCTGCCCAAAAATGCTGTGCAGCACTTCATAAAATTGACAAAGCAGGGCTGGAGACGCTTCGGCTCCAGGAAAAGGAGGGAAACGCGGAGCCTTCCCAGCTGGCTCTGAGGAAGGAGCCCGAGAGCGCCGACGCTCCGGGTCCCACATCGCGCCAACAGACTGGGAGAAGGCGAAGAGAAACAATGAAAAATGCTTCTTCCCATTCTGTACTTCGACTTACCGGAGGAGTGCTCAGACTTCGAAGAGGAATGGTGATGACTCCACAACTGGTCTCGTGACCTTTCTCTGGACAGGGACCTTGAGTGGCGCTGAGTTGACTGCCAGGCCTCCAAAAGCTATTGGGACCACTCCCGCAAAGACTTTGGATTCATGGCCCAGCAGTCGAAGCACAACTTCGGATTGTGGTCGCACTCCAGGCACCAAAGGGACAGGAGGTGCAGATCGGTGACCGACATCAACTTGTGTCAGGAGTCACAGGGCTTGAAGCTGATGCGGCAAAGGGACATCCCTCCTGCTAACCAGGAGTTGAAGACTCAAAAAAGAGGTCCACAAAAGCTGAAAAAGGAAAAGGGTTTAGTCAAAAAGTGACTAAGGGGCACACTCTCTCCAGATCTGTGCTGACTGGTGCGGAAAAATAAAGATCTGAAGTCAGCGCGCAGGGGCGGTGTCTAAGTAGACACAATGACGTCATCCCAGCGACCACGACGCAAATGACGGATGCGGAGTCGACTGACGTACCTACCGACGCACAGGGATACGGTTAAGAAAACATTTCTTCGAGACCTGTCTGACACCTGGGGGTAATTCGAAGATAAGGAATCTATACTTAATAGTCTCTTTCGGGTACAATTGTATAACAACTTCCATGCAGTCAGCTAAAAAAGCTGTCATAATACCGGACTATGATTCAATGGTTTTTTCATTTGTATTTTTTTATTCGAATAGTCATTTTGTATATTGTTTATAACAAAGTGTATTGTTGAAAAGGAATGTAAATGTTAGGAACGTAGATTCCTATGGAGGAAATATAAATGTATTGTGAACTGTGACTTTTTTATTATGGATATTAATAATTCGTACATATTTTTAGGTTTGTAACAGCCCTGAAAAAGAACGGTCAGGCGCGAAACACGTGTTGGCGGTTTGCTGTATTGAAAGCTATTTGCTGTATGGAATGAAACATCTAAAGAAAAGAATAAAAGGAATTTAAAAGAAACAAAGCAAGAAGAAGTTATTATTGTTTGTGCAATCTCAGTGCAATATTGTTTATATCTGAAAATATTATTCTGGTGGCGACCAGTAACAGATACCCAGCGCCGGGCACCATTCCTATTACCCAAATTGAATTGTTAATTTCTGGATTCTAGCTTAACACAATAATGAGATGGGCTTTAAAATAATATGATCTAATCTAATTATCCCCCTCAAGTGCACTTAAAATCCGAGACTTGTTTATGGCAGCTTTTATTCATGCTTCCCACCAACTATGAAATTGAATAATTAGCACACACTTTGTAATTAGCACACGCTTTGCCAAAGATTCATCACAGGTATTGGCTACTTCATCCTACTTTCCTTCTCATTAAGTGAATGTGAATGATTCAACATAATGAGCACTTTATAAAGTATTTGTGCTCAATCAGGAGCATTGATAAAAAAAAGTTACTTACCTGTACACTGTGGTTCTCCAGTATCGATATCTCTTATAGATACACATGCTTGAATCTTCCCCATCATCATGCTGGAAGTCCCACGGTAACAGTAATAACAGTAGTGCTAATGCATTAGCATTAACTCCATTGAAAAACAATAGTATTAAGTAACTGATTTACATTGTTTTAAAACATCGAACTTCAGCTCAGAGATCCCGGAGTACTCCTCCCCTACAGAGTCAACACACCTTAGATTTTGAGCACAAGTGTAAACCAACAACAATAGAGGTAGCAGAGGGTGAGCCTGAACCAGGAGTAGGGTGGGTCACATGTTAAACAATAAAAGATCTCAATACTGGAGAACAGCATTGTACAGTTAAGTAACTTTTTACTCCAGTAGTGTATCTTTTATAGATTCACATGCTTGAATCATACTAGTTAGCAGTATCCAAAGACTAATCGAGGTAGTTAAGGCAAAGCATCCCACTACGACACACAACTGAAACATGAGTAGCCAGTTAAATTCCTTTGAAATGCCATAAACTCAGAAGAGACATATGCAGCATAAAACAAAAATTATCAAAATAGTATGGAAATATTATCACAGAAAAAGCTTACAGCAGAACAGTAGAAATACCTTATACAAAATAACCGGAGAGCACCCTGACCAACTGCTACATCTGCTTTACTCCAGTCATTGAGGCAGTAAAGCTTCGCAAAGGTGTGGATATTCATCCGTGTCGCTGCCCTGTAGATGCCTAGTTGAGATACTCCTGCTAACAGGGCTGCAGAGGCTGCAACCTTCTGAGTAAAATGAGCTTTCATGTTTGCAGCTAGTGGATGCCCTGCCTTACCATGGCAGAAGAGTATACCCGAGGAGACCCAGTGGCCAAAACTAGCCTGCGTTAAGGCCGGTACTTTTCTAGGAGCATAGAATGAGATGAGCATTTGAGTTGATTTATGGAAAGTCTTAGTTTTTTGCAGGTTGAATTTCAAACCACATTTAATGACCAGTGAGTGCAATGCTCTGTCTGCCGCTGAAGGAAGATTGGGAAAGAACGAAGCCACAATTGCTGGTTCATTGAGGTGAAATGTTTAAGGCACCTTGGGAATGAATGAAGCACTACTGTGTCCTTCAGGAATTGGAGGTAAGGCTTTGTTATGGTGAAAGCTTGAATTTCGCTAAAAAGTCTTGCAAATGGGATGGCTAAGAGAAAAGCCACCTTTCAAGAAAGGAATTTCCGATTGCACTTGCGAAAAGGCTTAACTGGAGACCTCATGAGTTGTGATATAACAGTGTTGCAATGCAAAAGCACTGGAGGAAGCTTAATGGGTTGGTAGGCCCTGAAGAGACCTTTCATAAAATCCTTGACAAGACTGTTAGACCACAAGGACAATTGACCAGACCCCCATCTATACCTGGCAATAGACACCAAGTGTACATTAATGGATAAATGGGAAAGACCGGATTTGTCAAGATGCAGAAGATGAGGTAGAGATTGGAGAAAGAGAGTGATAGGACTTTTAAGCACAGCATCCACAGAACCTCTTCCGTTTCGCTGAGTCGCACTTGAGGGTTTTAAGAAGCTTGAGCTTTTTGAAGTAATGACTTGCATTCGTCAAATATTGTCAGAGCTCCGGATTCAGTGTGGTAAGAAGCCAAGACGAACAAATGAAGAGTGCAAATCTTCGGATGTAGCACTTGACCGCAGTTCATTGAGAGAAGATCCTCGGTTGGTCTAAACTGAACGGGGGAGCACTCTGATACACGATACAGCCTGGAGTACCTGTACTGTCTGCCGCATGCTGGGGAGATGAGAATGAGGCGGAACTATTCTTGTTTAATTTTCTGTAGAATCCTTGGAATGTGACATAACAGGGAGAATGCATAAGCGAACATCCATACTGATGACAAGCTTGAGGCTTTTCCCCAAGATCCTGGCTGAGAAACTCTGCTGGCGAAGAGATTGCATTTTTTGTTGAAGGATGAAGCAAATAGTTCCAAGGTAGGATAACCTCACAACTGGAAGATTTTTTGTACTGGCTTGTCACTAATCTCACACTTGTGACACTGTTTGGTGCCCCAGCTGATGGAGTCGGCCCATTCATTTTGTACTCCCAGAATATGCTCCACCTTTAATGAGATGCCATTGTCTATCAGCCACTCCCATATCTGTTGTGCCTGAGCTGAGAGAACCTGAGATCTCGCCTCATCCTGTTTGAGCAGATACAACAAGGTGGATCTTTACCTCAAGAAGATTTAAGTGGCACAACGCTTCCTGTCTGCCCTGAATCGCTAGATACTGCAGGCAGGCTCCGCATCCTTCCATGGAGGCACCCAAAGTCATCACCACCTCACCACCTGTGGTGTTGTGAGGAGAGGCCCTCAGAGATATTGTCCTTGACCATCCACCAGGACATTCACAAAGTCATGTCTGAGATTATTGAAATGATGTTGTCGAATGAGTCCCGAGATTATGCCTAAGCTCTTCCAGCAGAGACCTCATGCGTAGGTGGCAGTTGGGTATTAACGGATGCAGATTGTTATGTCCTTACAGAAATTGATTTTTCCTCATTGAAGTGAAGCCCTAGGGACTGAAATATTTGCCAGAAGGCTTCTGTAGAATGCTTGGCTACCTGTAAGGATGAAGCTTTGATTAGCCAATCGTCCAGGTAGGGGTATACCTCATGATCGGACAAACAGAGAAAGGCTGCCATAGGGGCCATGCACATGAAGTCTGAGTACTGACTACAACCCAAAAGATAGCACCTTGATTCGATAGTGGCACCCTGCCACTTCAAACCTGAGAAACCTGGGATGATTAATAAGTATAGGGATGTGGAAATATGCATCTAGCAGATCGAGGGAGGAAGGATAGTCTCCTGCATCCATGAGAAGCAGGATCTCCTTCAGAGAAATCATCCTGAATGGTTGATTTTTGATGAACGTGTTCAATAACCGGAGGTCCATTATTTGCCTTAATTTCCCGGTCTTCTTATTGATATCTAATTTTATTGGTCTCTTGTATAACAAGATAAACAAAGTAACATTTGTACCACTGTGACATGAAAGGCATTTCATTACAATTACAAGTGACATCCCCCTCCCTAGATGGTATGAAAAGACAAGGAGCTAGCCCTTTGCGCTGTGGACAATCATCCAGTGAACCCATCCATTTGCCCCATACTCATGTTTGTTCGGGCATCCTCTTGCTTCGTTGCCCGCTTTCTTCTGGATAGCACACCAGTCCACTCCCTTGCGCCCTTTTGAAATAAGAGGCAATCTTGAGTCCTTCCAGGCCAAAGCTATGTCCCTTTTAGCTATCAATATGGCTGTTCCCAGGAACAACTTATCAGCTCGGGAGTCATCCATTCCCTCCATTACCCCCAGGAGAGGAGCCAAAGGATTACGGGGGACTTTCCATCCCAATATGCCAATCAGTTCAGATACAAAGGATGCTCAGTATTTGGATAGGACTGTGCAGGGCCAGACCATATGGAAGAAGTCAGCTGTTTCGCCCCTGAAGTGTGGACATTGTGTGGTTGGGAGAAACCCCGCCTTGTGTAGCCTCGTCGGTGTAAGATATGCGCAGTGAAGACAAAATGTCTGGATAAGGCGGAGTCCGGTGAATATAGTGAGTGTTCTGTGGGCCATAAGAGCATCTCGCCAGTCTTCATCCTCCAGGGGACCTACCCATCGTTCCAACCGGATTTTAAGAGGGTCTAGAGTGGATGGGGTATTGATCCCGGTCTTCTTCTTAATGAGCAAGTAGTGAGAGTAGAATCCCAGATGGCTCTGATCACGTGGCAACTCTTCAATTGACTCTTTGGAGAAGACTAATCCAATTTGCTTTTTAGGAACTGGAAGATGGTGATGTCTTCTGTCAAGGGAAATGTGTAGGTTGTTGAACAAATTCTAGGGTGTGACCATACTGAAAAATGTCTAACACCCATTAGTAGGAAGATATGAACTTCCATTTGTCGAGGAATTTGGACTAGGTGGACCGAATTGAAGTGGGACTGTGGTGGCAGAGGCCTGATGCTTATTATTTTCTACTGCTGCTATCCAAAAACCTCACAACCGCATATGGGTGTCAGTGTCCTGATGCCTTAAAATAAGATGATACTTTGTTCGGGCGGATGGCCTGGGCTGAATAGGATGAACATTAAGCCAGCTGGGAAGAAGTCTGAAACTGCTATTGAAACTGCAGCAGAGAGAGAAATTGGCCTATACATCTGCCTCGAAAGCACTGAAATTTCCTTTGCTGCAAGCTGCAGAGTGATTTGGCCATGTAAGTATCTGACTTGATTGACTGGAGTGCATCATCAGTGTGCTTACCAAAAAGACATTCTTGTTCAAACAGTATGTCCACCACCTTAGCATGTACCTCAGGATGGAAAGTGGTGGCCTTAAGCCATCCCTGGCGTCTCAACACCACAGCTCCAGCCATCTGCCTGACGGAAGGGGGCGAGATGTCAATGGCAATATCAGTAATCTCGGAAGAGGCACTTTCTCCTTCGGATAGAATGTCTCTCGCCTCCTTTTTATTGTCCTAAGGGAGATACTCCAACAGAGATGAGATGTAGTATCACACCAGGCGGTCGTATCTCCCTATGATGGCCTATGACATTGGAGGTTCCGAGGGAAGTGGTTGCCAGGGCAGAAAATCTTTTGCCTATGTTGTCAAGATGGAGGCCTTCTTTATCCAGTGGGGCCATGCATGGTGATGCAGGATTATTGGTCCTTTTCTCTAACATCTGCATGATGACCAAATCTAGACTAGGGTGGCCAATAAGCCACGTGGAGGAATTTTCAGGGACCTTATATTTTTCTAATCGAGCTTTGGTACGACAGCAAGAATGGACGCTGTTGTCTTCATCAGTTTGAGACCCTCCTGCAACAAGAAATCTACAATAAGGATAGCCCGCGGGGTGCATTGTGTCTCAAGTTTAAAACCATACAGAAAATACTCAGCCTGCTTTGCTGGCATAGGGAGGTCAAAGAGTTAAAGCATTTTGAAGCTCTCTCTAGAAGGTTGTGGAAGTACGAGATATTTTCCTTCGGTAACGATTCATCTGATAGAGACACAGTCTAGCTGCAGATTCCTTAACTTAGAATATCCCCTGGCGTCAGACTGGTTCCGCAAAACATTGTCCCCAGCAGTACCTGTGCATGCTTGGGGACGGCACACCCGGCTCCGTCCTGTCGTCCACTTAAGTGAAGTCAATGGAGCCATAAAAATCCCCCCCAGCGTGCTGACGTCCATTTTCTACTGTGAAACCTTTCAGCGCCACAACGCGAAGCCACCAGAAAAACTGTGACACTATGGGAACAGTGTGCCAAAAAAGATCTAAAATCCTAGAAACAACAAAAACAATAAATCATAAAAGGATGAGAAACATCACCATGTTGATGAAATAAACGACATGACAAACGAAGGACAGTTTTCAACCACAAGATGAACTGTATGACAGACAGTCTATAACCACAGGATGTAACTGTAAAGGACAACAAAACTGGAACAGCATGACTTATGGCAAGGACCACAAGTGTGCAACAATAGAGAATATACACCACACCCTCCATAATGACCTAAAGGCTATAGCATAGTCAAAGAGATTCCCCAACCCAGTTGATCGTAGCACAGATAAGGAGCCCCCAAATGAATGGGGAGAAACAGAGGGGGACGGAGGAAGGGTAGAACATGAAAATCCAGACGCTGGAAGAACCGGGGTGGAGGAGTATGGAAGAGCAGATAACCTAACCACCCAAGAACGAAAATGTGTTGAGTCAACCTTTCAAAAACAGAATGATACATCCTGCCCTGGTTGGGGGGGGGATGAACTAGAGCACCTCTCAGGAAGATCAAGGCCACCTGTAAGGAGGCAAGTGGGTAGAACCCAACCAGAAAAGTTCCTCGCCGAACAGGACAGAATAGGCGGCCATTAAGGAATGTGAGGTTAGACTGTGTCTCTACTAGATACATTGTTAGCGAAGGTAAGTAACTTGTTCATCTGTTAGAGACATCTAGCAGCAGATTCCTTAACTTAGAATAGATACCAAAGCTATACCCCATGGGAGAAGGGTCTGCAACTGAAAGCCACCAAGTTCTCAAGGGAAGTAATCAGCAATAGCATTAACTAGAATAAGGTGGGGGCAGCAATGCCATTGTGGCAGACAAAAGACCCATGAGCTCAGCAATGCCAGCGTGGCTGGCACCAGACCCATGAGCACCGGGTGGAAGGATGAGCAAGGGAAGCAAGGTACCACAATCTGTCAGAGGGCGGTACAAGCCCACTTTTGTAAAGACAGGGACGAAACGAAACCACAGAAATAGGATGTTCAGTGCATAATGGCAGAATGCCACAAATTTCTGGAAAAAAAGAAGTGAAACTGAGCATAGAATCCTAGGACCTGCAAGAGACAAGGTCCCAGAGAAGGGACTAAACAGTATGACAGAATCCGAACATACAAAGAGAGCGTGCACAACAGCGGATGCCCAATAATGACATGTCAGGGGCAGATGTCATTATGCAGACACATAAAAACTACAACCACCAGGTGATACATAGATGTGGATTATAAGAATACACGTAAGCAGACATAGTGTACCCTGAAAACCACACAACACAAATGCACAAGCTCAATGAGACGTCACAGCAACAGCATGTGTGCGTCAGCAGAGAAAAAACGGGCACATCACCAGGTAGTCAACCAGCCAATAGTACCCGCAAGTTCAATGACCAAAGGACATCGGCAAGCCAGACACATACAAAACTATCTCCCTTGAGGAAGGGAGAGGGAGAGGGATAGGGAGAGGGGGAGAGAGAGACTGAGAAGGAAAGGGAGAAGGAGAAAGAATCTGGAACAATCCCCAGAAACCACAGCAACCACAGCAGTGAAAACCCTGTATGCTTGCCCTCTTGTGTGTGTGCACCTCAAGACTTATATAGAAATATATGAAAGGGTCATGAAACTGACAACCAATCGGAAACTCGAAGAGCAGCCCTTGCGAATATGAGGTTGCCCAATGGGTACCAACAGCACCGACGTGAAACACACAATGTCCATCCACTAAAAGTGGCAAGACCAACCCCCGATCGGGGAAGGAAAGACTGAGCTACCACGATACAGGTGGGAACACTGACTACCACAAAAATGAAGAAGTAGTCAGTAATATCCAGGCATAGAGAGTCAGAAAAAGTATATATCGAGTCTGGATGATGCCAGAGATTATCCAGAGACAGAATACGTCCACTAAAAACTGCAGCAAAGGCCAGGAGGAGAAGTACCGGAGACGTGTGCGGCAACAAACAGAAGAACGTGAGCCCCAGTCAGGAAAGGGCAGAGGGAAGCAAAGGGCACAAATCAACACACAGTAGAGACTTGTGTGGCGAAGTCTCCACTACCCATAGGCAAACCCCAGACAGGGTGTGAGCCAAGCGAAAAGCTCAAGCCATTGCCAACACTAGGGAAGACGACAATACTACAGGAAGAGAAAGCAGCCAAGACAGTGGCGCAAGGAATAGTACTAGGGGGCCCCCGTGACAGCGCACACAACCAGTGTGGATCCACATGTGGTGCCCACCTAGAACGCAAAAAGAAACAGTTCCGGAATGGAACAAGGCACCCACATGGACGCGTACTCACACCAAAGACAGACGAAGTTGCCAGGGCCATAACAAAAGCCAAGGAAAATAAGTACGACGTGAAACCCCCTGGGGCTTACCGGATATGGCAGAACCCAAACAATACACTGGAGCAGGCTGAAACCAGACAAGCAGGAGAGTGCTAAAAAACAACTGTATGCTGCAACACAGAAGCTAAAGGAGAGGGACACGCCAGTCTGTGGGTCTCTTCAGAGGAGGAGGCTTACCACAGTAGGAAGACGGAAAGAAGTGAGAAGCCTACAGTTAGGAAAAGTCTCCAGAGGGACAGAAAATATACAAGGAGTACTCCACGGAAGCCTCCAAAACGCCCTGGGCAAGGACGAGCAGCTACATAATAGCTAAGGAATATCCCACATAGGGTGTTTCACATCCCCATAAAAAGCAAGGTGCACCTTTTGAAGCAACAGAGGTCAAAAATGAAATGTATAAACAGCTGTCCCAGCTAATCCAAAGGAAGGGAAAAACACAGCTGATCAGCCATACAACCTGTCTGGGAAATAAAGTCTTGAACCCAGAAACGGAACCCAGAAGAGCAGTGACAATACTGCGTACAAACTCAAAAGTCCACCATGAAGAATAAAATCCATGGGAGTCATGGGAACCCAGACATGAGGTGCTGGAATGCGGAGTCTGCATGTCCATCAAACAGGTTGACCCCATCAAAAGGCAGATCCCCAGGTCGCCCTCAAACATTCTCCGGGACACTGCCTTCGTGTAGCCACGCATGGGGATGCAGAGCAACTGACCTGGCCATAGCTCAACCCACGGAGTCAGTGGTATCCATGGCCAACAGAATGGAAAACTGTGCAATGTCGTGGCGATCTTGAAAAAGCCAGTCCAGGTCAGCACGAGGGCCCTCCGGCAAAGAGGGAAGGAATTGTTCGACTGAGTCCCAAAGAGCAAAAGAGGCCCAAGCAAACACGCAGGACATGTTCAGGGACCAAAGACCAGAGCTGTGGACGCAAAGACATTGCGGCGACATGACTCCAACAGCCTAGACTCCAGAGTGGGAGGAAGCAAGGAAGAGGAGAGGAAGAGAGGGAGCACTGCCTCTACCACGTTTGAGCCCTAAAGATGGAGGGACAAACAGGTAGGGTCATCTGGACCCAGGCGATGGCGATTAGCAATAGCACGACCCAAGGGGTCCCCCAATGAGGTCCCCAGCCCAAGTTTTTAGAATGACATCATGTAATGACCCGCCAAAAGGCAAAAGGGGCTCAACGTCCACTATGCCCTGGTGGAGAAGATCCAACAAGGATCCGAAGGCAGGCAAACAGATGGCGGTTGCATCTGCAAGATATCCGCAGCCCTGTGAAACACCCTCCCAAACGCTGCGCTAGCCTCCCTGGCCATCCGAGGTGGTGACAGCAAGTCATCGGTAGGGGACGCTGCAGGCTAATCCGTCGGCCAAAGAACAGAGGCTCTGCAGAATTATGAGCCGGCCAGTGCCCCATGGGCACCTAATCCGTGGAACAGTGAAACAACCCTGGGGATGAAGAACCCTCTGGTGCCACATCCTCTACCAACAGGGGAACAGCCGGGGACAAAACCGTGCTCGACCAATGTCAAACCTGCGTTGGATTGACGTCGACGACCCCTGAAGAGGACTCATCCGCCAGGCATCGGACCGGTTTAGACTCAACCTTCACGAGATGGGAATCAGCGGGGAAGAAGGTCGACGCAGAGTCGAGCTCCGCACTGCAGCCGCATCCAGCAACGACGCAGGGAGCCCCACATGGCTGTGCGAAGATGTCACAGGAGGGCCAGACGTCAGAGTGGGATGCCCCTTTGGGCAATGTCCCGACGTCACAACTACTCCGGAAAAGGAGTCAAGGCACTCGGTCGGCGCCGAGGGCGAACCCCCGCCCTTAGTCCCTTCCCCCACTGTGGGGCCTGAAGGCGTGCCAGGGAGAAGGTGTGACCCAAAAATGGCCCGCAAAGACCTGGACCAGGCCTCCATCTGGGTCCGAGTTGCCCCATCACCAGGAAATGGTGGGTAGGAGGGGGTTGAGTCCAGAGGACCATTGTCCAGTGAAGACCAGTAGCTGGGTGCCCAGATGTCACGCTTCTGAAAGGTCGACGGCCTCCGTGACTTCTTCCGGTGCTTACCTGAGGAAGGAGACCAACGTCATAGGGAACGCCAACGGGACCTGTCCCGAAAAAGAACCTCAGCATGGGATGAAGAACTGCGCCGCTTAGACCCCTCCGCTGGAGACGGAGGCCAGCGCCAAGAGAACTTGCACCGGGACAACCTGGCACAGATCAACTTCATCCGTCGTTCCCGTAGGGAATTTGGCTTCAGCTGCCGGCAGGCGTCGCACTCCGTAGAGTAGTCGTGCTCACCCAAGCACCACATACAGATCTTGTATGGATCCGTTGCCAACATCAGCCGCATACAGGTCTCATACAACTTGAAGGGGATCCCCGTAAGGAAAATAGTGTTGTGTCAAAAAACCAACAGTGAATTGTTCAGACACTTTCAAAAGGCAAAGAAAAACATCAGAAATTTCTTTCAAAATAGATGCTGTAATTTATTAACAATACCTTGCAGTGGTACTTTAAAGGAATTTTATGCAATTGTTACAATTGGTGCCCCGGAAAAAGGGGGGTGAGGAGAGGGGGAAGGGGAGTGCTCGGGGGGGTGTAAGGAGAGGATGAACACAGTTAAAGAGACAAGTGATAAGTACAAAAATTACCAACACAGTCAAAAGAAATACAAATACATAAGCCGTAGCAGTGCTTGCGGAGTTCCTGGCTATGGACTTACTAGCAGCGAAGTGATTTACGACCCATATTGATATTTGAGCCACCGAGCGCAGTGAGGGTTTGACATTTAACGGTTGAAATTGACGGTTGAAACTGACTCGGCCCATTTCTTTCAGCTAAGATTTACGACCCATGTTGAGCCATCGATCTCAAATACAGCGCAGTGAGCGTTTGACATTTAACGTTTGAAATTGACGGTTGAAACTGACTCGCCTCATTTCTTTCAGCTAAGTTTTGAGATTCATTTCCTCGGCGATCGACTTGTGACTCATGCACAGTCCATTGTTGTTCCACATCGCGAGCTCTATGGGGCCACGACTCCATGGATTGCCCCTCACTCCCCTTGTCGCATATGTCCTGATTAAGACCCCACTTAAGGACTGAACTCAGCCTACATATAGGGGTCGAAACGTCAACGGTGTTCCTCAGAAAACTTCCGGCACCTGCCCTCTACAGATTTTGTACGGACTGTGTGTCCGTTGAAAGTTCTTATGTGAAATAACTAATCATCGTATGCCTAGATTTTTTGGCTTAAGTATTTGTATTTCTTTTGACTGTGTTGGTAATTTTTGTACTAATCACTTGTCTCTTTAACTGTGTTCATCCTCTCCTTACACCCCCCCGAGCACTCCCCTTTCCCCTCTCCTCACCCCCCCCCTTTTTCCGGGGCACCAATTGTAACAATTGCATAAAATTCCTTCAAAGTACCACTGCAAGGTATTGTTAATAAATTACAGTACCTATTTTAAAAGAAATTTCTGATGTTTTTCTTTGCCTTTTGAAAGTGTCTGAACAATTCACTGTTGGTTTTTTGACACAACACTATTTTCTTTACGGGGATCCCCTTTATATGTACCAGATATCGCCCAGGTCCCTGTGACTGCTTGGGTAAAACCCCCCTTTTTGTAATGTCATACAACTTGAAGGCTGCAGGATTCAGCACACTGCTCCGGACTTGAAAAGGCGTTGAGAAGGCTTGAAAAACAACAGGGTGGAGGAACAGCTTCTCCCGGATCCATGTTGGTATGCGGAAAGAAGAAAAACTGACGTCAGTGCTCCGGGAGGGACTTATATGCCTCAATTTAAAAAATACATGTTTTTATTGATTTTTCCAACAACAAAACATCTGCTATTTTACATTTCGAGTGAGTCAGTATATATCATGACAATCATTCCTAGATACAGTTTTGACATCCTTGTCAATGCAATTATATGGCTATATTTTTCGCAATCTTAAGTCTACCTCTCATTTCTCCTCTTTGTAACATTCACTGATGGCATTTAGGGTCGTTCTCTGCCCACAATCAAAACAGACCTCTGTTTGACTGAAAATCGCTTCAATATATACAAATAAGCCAGTCCCATTTCTTCCTCCTTCCCCACCCCTTGCCACCGGTGTGTCCATAGTACATATAGTGAAAAAGAGACAGTATTTTATATTATTCCAGATTAATTGGCTTAACAACATCCGGACTGCTCAGCCCAGCCTGTAATTTTACCATTTCTACAGCAGAGCTACCTGAGAATGTCAAACTCCCCTGTAGTCCATCAGCTCAGGGTGTCCCGATCAGTACTTCTAGTGCGGAGTCTTCATCTGAATTTGCTCCAGGAACCTGTAGTAATACAACTAATGCTTATCACGCCCTTGCAGTCTCTAGCGTTCTATCATTATTAGATCTCTTAGCATGCTGGAACCGACCTGTGCTCTCACTGGTTGCCCATTTAATTAATTCTGCCTTCCATCGTGCAATGCTGGTCCCTTGCCTGGATTTCCAAAGAGTTGTGAGATCCCTCTAAGCCAGCAACAATCCTAAGTCCAAGAACTTACTTGTTACTTTTGTTCTAGATGTATGTAGAAACCAGTGCAATAAACACGTACCCATGTCAGGCTCTATCTGTCTTTCTGTAACTTCACAGAGCAGCCCAACCATCTCCTCCCAATACATTACCAGCTGCAGACAAATCCACAGCATGTGGTGAAACACCGCCCCTTCTAAATTACAACACAGGCATTGAGCTGTATCCACTTTAAAATACCTATTGATCTTAGCCGGAGTTAAGTGTGCCCTATGTAATATATAGAAGTGAACCAGTTGGAACCTGGCGTTGCGCGTGCTCTTCCACGCTATCTCAACTAGCCGGGCCACGTTGCACCAGAAATCTTCTTCCAAGGTCTGCCTCCCATTTCCGTTGTTATTCCCTCAAGGGTTTCGTACCCTAGCTCACCATCCGTCTATATATGCACATAATAGCTTTGAAGGTCCCCGCTGCCATCACTACATATTGGCACACCATAGACGTCTCCGGTTCCAATAATCCCCCTCCCCAATGACGTGGAATTGCAGACACAAGGGCTGAATGCAATAAGGAAACTCCCCTGGGAAGGCCGCACCTATTCTGCGACTAGATCTACCCAATGCTAAAAGAGACCTTGCACCACTTCCAAGTTTAGATGCCATTCGTGATCTATGATGTACCGGCGGTTGAGTTAGTCTGCCCTGGCGATCAGAGAACCTGCCAGGTATTGAACCACCAAGGAAACCCCTTGACGTTCCAGCCACGTCCAGAGGCGCAGAGCCTCCTGACACAGGATTCAGGACCCCACCCCGCCCTGTTTGTTGCAATACCACATGGCAGTGGTGTTGTCTGAACACCTGCACTACACTTCCCCTGACAGAGGGTAGGAATGCCTTTATGGCAAGTTGGATCGCCGGCAGTTCCAGAAGGTTGATATGGAGCCGGGACTCCGTAGGAGACCAGAGGTCTCTGACTCCGCCTCTCCCAAGAGGCCCCCCCACCCCAGGAGGGACGCGTCTGTCACCACTGTGTTCTCAGGTTGGGAGAGGGAGAGGGATCTGCCATGGACCCAATCCCAATTCGTGAACCACCACTACAATTGCTGGGCAGTGCCCTCCGAGATCTGGACATGATCGGACAGGTCGCCATGATGCTGTGCCCACTGGAACTTCAGGTACCACTGCAGACCCCGAATATGCCATCTGGCATGTGTCACCAGCAGGATGCAAGAGGCCATCAGGCCCAGAAGCCGGAGGGTTATCCTGACAGAAACCCGGGATAGAGGCTGAAAGATCGGAACCATGTCCTAAATATCCCTGACTCGCTGCTCAGGAGGATAAACCAGAAACAGCGTCGAATCCAGAACCGCTCCGATGATAGGGAGCTTCTGAGAGGGACTCGGTGCGACTTCGGCACATTGATGGAGAACCCCAGCAAATGCAGGAGGTGGGCCGTAGTCTGGAGGTGGGAGACGACTGCCTGGGGTGAGCCCACCTTCAACAGCCAGTCATTGAGGTAGGGGAAGACTGACACCCCGACCGGCGCAGATGAGCCACGACCACTGCTATCACCTTCGTGAACACCCGAGGGGCACTGGGAAGGCCAAGGGGAGCACAGCAAACTGAAAATTCTCCTGGGCTACCGTGAACCGCAGGTAGCGCCAGTGGGCCGGCGGGACGGAGATGTGAAAATAAGCATCCTGCAAATCCAACGCCACCATTATTATTGTACAGTCTTCTATAGCGCTCGACTTAACCTGGAGCATCTCGGCGCTTGCCTTGGGAACCCGTCCTGGCTTTTTCCCTGGGAGATAACCCGTACTGGGCATCCCCAAGGTGAAAGCCAGGCATTCCTCCGCGGGGGGCCGTTGTGGAGATTAAGCAAGCTAATGCCTAGAGTTGCAGAGTGTGAACCCATGATTCGAGTGGGCACCGAAGCGAGAATTATCGAGTCCGTGGACATTTGGGCTCAAGACCCTGCCGCGTCGGGAATTGAACCCTGGTCCCGGGTCTCACCTCTGCTTCTGGGTCTGCCTCCTCTAACCAGTGAGCCACACTTCTCCACCATCCAGTCTCCAGGGCAGTCATGACCTGAGCCAGGGTCAGCATCTTGAACTTCTCCTTCCGGAGGAAGCGATGGACTTCCCGGAGTTCCAAGATGGGGCGCAGGCCCCTCCTTGTCCTTCTTGGGGACCAGAAAGTAGTGGCAAAACAACCCCACCCTACTTCCTGACTGGGAACGCATTTGATGGCCCCCTTGGCCAGGAGAGCAGACACTTCCTGACGGAAAAGAGCCAAATGAGTCCCAGACATGCGGTGGTACCGAGGTGGCATGGCCGGAGGGGAGGACAGAAATGGGAGTGCGTAACCTTGGCAGATTATCTGCAGCACTCACTTGTCCGATGTAATTTCGCGCCAGTGGTGGAGGTGGTGGCGGACCCGGTCTCCCACCGGCGTGGGGTGCTCCCTGAAGCTCGGATTAGGAAGGCTTAGAGGCGGAAACAGCAGAGGTGGAAGTGGACTGACCCGCGAGCTGGTTACCAGACCCGCCCTTGCGGAATCCACGACCACGCTGAGGCTGGTTCTGCACCAGGTTGCCCGAAGAGCATGATTGGGTGCCCCTGCCCTGGCCACGAAAGGAACGAAACCTAGGTGTGGCAGGGTTCTTTGTGGAAAGACCCAAAGACTTGGCCGTGGCCCAAGAGTCTTTAAAGCGCTGCAGGGCATTGTCAGTCTTCTCACCAAAGAGGCGGGAGCCATCAAAGGGCATGTCCATGAGCGAGCTCTGGACATCGGGTGAGAACCCTGTGGAACGCAACCAGGTGTGGCACCTCAACGCCACAGTCGTGGAAATTATCCTGCCCAACGAATCAGCGGTGTCCAAATGACACCTAATGGCAAACTTAGCCGCATCCTTCCCCTCAGCAATTGCCTGGGAAAGGACAGCCTGAACCTCCTCAGAACACTGAGACAAGACCTGAGCCACCGGATCCCACAATGCGTGGGAGTAACGGCCCAATAAGCAGGCGGTGTTAACCGACCGCAACCCCAAGCTGGCTGAGGAGAACAACCTCTTGCCAAATTGGTCCAGCCTTTTAGAGTCCTTATCCGGCGGAGCTGTAGGAAAGGCACTCTGCGACCTCAAGGCCTGAATGACCAGGCTCTCAGGCGTGGGGTGAGTGGTCAAGAAAGCAGGATCACCAGGCACCGGGCGATGATGCCTGGCAACGTTTTTATCCACCAGTGGCCCCGTGGCTGCTCGCAACCAAGTGCCCAAGAGGACTCTTTGAAAGGGAGCAGCGGCTCTGACGACGCAGACGCAGTCTGGAGCACCTCAGTAAGGAGGTTGGTTTTAAGGGCCACCTGAGCCTCTGCAGCCCGACGAAGCACCACGGTGTAGGAAGCGCCCTCCCATAGTAGGTGGAGGAGAGGCAAACCCCAGGTCAGAAGACACATCAAGTTCGCCCGCATCTTCAAGGTCGTCCACCCAATCCTGCTTGGAGCCACACTGCAGGCCGAGGGTGTCTCCGGAGCCATCCCAGTCCTCGTCCGGCTCCAGCGTAGATGGAGCCGGTTGCGGCGGCAGGGCAGGAGCCGAAGAAGGGACAAGTGGCTTCGGGAACGGCGCTGAAAACGGCGCCGGATGGAACCGATTCCCAATTCGGATCCCAGGCCGGAACAAAATGGAACCGGGCGGTGAGAGGAATGCTGGACCTAAAGCAACTTCCGGCGCCGCTCCCGCAAGGCCTTCGGGGCCATGGCTCCACAGTCCCGGGAGCATGCTCCTTATGGCCTTGTATCATTGTGTGCAGCCCCCACACATTCCAGGTAATGCATTTCAATTCAAGTAACGTCCCCATGCTGACGCATAAATCTCACAGACAATTGCTCACGATGTTCGATCACACCGGTGGCTCGAACTCCCCTCTAAAAAAAACCTGAATTTCCCCAACATCCCCACACCAGAACAGGCTCTACAAATCTAGTACCCAGCCAAACTAACACCGGTAGCTACTGAGGAACCACAACCACACAAAGATAGGGGAGGCGGCCTAGAGCCGTAGAGTTTCGACCTACTATTCCTCCATTATCCTGCGCCCTACCCCCAGTGACAACTAAGCCTCAACATCCCTTGAGGCAATGTGATATAAGGGAACCACATATTTCAAACACCCATCCGTCCCTGTCGACCCTTCCAACATTTATCCAATAGCCATCCACAGGAGGGATGGGAATCAGCAAAGAACAAAACAAAGCCCCCCCGTATGCACTCATAGATTGATTCTGCAGTATTAATCATCTGGAATCTCGTTCGCTGTCCCAGTTGTCATGTGAGGCAATCAAACTCTTCCCGTTTCTGATTCATCAGAATCCGACCCCATGGAGCCCTTTTCCGTGGGCTTTCGAGCAACAGGACGGCGCCTTTGGATGCGCCGCGATCGGCGCGGGCGCTGGCCATCAGCTGGTGTACTCATGTTGCATCCCGCTTCACCCGTGCCGCTCTGTAAGGTTCCAACCAAGTCCAGGCTTCCTCCGGGCTGTCGTGAATATATGCCTAACTGTCCACGGCCACTCTTAGGCGCGCGGGAAACATCAAAGAATACTGGAGACCCTCGTCTTGGAGCTCCTTCTTGACCTCTAAGAACGAAGCACGGCAGCGCTGTACATCAAATGTGTAATCCAGGAACAGTGTCACGCTACAGTTGTCCATTTTGTAGGGGCCCGAGGAACGAGCCTTGTGCAGCAGAAGGTCCCTATCTTTGTAATGGAGAAGCCTCGCCACCACCGTTCTGGGCGGCCTGCCAGGCGCCAGCGGCCGAGCTGGCACTCTATGTGCTGTTTCCAGGATATAGAAAGAGGTTAGGCCTCCAGGGGCAACCTCAGTTCTTAGCCAATTTTCCAAGTCGTCCAACATATTAGCCCCTTCCACTCCTTCCGGCAGTCCCACCTCGCGGATTTTGTTTCTACGGTTCCGCCCTTCAGCGCCTTCAACCCTCCGCTCCAGGGTTTGCAATCGGTGCTTGACATCCGCCATCTGAGCTTCCAGCGCCTTTTGGGTAGGTTCTAGGGACCCCAAGGTTACTTCCATCTGCTTTACCCAGTCAGCAAGCTTAGCATGATCTGCACGAAGAAGGCCCAGCCCCTGCGCTACATGCGCAATGTCCTGCTGGAAAGCATCACTAGTGTCGGTGATGGCCTTAAGAATTTGGTCTACTTGTTGCTGCATTATCCCCTCCGGTGTTGTGCTATCACTTCTTGCTTTTCTTGCGCACCTAAGTCTTCCTCCAGGTCTGGGTGCGCTCCCCCTTGCTTCCCCCATGGTTTCCCCATTAATGGTTGCGTTGCAAGTCCCAGCACCAGTGCAGTCTCTCAGCTGACCTCTAATGCTACACGTGCCTATCGCAGGTGCCGATCTAGAGACTCTACCAGTAGGGTCTCTCCCTGCAGCCTTGGCGCACTCCTCTCACCACATATCCTTCTGTCATCCGGGGCCACCCCCCAACGACTCCCAGCCGTGTTCTGGTCAACCTACCAGTCTCTTCCACAGTCTCCCCCCCAACGCTGAGGGCCCGGGTTTAAAGCGGTTTCCCACGCCAGGCCAATCCACTCTCCCCAGGAAATAAGCACATTCAGGGGCTGAAGTTGCATCCCAAAGCTCGTGTACAGCTGCTTCGTCACACTCCAAGCCCACCTATGTCAGCCAGTGGGCCACTGCACCGTCCCATCCTCCACGGTGTTACCACCGGTGGTGTGCTCCAGTATTTGGTGTCCCCAGAGCTATGTGGTCACCACTCACCTCGCGTAGCGGCAGCCTTCTGCCGCGATACACAAGGCGGCCGCTCAAAGAGATATCAGTCTCTCCAATGAAGACTGTAGCACAGTCCCCTCGGGTAGGGCCACCCCAGGGCCTCCCGCCGACCTCCACTCTGCGGTCCCACCACTACACACACTACCGCCTGGCAGTCTCCTCCCGAGCCTCCATTGTCTAGCGGGAAACTCTTCCCCAAGGTCTCCACTCGCAGACAGTGCCCCGCAGCTGCTGTCAATGTTTTCAGCCCTCCAGGGCCCTTGCTGAGATACAATGCAGTTTTTTGGGCACTCAATCAGCTGCCAGCTGATCTTAGACGTGCTCAGCAGCACCCACCGGTATGTACCGCATTGCGGGGTTCTTCGCCCATCCAAATGTTTAAAATGGCAGTCTGAGTCCCAAAATGGCGGTCCACCTGCGAACCTATACTCCCCAGTGGTACCTCAGTGCTGCGTTCGAGGGGGCAAGACTACCTCTTCCTCGTGGGTCACCGCTTCACAGGGTGACCGCCTCCCGGGTCTCCACGTCCGTTTGACCCAAGATGAGTTGCCACTCCGTCGGACCCCTCCATATCAGTTCGGCAGCTGCTAGCCTCGTGAATTCAGGGCTCCCGGTCTGTCAGTGCGGTGGGGGTCTCGGTGTTGTTGCGGGTAGGCTGTACCTGCTGTACTCTACTACTCCCTTGCGAACTCCTGGGTCCGTCTTCCAGCGCCGCGTCTAGTCACCATCGGCGGGTGCACCCAGCCCCTACAAGTACTACCATGGGTGCTCAGGGGATCGATTCCAGGTCCAGAAGCAGGATAAACAACGGGGTCGGAGCGGAGCTCCAGGCTCACACGTCTTCCCTCATCAGCTCCGTGGCCACGCCCGACTTATATGGCTCCATTGACGTCACTTCCGTAAACTATGTCAGGACGGAGCCGGTCGACACCGTCCCCTGGCACGCAGAGGCACTGCTGGAGAACAAGTTTTCCGGATCCAGTCTGACACCGGGAGATATTCTAAGTTAAGGAATCAGCGGCTAGATGTCTATCAGATTTTGCCAATATTCGCAAGAGGTGAATCATCCACTGTCAGGGGTAGGAGACGGTGACATTGGGCAATATAGTTGTCCCATTCATCAGGATCTGTGTGAAGCTCACTGTGAAACGCTGGCTTGGTATTAGCGTGTACACTTATGTAAGTGAGCACCTTGCACCAACCCAGACAACCCTTATGGTGATTTTAGTGGTCTTAGACAATCTTAGAAAGCTCTCTAAGTGGTAGCTGTAGAGAGCAGCCTTCAGGCTTAGTCCAGAAGGAGTGTAAATCAGCCTGTTTCACAAGAAAATTACTTTATAGGTATAGAGTAAGTGAAAAAGAACCACACAGTGTATTTATAAAAATATATATTTCTTATAAGACACTCACTAACAATAGACACTCACTTTGCAATAGAAATAGGCAGGTAGCACAAAACACACAGTGGTCACCAAGGGGAGTCCAAACCATATACTAAAATAGTGGTATGCGAACCACGGCTTGGTTGAAGACTATACCCAGAAGACGTAGACGTGCTGGGGGCCCAAGGAACCACCAGAGGGATGTAACCAGGAGCCCCACGGAGGCCGTGTGCAGAGTGGGAACACGAGAGCAGTATCAATGTAAGTCAATGGGTAAGAGAGAGCACGAGCCGAGAGAGTCCGTGGCAGAAGGAGGAGGCCGCCGTGGGGGCAGGACACGAGAGCCCGAGGAGCGCAAGCCCCAGCCCGCCGGGACACAGCTGCACGCCTGTGCCCCGCACTCCGCCACCCCCTGCAGCGGCCGGTTAATGGTCTGGGCCCCCGTGGCTGCTCCCACCTAGTAGCTGCGCGGCGCCCAGGACCCCCGACACCCTGTGTCGGACTCCAGAGGACCCGTCGCCCCTGCCCGGATTCGCAGCAACAGCCACAATGAGTAATAGAGAGACTCTTTGAAAACCTTCTCTTGACAGGGTCCTGTGAAGCTGTTTGTTTGGGGTCCAGTTTTACGCCTGAAACACCCTGGTGGGATCCTTGTACCAGGGTTTAGTCCTGGTCACCAACACTGCTCCTGGCTAGCCTTTACCACCTGGAACCGAGCCGCGCTGACCCTGGTGGGACTTGAAGTCCCAGCGACTCCAGCGAGTGGCTACAGCTGCGGGGGGGGGGGGGGGGGGGGGGGGGGGAGCCATCACGCTTCAAAAGCCCTGCAGCATTACCCCGGTGCGGGTCATGTGAAGCTGTTTGTTTGGGGGCCAGTTTCACTGCCTGAAATACCCTGGTGGGATCCTTTTTTAATTTTTTTATTTAGTGTTTCATAGTCATACATCTTATCTATACCACTGGCATACATTGCAAAAAACGCTCATCCAAATACAACATAACAGAACGAAAATACATTATGGTCAGCGATTAAATGCAGGTACTTTCCTAAGATCAGTGGCCAACAGGCTTGTACATGTCTCTGTATACTCCTACCACAAAATACATAAGAAATACAACGTCCAGGTATTGCAGTCCCTTGGAAAACACTCTACCGCAAGCGTGGCTTATTCAGAGTCTACTTTGCTGCGGGTCAGCAGGTATTCTCGCAGGGGGGCCCATATATCTTTGGGCTTGGAAGAAACTTACAGTTCCTCTGCGCATAGTTCGAGTTGCTCTCGACAGCACACCATGTCTTTAATCCACCCATCCGCACTGGGGATCAACCTACTGTCCCATGTAAACACGGTCCGCCTCTTTGCCAATAGTAGGGCCACTCTTACAAACCTACCTAGTACACCTTTTGTTTGGGGGACGTATCCCAATAGACACTAATGGCGTGCCTTGCAGCTCTAGTCCCGTCATGGTATGTATAAGAGCCAGAACTTTCTCCCAGTAACAGAGCACCCGCCCACACTACCAGTCTAGATGGATAAAGTCAGCCCCCTCTCCACCACACCTCCTACAACAGTCCACCTCTCTAAGCCCCATCCAATGCAATTTCTGGGGAGTATGGTACACTTGGTGTAAACATTTTAAATGGATAATTTGTAAATTACTATTTGACGTCAGGCGTCCTGTTAGCAGGCAAATCTGTTCCCACTCTACCTCGGTGACAGGGGGATCTATTACAGTATTCCAGCATGCCAAACTCTTGTCTGTGTAATGGGTTGTGTCATCTTGAACTGCTTTGTAAAGTTTAGTGATCAGCTTATTCCTTGTCCGAGCTGTGATCCCCAGTTGCAATGCCTTCAGGGTCTCGGGCTCGTCAGGGAAATCAGTATGATGTTCCTTTACTGCCCGTTTCGATCTATAGCAGGTGAACTGGAACAAAAGTGTGGGGTTTTGTATGTATCCTAAATCTTCCCCCGTAATATATTTTCCATCAGGGAATCGGTCGCTCATAAGTGCGAGACCTGCCTCCTTAAGTGAAGTAACCGAGCCATAATCTTGAGCCACAGATAAAGCAGCGTGTCCAGTTATGGGTAATGCTGGTGCATATCGAGGGAGTTTATTCGCTCGTCTTCCAATTGCCTGCCACGCTGCCAGCATGACAACTAATGTGTTAATCTCCTCCCTGGGCGTCCGTCTATTAACATGTGTAAGGATACTACGGAAAGGAACAGGATGAGCATCGCCCTCCTCCACTGCCACATGTGGGATAAAGTCATGCGGTTTAAACCAAAAATATGCATACTGTTCTTTTCCACATAGGTAATACACATAAATGTCCAGGGCATAAACCCCTCCCCCCCTCGTATGTTAGGGTCAGTGTGCGCCAGCTAATTCTCTGTTGTTTGGTTCCCCATATTAATCTTAGCAGCTGAGTTTGGACTGTTCTAAAAAAAAAAATGCTTAGTCAGCAGGACCGGAATGTTGCAGAATAATTATGAAAACTTAGGAAGGATGACCTTCTTTATTATGGATATGTGGTCCGCCAGAGACCGTGTTAGACAAACCCAACGGTCAACCTATTGAACCAACGCTGTGTAGGCTCTGCCATAATTCTCTCTGATCACAACCTCAGGGTCTTGGTGTATCAACACCCCCAAGTATTTGACTGGTTCAGCAGGCCAGACCAGTGGATACTCAACTTGGGGCGAGGTTGTGACCGCCGTCAAAGGAACAATGACAGACTTCTCCCAGTTTATTTGGAGTCCTGAAAATAGGCTGAATTTGATATATTCACATATGACCTGGGAAAGATACCACTGCGGCTCCTAAACATAAAGGACCATGTCGTCCGCATATAATGAAATCCCAACTGGCCGGTTATTAAAATTTAGCGCTGTAGCCCTGTGACATTACCGGATCTTACACGCCAATGGTTCCAGTACGATGGCGAAGATAAGTGGAGAGAGGGGACAACCCTGCCGTGTGCCCCGCTCTATATTAAATGACTCAGACGTAAGGTCTAAGTGTATAAGACCTGTATCCAGTGTACGAAAACGAGGGGGAATCCCATTCTGTGCAAAATATGTAGCATATTATTCTATAGAGTCTAACGCAGCATCCAGAAGGACTGCAACAGCCGAAAAATCAGGATTGAGTACATGGAACATGGCAAAAATAGTGCGTAGAATAAGGGAGGTAGAGCGCCCCGCGATAAACCCGACTTGGTCCGGGAGTACCAGAAGTGGCATCAGGGGCTGTAAATTAGAGGCGAGAACTTTCGCTAATATTTTTGCATTCAAGTTTATAAGAGACAATGGGCGGAATTGGTTGCAATGTTCTGGAAGCTTATCCTTCTTCAATAGGACAATGATTAAGGCCTGCCGCAAAGAAGGGGGGGGGGGGGTGGGGAGACTACCCGTGTCATGACCTTCTGCATACATTTCAAACAGCTGCGGGACAAGAAGGTCCCCATATGCCTTATAGAACTCTGCAGTGAGGCCATCTGGCCCAGGGGTCTTATTGTTCGGGAGAGACAATATAGCCTCCTTCACATCTTCTTCATCAAGTGGCAGACTAAGATATTTCCTGTGAAAGTCTGACAACCATGCACAGGCCGTGTCATTTAAATAATCGTTCATGGCACTCTCGCCCATCGCACCCCGAGATGTATACATAGTGGCATAACATTTCTGTAATTGTTCCACTATTGCATTTTGAGAATAATACTCTTCTCCATCGCCATTATGATCAATCGCGGAGTGATTAGCCCTATCCCGCAACCGATTTGCCAATGTCCTACCCGGTCTCCCACCCTCGCCATAAGTCCTGGCCACATGTCTTTTGGATAAATACCTTACTTCTGTTTTTGCTAGGGAGTGGTATTCCTCAATGTATTCGTGAATTTGGGCCAGTGTTTCCCTAGACGGCACTCGTTTGTATTGGGCCTCTAGATCTCCCAGTTGTTTTTCCAGTGTAGAGAGTTTCTCCCTAAAGTTCCTAAGGATCCCCACCGAAGTACTGATACACGTCCCCCTAATCGTAGCCTTAAAGGCTTCCCAGAGTGTCGCCTGGCTCTCCACCGAGCCCACATTTAAGGCGAAATATTGTATGATAGCAGTCTTGACAGTGTCAGCATGTCGGATCTAGAAGTGATTCTGCTCTAAACCACCATGTGAACGGCCTGTGTGGATTAGCAGGTATGGTCAATTCAAGGAGAAACGGATTGTGATCGGACAAAGTCCTCGGGATCGTTTGAACCTCAGCAACCCACTCATTTGCTTCCACATTCAGCAGCCAGTAGTCCAGCCAAGACCAAATATTAAACTCTGGCGTTGTGTGTACTTGCTAATACCCTTTCATTTCGCAGACGCTAGACGTCCACCAGTCCCAGTTCCAGCATGCTGTCTCCTACACACTTTGCAACTTTAACCATACGCGCACCAGCTGGGTTAGATTTATCCACTCGTGGATTGAGATGTGTGTTAAGATCCCCCCCCACGAGTGCCGCCACTGGCCATGTACGCAGGACATTAAACATTTGCAAATAGGGCTTGTGTCATCTATCACTGGTCCACACATGTTAACAATTTTCACTAGCACTCTTCCCAATCACCCCAACACAAGCATTTGTCTAGCAATAGATTAACAAAATATGAAAAGATTATTCTGGGATCAGATAATGTATCTATTGCGAGATGTTTGAATCTCAATCCAGCCACACTTTTGCCAGATGTTCCTCCAGATGATGATGATGATGTAGAACATCAATGTTTGGATGTTCTAGAATATTGCACAAAACCCAGAAAGGACATTAAAGATGTACCTTTGCCAGAGTAAGACATTGTTTACTTTGTGGATGGTTCCTGTTTAAGAACAGATGAAGGTATCCTGAGAGCAGCATATGCAATCTGTACAGTTTCTGAAATAATTGAAGGTTCAACTCTTGAAGGAATTCGTTCTGCACAAATAGCGGAATTAGTAGCTTTAATTCGTGCCTGTGAAAAAGCTAAAGAAAAAAAAGTTACCATAGTGACTGATAGTCAGTATGGATATGGAGTGGTCCATGATTATGGACAACTCTGGTCTCAAAGAGGTTATCTGACCTCTGCAGGGACTCCAATTAGAAATGCAAAATTGATTAAAAGATTAATTGATGGAATCCAATTGCCAGAAAAAATAGCAGTAGTTAAATGTGGAGCGCATAAAAAGGGACAAGATTACATCACTAAAGGAAAAGCATTTGCTGATGAGACTGCACGTTACTGTGCAAAGAACAATCTTTCACTTAATCGGGAAAAGAACAATGAGCATGTAATGAATTCTCTCATGCTAATATCTGTGGTAGAAACATGGCAGGGAGTAAAAGATTTACAAGATGAGGCAGAAAATGAGGAGAAAAATACTTGGCTCAAGGAAGATTGCAGCGTGTCTACGCTAGTCTGTAATGCAGTAAACGGGACACCCCTCTTGACCAGAATAAGGACTCCCCTTGCAAATGTGGAATGTGAGGACACCAGCCGGTAAGCTGCCCAGCGGCATGCTACCTTGCCTTCCGTGAGCTTACTAAGGTGGGTTTCCTGCAGCAGAGAAATCTTTACATTATGCCTGTCTAATTGCGCTAACACTTGCCTGGTCTTCTTGGGCGTGTTTAAACCACGGACGTTCCAAGTGATACATACGTTTCTCCTTTAATCTATAGTGATAATCATCCTCATAACAATAGCTGACCGTTGCAGAGTACATGTGCCTACAGCTACACAACTTATATATGTTATTGACCTTCAAGTACAGTACCTTCGTTAAGGAAACAATAGAACATACTTCCCTCCCTCCGCCCACTTCAGAAACACCAATTTGCCAAAGAAATGACCCTCACATAGCTCCACCCTCAACAACAGCAACAAGAAAAGGTATGTCTGGTGGGGATTACCCATCGGGGGCTGTAGCGGCGATAGCCACTCCCAGATCTAGTAGGGAGGGGTCCGCCGATGTGTTTTCGCCTCCCATAGCCGATATGACCCTCTCATTATGCTGGGGATCAATCACAATATCGGACATGTGGTGTGCAGACTCCATTAGACACGTCGAATCACAATATCGGCCAGCTACAAGTGGATCAACGAAGCCACAATGCCATCTCTACCCAGCAACCTCCATTACCCATGTTCGGGCGCTTTGTGACTACAGTCAGCAACACTCATAGCGCTGGTCTTGTAAGTCATGCAAACCTAACAACAAACTGTGCCTCCAACGGAAAAATCAAACAGAACATCCTCTCAGCATTGTTAAGTATCCAAAGGGTCAGATATGTACCGCTGTGTTACAAAACACACACCCGCTTACTGTTAAATCATCGACAACTGACGTGTGAGCTGGGGAGTTCCGCTGGCGTCGCAGAGATTTAGCGTGCTCCATAGCATGTATGGGGTTCGTGAAGATCTTTCCACTGTCCGCAGCCCCAATCCGCAATGGCGCCGGATAGGGCATGCAAACACAACAGGTGATGGACCGAATGTGGATCAATGTCACACACTCAACCCAGTCCAAAGATCTGGGCCCAAATCCATCGTTTTTTTGCACTCCACACCACCCTGGGTTAGACAATGGCGATATGCAAATCAGCTCTGACCCTGTGCCCCATGGGAACAGTCCAGTCCGAACTACAAAAGCCATGTCCTTCCCAGAACGGAATCAAGCATCCGAGGACCGGACCGGTTTCGAGGTAACACCGCTCATCGGCCCGGCTAGCTTGACTCCAGTGGTGTGGAGTGCCTGGGACCCACGTCTGGGCATTCCCAGCGCACTTAGGGCGGAATATGCAAACAACAGGTGATGGACCGCATGTGGATCAATGTCACACACTCAATCCAGTCCAAAGATCTGGGCCCAAATCCATCGTTTTTTTGCACTCCACACCATCCTGGGTTAGACAATGGCGATATGCAAATCAGCTCTGACCCTGTGCCCCATGGGAACAGTCCAGTCCGAACTACAAAAGCCATGTCCTTCCCAGAACGGAATCAAGCATCCGAGGACCGACCAGTTTCGAGGTAACACCTCTCATCAGCCCGGCTAGCTTGACTCCAGTGGTGTGGAGTGCCTGGGACCCACGTCTGGGCATTCCCAGCGCACTTAGGGCGGAATATGCAAACACAACAGGTGATGGACCGAATGTGGATCAATGTCACACACTCAACCCAGTCCAAAGATCTGGGCCCAAATCCATCGTTTTTTTGCACTCCACACCACCCTGGGTTAGACAATGGCGATATGCAAATCAGCTCTGACCCTGTGCCCCATGGGAACAGTCCAGTCCGAACTACAAAAGCCATGTCCTTCCCAGAACGGAATCAAGCATCCGAGGACCGACCAGTTTCGAGGTAACACCTCTCATCAGCCCGGCTAGCTTGACTCCAGTGGTGTGGAGTGCCTGGGACCCACGTCTGGGCATTCCCAGCGCACTTAGGGCGGAATATGCAAACACAACAGGTGATGGACTGAATGTGGATCAATGTCACACACTCAACCCAGTCCAAAGATCTGGGCCCAAATCCATCGTTTTTTTGCACTCCACACCACCCTGGGTTAGACAATGGCGATATGCAAATCAGCTCTGACCCTGTGCCCCATGGGAACAGTCCAGTCCGAACTACAAAAGCCATGTCCTTCCCAGAACGGAATCAAGCATCCGAGGACCGGACCGGGTTCGAGGTAACACCTCTCATCAGCCCAGCTAGCTTGACTCCAGTGGTGTGGAGTGCCTGGGACCCACGTCTGGGCATTCCCAGCGCACTTAGGGCGGAATATGCAAACACAACAGGTGATGGACCGAATGTGGATCAATGTCACACACTCAACCCAGTCCAAAGATCTGGGCCCAAATCCATCGTTTTTTTGCACTCCACACCACCCTGGGTTAGACAATGGCGATATGCAAATCAGCTCTGACCCTGTGCCCCATGGGAACAGTCCAGTCCGAACTACAAAAGCCATGTCCTTCCCAGAACGGAATCAAGCATCCGAGGACTGGACCGGTTTCGAGGTAACACCTCTCATCAGCCCGGCTAGCTTGACTCCAGTGGTGTGGAGTGCCTGGGACCCACGTCTGGGCATTCCCAGCGCACTTAGGGCGGAATATGCAAACACAACAGGTGATGGACCGAATGTGGATCAATGTCACACACTCAACCCAGTCCAAAGATCTGGGCCCAAATCCATCGTTTTTTTGCATAGAGCATGGCATAAGGGATTTGGTCTTTCATTAGCACTTTCTTAACATTTTGAAATTCCTTCCGAGCAGCTTGCACTGTGGCCCTGAAATCTGCGTAAAATGACAATGCATTGCCCTGATGAATGATCAAGCCTTTTTGACGTGTGATGCGCAGTATTGCATCTCTATCTCTAAAAGTAGGCAAATTAGCAATTATTGGCCTATGAGGAGCTCCAGGAGGGGAGTGCGCCGCCAGGGACCTATGCACCCGCTCCACAGCGAAGACGGGCGATAGTTCATCCTTGCCACAGACGTCTTATAGCAGCGTCTCCATGTAGTCCTTCAAACGCCCCACATTTGTGGATTCAGGAAGGCCCAAAACGCAAATGTTATTGCGTCTTGACCGCGCTTCAATGTCCTCATTCTTGGCTTGGATGACCGCTAATAGTTTTGTGATGTCCGATGTCTTCTACGCCACCTGCTGCAGGCCGTCCTCGGCATCCGTGATGTGCTGCTCCGCTTCTCCAATACGTGCTGCCTGCTTATCTAGTTTCACGGAAAAGTGGTACATCCTACCATTAAGGGGCTCAATCTTTCCATCTATTGCCTGAAGGCTTGCTTGAATGGCGGCAAGTGATTTCTCAAGGGCCGTAGGAGCCAGCGCTGATGCGAGTCCAATACCGCGTTCTGCGCAGACTTTCCGCCTTTACGCAACTCAAACATGAGGCGCGGTTGGTTTTCCCATGTTTCGCTCGGCTGGTGACGAGGACCCAGTGCGGCAAAAATTAAGCCGTTCCACATGTGTCTTGAAGATATAAGCAGCTTTAAAGTTCGCGCCCTAAGTAAAGCTAATGTGACTGCCAGGACGCTAGGAGCCTTATTGCCGCCACCTGCTCCCCAGTGAAAATCGTAAAAGGGCCCTTAGGTACAAAAAAACAGCCATGTGTAGCAGTAAGGAATATTACACTGGGCCAATTTCAAGTATCGAGGCCCCACTCTAGTCAGACACACAGCAAAGGTGCAGCCGATGCACTCTCCAGCCTATATGGCACAGTGTAGGACAGCCAGGGGGGGCCGGGAGAACAACCACTGGATGCAGGGGGTGTGCAGTCCCAGAAAAAACTTTGGCTTGTCCACAAAGTGTCCCCCCAAAGCAAATGGTCCATTGCAGCAGGTGCCTTTCTACGTCAGCCACCCCGCAATCCAGTCACATCACGCTGAACCTCCAGGGGGGCCTCTATCGCCACAATGTCAGGCAGTGGTCCTGGATGCGTGTAATTATATTTCCGCCTGTGTGCACGACTGGCGAGTAAGCAGGCAGCTTGTCAGGGGGAGTCCAGAAACCCAGAGCTGTATCCTGGTGGGTGGAGGTGGAGGGGAAGGGGGGGTTGAGGGTTGGGGGTCTGATCTTGATCTCGCTCCACGGAGGACGAACCAATAAGGCCTGCTCGCAGCACCGGGCCGGCCGCTTGAGTAGAGCGGCGCCCCGGCCCCTCTGTGCAGGGTCTCCGCTAACCTTCCGCTGCTGTCCATGCTCGTCCACGCAACTTTCAGGAGCCTCTCATTCCACTCCAGCCACTACAACAGCCCTGGCCCATGCCATCTCAGAACTCGGCAGCTTATTACACCAGCTCACAATGCTGCCATTACTTCAGCTCCACAGCCTGCCACGCTGTGCCGATCTCGTCACAGCGCGTCCCAATTCAGCCCAGAACACACCGCCGGCTCGACCAGGTGCCCAGCAAGTCAGTATTGGGGCTTCATTATGTGGATGGCTTAGTTAGGGCAGGATAGATTCAGGATGTCTATCGGCGGCCAGCAGAGCAGCACAGCCATCTTGCCGAGCACCATGCCACGCCCCCCACCCTGGTGGGAACCTTGTCCCAGGGTGTAGTCCTTGTCACCAACGCCTCTTCTGGCTAGCCTTTACCACCTGGAACCGAGCCACGCTGACCCTGGTGGGACTCCAAGTCCCAGAGTGCCCAGCGATTCCAGCGAGTGCCCACAGCTGTGAGGGAGGAGCCATCACACGCTCAAAAGCGCTGCAGCCAACATGCAGCCTTGCATTCTATACAACACATAGAGATCCAAACACTTACACCAGAAGCGATCCAGGACTTGGAAGCCGACCTCTCTGTTGAGGAAATCCAATCAGCAATCCACGCGATACAATCCGGGAAAGCAGCAGGCCCGAATGGGATTCCCATACAGTGGTACAAGCTTATGTCAGACACGCTTAACGCGCCCCTGCTAGATATGTACACAGAGAGCCGAGAGAAGGCAGATCTCCCCATAGACCAACGGACAGCCACCATAGTGGCAATCCTGAAACCTGGCAAGCCACCCTCAGCATGCACGTCATACCGCCCGATCTCGCTCATCAATGCTGAAGCCAAAATCCTTGCGAAGGTGCTAGCCACGAGATTGATGTCCCATCTCACACTATTGATATACCCCGATCAATCGGGCTTCATGCCGAACCGGAGCACGGCCCTTAACCTCAGGCAAGTACATGGGGTGATGGCACGGGCTCCGTCACTAACGGAATCAGCTGTGATCCTCTCCTTCGACGCCAAGATGGTGTTTGATATGGTTGAATGGGGCATCTCTTTGCAGTCCTGACACATATGGGCTTTGGCCCCAAGTTCATAGCTTGAGTACGTCTCCTATAAGCAAATCCGGTCACACGTATCACAGCCAACGGTCACATCTCACGCACGATTCATCTGGCGAGAGGGACTCGACAGGGCTGTCCCCTCTCCCCTTATTGTTTGCCCTGGTCTTGGAACCACTAATGACATTGATCAGAAATACACCGTTATTATGAGGTATTAGCTGGAGAGCGGGATGGGAGGACCGCGTGTCCTTATATGCCGATGATCTATTAGTGTACCTCACAGACCCAGAAAGAAGTGTACCAGCCCTATTGGCCTTATGTGACTACTATGGACATCCTCGGGATATACTCTTAATTGGTCAAAGTCTATCCTTTACGTACTAAGGGGGCCCGCGCCGCAGCTCAGTATACAATGCCCGCTGCAACTGACCACATCATCCTTTAAATACCTTGGTATTCACATAACTGACAACCAAGCAGATTTTTTCGATAAAAACCTGACTCCACCCAAGTCCCGGCTCCGAACTGACGTTAAACACTGGGCTTCGTTGCCATTGACGCTCCTTGGTAGAGCGGCACTTTATAAAATGATGACACTCCCGAGGTTCCTATATGCACTGGAAAACTCACCCTACCCTGTCCCACCGAGTTATTTCAGACAGATAACAGCCTTGCTATCCAACTTGCTCTGGAGCAACAAGCGGGCACGTATCGCCCATGTCAAGCTGACTAGGAGTTGGTACGAAGGGGGTATTGCTCTGCCGAATTTGCAATTATACTACTGGGCCGCCCAACTTAAAATCACCAACCAGTGGATTCATGCGCCTCGAGACGACCCGGCATACAGGGTGGAAAGGGCTCAGCTAGGCACAGACCTATGCTTTCAGTGCTCTACAACAGAGGTCAGGCGGCTCGACTGGTAGGACCCACGAAACACACAGCCACGCTGTGGCATGCGGCGCAGGAAAAGCTGGGGTGGAGGGATACCATCACTAAACTTACTCCACTTTGGGACACTAAGGCATTGGGACAGTTGAAGAAGAGTAAAGGGTTTACACAATGGGACAACATTGGCATATCTACAGTAGGAGACCTATGGGACAAGGGAACGGTGATCCCGTTCTCCCTTCTCCAGCAACAGTATGATCTAGGCCCCAAAAAAACTTATAGGTACGTACAGATAAGGCACGCATTACTGCAGGCGATACCACTGGACAGTGAGGTCCCGGAATATTCCCCGCTTGAGGATAGATTGCTTACAGACTGTATGCAACGCAGCGCCACCTCCCTTACCTATAAAAAACTGTTGAACAACCAACCAGACCCTACGCTGAAACTGCGCGAAAAATGGGTGGATGAACTAGGGGACATGGATGAGACGGAATGGAACGAGGCGCTGGCATCTCCAAGAGAGGTGGGAATCTCGGCCAAGCTCAAGCTAGTCCAATTAAAAATCCTACACCGTATATACTATACGAGAACCACACTACATAAATAACACAGAGCTCCACATCCCTACTGTCTTCGAGGATGTGGGGAGGAAGGTACACTATTTCATACTCTTTGGGATTGCCCACTAATCACTGCCTACTGGTCAAGTGATGCGCACAATGTCACAAGCACTGGGGGTGTCTGACTCATGAACCACGAAAATGCTTGTTAAACATCTGGGAGCCGAATGATCTATCCAGGTACGGGCTGATATGGGGTACTTTAGCCATGATGGTGGCGAAACGAACATAGCGCAAAAATGGGGATCCCCAGAGCTGCCTACGGTGGCACAGTGGGGCAGAAACATGGACCTATTAATGCTTACGGAACGAACAGTGTAAATAGGGCATGCCCACGTAAATGGAACAAGGTTTGGTCCTCATGGAATTCATACAGGGGTGACCTATGTGATCCACTACCGGAAGACGATGATACCGGCTCTGATGAGGAGGCAGAGGGAGAGTGGGAATAATAAGAATATCTTTGGACCAAGTTAAAGTACATGGGGAGACGTCATACTTGATGCACTACGGGTCAACTCTGATCCCAAGAGTGGATTTACTCATACACCTACTGGGACTAGTGTTGTGCTGAATGTCGACGAGTTTGTTTGTTAAGAGTTTTATATAATTATACAATGAGAAAAGACAGACTGCAATGAGAAACATATAGGCCTTTTCGGTGGTCCGATATACACATTGAGTAAATCATGTACACCATTCCTTGCAGCGCCGCCTGACCCCAGGGATATCGGCTAAAGGGCTATGTTGACAATATAACATTGAGAAGCAATTATAAATTATGCGGCCGGCCCCAGGGGTTGTAGACCAAAAGCTGTGTTACTTCAGAAGTGTGCAGTAAAAAAAAATAAAAAATGGCCATACTTACAAAAAAAAAGCGCTGCAGCCTTCCCGCGACACGGGACGCCCGCGGGCCGTGCCCAGGCTAAGCCTGGGCCAAGGGCGGGTACGTCCTTGTCCGTCAGACAGGAAGAGACAAGGCAGGGCCACCCCCATAGAATTGATTTCTCCACACCAACTCTGCCCTAAGACCAGCGCCATCTAGGACGCCATTGAACCGTTTTCTAAGTCCTCCTCAACGGCAAGTAGACTGGTCACCTTTTGGTGTTTTCCGGACTCCTATTAACTGTAAATGCTGCATGCTAGGTTTGATTGACATTTTTCTCGTGGTCCTTATGATGAACTTCTCTAAGGGTTCCCTCCCTTATGAGTACATCAAATCCTTTTTGTACCCTTTTTTGAGTCCTTACCATAAGCCCCGTGTTTCTGTCTATTGCCATTTTATTCGCTGATTTTCACAAAGGGTTTTAACACAACGGGCTGCTTTTCTACATCCTATTATGGGGAAGCGCACTTGTATCACCAAAAAAACCCGGGCCCAAGCTAATTCTTCTAACCCCCCCCCCACCCCTCCCCCACATCAATTGACAAGATGCTACAAAGAGTCATAGGTGCTGTTACATCAGAAAGCGAACGCACCGAAAGGCGGCTGTCAATTACCCCTGACCTTTTCCTGCCAATAGTGGATTTGCCCAGTCCCAATACTCCTTCTGTAGCGTTGTCATTAATTGGAGATGATCTCCCGCCCTCCTTAACCCAAATGATTGCCAGGACTGCTACAACAAAAACGGGAGAGGAGGGTGTAGGTACCTGTAAGAAAGGGAAACGCAAGCAAATAGTTTGGAGGGCAACCATGAGTAAGAGGAGGGAGTGACTCAAGGGCAGAAGATCTTCCTAATAGAAACCCAATAAGAGAACCTGCAACAGCCCCTAGTATAGACCCCAAGTACCCAGTCTGGGCGTAGCCGCTACTATTTAGTGACATGATTAAGCAAGAGGTTGCCCCCCTAGTTGATCAATTAAAATCCCTGACATCTATGGTGAGGACGAGCAAAATGCAAGCCAGTTCTAGAGCAACATTATTTTCATCGAGGGAGGGAGGTTCAAATTCTGACTTGGAGCCTAAATCGAGGGCTCCTACAGGCAAACAGGTGATTCCTAGCACTCAAGCTTCTAATATTTTATTTATTTATTTATTTATTGCATTTGTAAAGCGCATCTGTCACCTAAAAGGCATCCTGGCGCTGGCAGACTCAAGACAGCATAAAAGGCGACTGGAAGCATACTAGAGTTTCGGGAAGAAAAGTGTTTTCAATCTCCTCCTAAACAGGAGTAGATCAGAAATGTGTCTAAGCTCAGCCGGGAGAGCATTCCACAGTTTCGCCGCGGCAATGCCAAACGATCTTGCTCCTGCTTTGATTTTCTTGAACCGAGGTATTGTCACCAACCTAGCAGAAGAGGATCGTAAGCTGTGGGCTGGAGCATACCATCTAAATTTCCTTTGTAGGCCAACAGGACCTAGATCATGCAGGGCCTTAAAGGTCAGACAGAGAGACTTGAATTGTACCCTCTGTCTCACCGGAAGCCAGTGTTGCTGGGCCAAGGCCGTAGAGGAAGAGGCTCTCGTCGGCCACCCCAGGGCTAGTTTAGCCGCCGTAGACTGGACTCTCTGAAGTCTATCCATAAGAAAGCTTGGAGAATCCTGCAACAAGGAGTTACAATAATCTAGTCTGCTGAGCACAGTGCAGCGTACCACCTCAACCCGGGCAGGAGGCGGTAATAGGGGAAGATTTTTTCTGGAAAGTCTGATGACAGCGAGACAACCAGCTACTAGTTTTGACACCTGCGCCTCCAGAGAAAGCTCCGTATTGAACATAACACCTAGGTTACGCACTACCTTCACTGGCTGTACCGCTGAGGAAAAGTCCCCAGGCCAGAAGTTACAGGGTAGGAGAGTTTGCACCCTAGGCCTAGGGCAGTATAGCACCTCCGTTTTCTCCGCATTGAGTTGTAGTGAGTTCGCTTTCAACCACCCCGCCGTATCTCGCAGACAGTTATGAAATTCTTCCAAGGAGGTCGAGTTATCTCCCTCCAGGAAAAGAATCAGCTGCGTATCATCAGCGTAGTTGACAATTTAGATGTTATATTTCTTGAGGATTGCAACTAAGGGCCTCATATAGATATTAAACAGCACCGGACTGACTGCTGAGCCTTGGGGAACGCCGTGCAAGATGGTAGAAAAGGTGGATTGGAAGGGAGGGAGGGCCACCGCTTGTTCTCTGTTCTGGAGGAAAGACTCAAACCACCCCAGGGCCCTGCCAGCAACCCCCACCTCTCTCAGACTGTCCAGTAGGATGGCATGGTTCACCGTATCGAAGGCGGCACACAGGTCAGGCAGTATCAACACACCTGCCTGACCCGTGTCTGCTCGCCAACGAAGCTCATCCAGCACGGTCAACAAGGCCGTCTCGGTACCATGGGCTGGGCGGAAGCCAAACTGCACTTCCTCCAAGAGCTTCTGTTGCTCGAGATGTCTGGAAAGAGTGCCTGCCACCACCCGCTCTACGATTTTAGCTGGAAAAAGTAGAAGCGAGATGGGTCTAAAGTTCTTCAAGCACTTAGGATCAAGGGTGGGCTTTTACGAACGGCTAAACACGAGCGATTAATGAACACATGTTATGTCACTAAGTATCCCTGAAATCAACCTTAGAAGTACACTTTACGCGTATCAGCATTATTTTAAATAATCCAGCTTCTTGTTTACACAGCTTTCTGTTAAAATATGATTGTGGATTGATAAAGTTTTTCTTCAAAAGAGAATGGCACTATTTCTATATACAACCGTGATTGATCTGGGCCCCTTTAAGACTGCAGGATGAAATGGTGGTCATGTGACCGCGATTCACGTCGGTCACGCATCTACATAATCAACATCCTTTCCGCGGCCTCTTGGTATTCAGGCCGTGGATGTGGACCCGTTAGGTTTATATGCGGGCAGTCGTCGGGACACAAGTAAGTTAAAAAACAATGCGGAAATATTTTCTCTGCAGCGTTTGTTGCCTTCCTGCCCCGCCATTGTGATATCGATGTTTTCAGAAATGACTCGAAGCAGACGCTTTGTCCGTTTCCTTTACCCGGTCTTTATTTTATTCCTATTCAGATGCTCCTGGCGTGAAGATTCCCCCTGCCACGAGCCTAAGAGACGTTTCTCACTTCTAACACGAGTGAGTTTTTTTTTCCTAAAGGATTCTTTTCCTTTCCTTTTAACACATCCGGAGGTGTATTTTATGTACTTATTTATTTCCAATCTATAACGGGCACTTATTCAATCTTGGTATTCGATATCCCCCTTGGCCTTCAAATCAGACAAGATTGTTTGTGCCAGAGGAAGTAAATATCGTGAAAAGCATAATACAGCTAATAAACGCTGCAAAGTTAATATGGATTAATCCGAGGACATTTTCTGGTGTATATAAATGTTATGCTGGCTAAATGAATTTAATCACTAGTGTTTCAGAAGTACAAATCGTTTGAAGCTAATGTTGCACACTGGGCTATAGTGGGTTTATATTACGTGCACCCATATATTTAACTAAAGTGTAGTTAATGTATTTTCGAATTATGAAAAGTTTTCACGGGGTCTTTCTTTAATGTTTTTATGTATTGTAGATTCTGCATCGTTCACAAAGTGCAGGGAATACATGAAGAAGTCCGTGCGCACCGATTACTTACAAGTTTGTAATTGCTTGTCCCGCCTTATTTGTTTGTGAAGCCTTAGCGTGCGCCACCTATGAGGTGAGGCTTTTTTGGTCCTGAAGAATGCTCAGCTGAATTTGGGCTCCATATAGCAGAAACATGTCGACCTTTTTTTGTATGTTTATTTGGAGAGGACATTTTGGTTTACATTAATTTAACCTTTGTGATGTCCGTCTTTCACCATTGTTTTTAATGGAGTCAGAGCTACCGCTTAATTAAAAGGATTTGGGGAGTAGCCCGTGCTCCTTTTAATTCACTGTCTCATCACTGTTGGAGGTAATTTTTCCAAACAAGAACCAAATGAAGACAACTGGCAACCGACTTTCAGTTGGTGCCTGAGGGTTCTTTTTTCTACACTGTGTATGCACAACCCACTATAGTATTGTTCTTTTGGGTCTGTCATTTGGGCCTATCTTGTAGTAATCTCTTTAATTTTTGACTTCACTACTTCTTTGTTTCTTCCTCCTTTTGTTGTTTCTAGTCTATCACACTAAGCCAATACCAATGAGTCTAGGCTATTGACTCTGGATTGTTGCTGATCCACCCCCAAGTCTTCAATGATCTTAATAATTTTATCCTGGAAGAATCCAGCTAGATTCTCGCACAATTCCTGGGAGGGGGGGGATCTCATTCTTGACACAGTCCGGCTCTATGAATCTCTTTCTTGTATTCTACCAGCTTTATTTTCCATGCCAGCCTGTCCCTGTCCGAGTATGCCTGTCTCCACTTACTCTCCGCTTGCCTGCAACCCATCCTCAGATTTTTTAAGCTGTCCGTGAACCAGGGAGATGAAGGTCTCCCCCTGCTCCTATGAATTTTTAAAGGAGCAGTGGAGTCCAAGACAGAGACAGTCTTTGAGCAGAGATTACTAGTCGAGACCACAGCTCTACCCCCAGCACCCTGTCGCACAGCTAGAGCAAGTGCACACTACAAATACAACGCTGAGAACAGTCCGCAGGGCGGAGGAGAGTACCCCCCAAATGGTTAACACGCTGAGCACCCATCAATCCACCAGCAATGCAGCAGGGCCAAGTACAAATAGAGAAGAGCCGAGGAGGAAGGCAGACGCTGCCCTGCCAATTATAAACCTCCCTCCAGAATCATCACCCTATGTAATTATCTTAACAGGGGTCCCACCTCTCAATGTTACCCAGAGGGAGACGCAGCTAAAACCTAGGAATAAGAGCTTATTTTGGTTAGCAACACATAGGCAGCTCCCCTATGAGAGGGCTGGGGAAATTTTACTGGTGCGGAGAGTAGATTGGGTGGGACCCAGGAAAAAACCTAATCCAGGAGATGCACAAGTTACTACTTGTGTAACGATATATCTGTAAGAGACATTAGTTAGTGACAGATTCCTTACCTTAGAATATCCCCAGGTGTCAGACTGGACCCGGAAGCTTTCGCGTAGCAGTACCCTTGCGCGTCCGTAGGCGTTGTCTGCGGCTCCGCGTCCGTCGTCGGCGTCGTGGGCGCCGTGATGACGTCGTCGGAGTACTTAGACGCCGCCTCCGCGTGCTGACGTCAGTTCTTAGACACAGCTTTTCCGCGCCAGAAGCGCAGAGCCATGCCAAAAACCAACACTGGTGCCATGAAACTAGGGCCCTGAAAGGGGATGACCTTAACCCTAGATATCGGTTCGCAGAACGGGGAGGATGGGTGGGTCGGTAAGGAATCTATCACTAACTAATGTCTCTTACAGATATATTGTTACACAAGTAGTAACCTGTGCATCTGAAAGAGACACGTTAGTGATAGATTCCTTACCTTAGAATAGATACCCCAGCAATACCAACCCCGTGGTGGTGGGTCTGCAAACCAATAATCACACCAGAAAGTCCTGGAGGACGGAACGGCCAAAGTAGCCATCCCTCCGGACTTGACTGTCCAGGCAATAATGTTGCGCAAACGTGTGCAGCGAGGCCCACATATCCACCTGGCAAATGTCCTGCAAGGGCACACCTCGGCCCATGGCAGTTGTAGTTGCTGTGGCTGAGTGGAGTGAGCCCTCAGCCCAACAGGGGGTTCCTTCTTAGCCAAGGAGTAACACGCCTGGATACACAAGATGATCCACCGGGAGATGGTCCGCTTGTGCACCGCTTATCCCTTTCTTAGCGCCCGCGTATCCAACAAAGAGTTGGTCATCCACCCGGAACTGTTGTGTGCGATTCAAATAAAATGAGAGCGCTCGTTTTGGGTCCAGACGGTGGAGCCTCTCTTCCTCTCTCGAGGGGTGCGGAGGCGGAAAGAAGGTGGGCAGGGTGATGGACTGCACAATGTGGAAGGCCGTGACTACCTTGGGTAGGAAGGAGGGCCTCTTCGGTAACACAACCTTGTCCGGATGAACTGAAAGGAAAGGAGGCTTACAAGATAGAGCCTGGAGCTCACTCACTCTCCTGGCAGAGGTGATGGCTACCAGGAAGGCAGTCTTCAAAGAAAGAAGGCGAAGAGGACAGTTGTGAAGTGGCTCAAAGGGAGCGCACATCAGAAACGTAAGAACCAGGTTCAAGTCCCACTGAGGCATCACGAAGGGAACAGGAGGAAATGTATGAGTGATGCCCTTCAGGAATCAATTAACGATAAGGGACTTAAACAAAGAAGGTTGATCAGGCAGCCTCAGAAAGGCTGAAAGAGCTGAGAGATATCCCTTGACAGTGCCCAGAGCAGAGCCCTGCTGGGCAAGAGAGAGAAGAAAGAGGAGAACCTCAGAAAGAGGGGCATTAAGGGGATCCACAGCCTTTGCTGTGCACCATGCCACAAACTTATTCCACCTGCAGGCGTATACCGACTTTGTGGAGGGACGCCTGGCTGCCAGAATGATGTTACAGACTTCAGGAGGCAAGTCAAATGGCCTCAACTGTCGCCGCTCAATCTCCAAGCATGGAGGTGGAGACTGGACAGGTTTGGGTGGAGGACCGTCCCCTGCTGCTGCGACAGAAGGTCTTCCTGAAGAGGCAGACGAACCGGGGGATCGACTGACATACTGAGTAGCTCGGGATACCAGTACCTTCATGCCCAGTCCGGAGCCACAAGGATGACTTGTGCCCGATCGCGCTTGATCTTCTTCAGCACTCTGGGCAGAAGTGGTATAGGCGGAAAGGCGTACAACAGACCGCAACTCCACTCGCGACGAAAAGCGTCTCCGAGCGAGTGCCGCCTTGGAAATTCCAACGCGCAGAACTGATGACATTGAGCGTTCTCTTCGGTGGCGAATAGATCTAACCAAGGCTCTCCCCACTGCAGAAAGAGACCATGCGCCACGTCCGAGTTCAGACACCATTCGTGAACCATCATGCACCGGCGGCTGAGCTAGTCTGCCCTGGCGTTCAGAGAACCTGCCAGGTGTTGAACCATCAGAGTCACGCCCTGATGTTCCAGCCATTGCCAGAGGTGCAGAGCCTCCTGGCAAAGGGTCCACGACCCAACCCTGCCTTGTTTGTTGCAGTACCACATGGCAGTGGTGTTCTCCGTGAACACCTGCACTACACTCCCTCGGACAGACGGGAGGAATGCCTTCAGTGCTAGACGAATCGCCCGCAGCTCCAAAATGTTGATATGGAGCCGGGACTCCGCCGGAGACCAGAGGCCTCTGATCTCCGCCTCTCCCAGGTGGCCTTCCCAGCCCTGGAGCGACGCGTCCGTCACAACTACGTGCTCCGGTTGGGGAAGGGAGAGGGATCTGCCGTTGACCCAATCGCGGTCCATGAGCCACCACTGCAGCTGTCTCGCAGTGCCCTCCGAGATCAGGACATGGTCGGACAGGTTGCCCTGATGCTGGGCCCACTGAAACTTCAGGTCCCGCTTCAGAGCCCGCATCCGCCACCTGGTGTGATGCACCAGAAGGATGCAGGAGGCCATCAGCCCCAGAAGCCGCAGCGTCAACCTGACCGAAACCCGAGATAAAGGCCGGAAGATTGGAATCAGAGCCTGTATATCCCGAACCCACTGTTAGGGCGGGTAAACCTGAAACAGCGCCGAGTCGAGAACCGCTCCGATGAAAAGGAGCTTCTGCGAGGGACACAGGTGTGACTTCGGCACATTGATGGAGAACCCCAGCTGGTGCAGGAGATCCGCCGTAGTCTGGAGGTGGCTGATGACCGTCTGGGGTGAGCCCGCCTTCAACAACCAGTCGTCGAGGTAGGGGAAGACTGAGATCCCTAATCAGCGCAGATGAGCTGCGACCACCGCCATCACCTTTGTGAACACCCGTGGGGCGCTGGTAAGGCCGAAGGGGAGCACAGTAAACTGAAAGTGCTCGTGGCCTACCGTGAACCGCAGGTAACGCCGATGGGCCGGCAGGACCGGGATGTGGAAATACGCGTCCTGCAAGTCCAACGCTACCATCCAGTCTCCTGGGTCTAGGGCAGCTAAGACCTGAGCCAGAGTCAGCATTTTGAACTTCTCCTTCCGGAGGAAGCCGTTGACGTTCCTCAGATCCAAGATAGGGCGTAGGCCCCCTTTGCCCTTCTTGGGTACCAGAAAGTAGTGGGAGTAGCAACTACGTCCTACTTCTGGCCCAGGAACACGCTCGATGGCCCCCTTGGGCAAGAGGCCCGAAAACTTCCTCCTGCAGGAGCCGCAAGTGATCCCCCAATACGCGGTGGTGTTGCGGTGGCATGGCTTGAGGAGCCATCTCGAAGGGGAGGGAGTAGCCCCTCCGGACGATCGGCAGCACCCACCTGTCCGAAGTGACAGTGCGCCAGTGAGAGTGGTGATGGCGAACCGTGCCTCCCACTGGCGTCACATGGGCCGAAAAGCACGGACTAGGAGGGTTTAGAGGCGGATGCTGCGGGGGAAGGTGTGGACTGACCTCGCCTGTTTCCCCGACCGCCTCCACGGCGGTTTCCACGGCCGCTGCCGCGCTGGATGTTAGTCTGCGGCGAGTGGCTGGCGTCAAGTGTGGGGACGCCCCTTCCTTGGCCACGAAAGGATTGAAAGGCACCAGTTTGCTGGCACGGGGCCGAGAGGCCCAAGGACTTGGTATTAGCCCTGGAGTCCTTAAAGCGCTCAAGCGCGTGGTCTGCCTTGTCCCCACAGAGGCGACGGCCATCGAACGGCATGTCCATCAGAGTGTTCTGGACATCTGCTGAAAAATTGGCGGATCTCAGCCAGGCGTGGCGTCTCACTGCCACCGTCGTAGCCATCGCTCTGCCTAGCGAGTCGGTGGTATCCAGCCCACACCTGATCGAATACGTGGCTGCATCCCGGCCCTCCACAAGGGCTTGGCCGAGTTTGGCCAGTACCTCCAACGGGCACTCTGGCAGCACCTCCGCCACCGTTTCCCACAGAGAGTGGGTGTAGCGGCCCAAGAGGCATGCGGTGTTGGAAGACCGCAGTCCTAAACTAAGGGAGGAGAATATCTTTTTACCATAATTCTCATACCTCTTGGATTCCCTGTTCGGCGGGGCCGTCGGGAATGCGGTGTGGGAATTAGAGGCCTGAATGACCAGACTCTAGGGGTGGGGTGGGAGGACAGGAAACATGGGTCGCCCGGAGCCGGGCAGTGGCGTCTGGCCACGTTCCTATCTACGGGCGAACCCGTAGCGGGCCTGGACCAAGTGCCCAAAAGAACGTCGGTCAAGGCCTCATTAAAGGGCAGCAGAGGCTCAGCCGAGGAGGACTGCGGTTTAAGGACCTCTGTGAGGAGGTTAGTCCTCACGGCCGTGACGGGGAGCTCAAGGCCAAAGGCCTTGGCAGCCCTCGTCAACACCACACCAAAGGTAGCCCCCTCCTCCGAAGCCACGGTAGGAGGAGAGACAAAACCAGTGTCTGGAGAGGTGTCCAGGCAACTGGCCTCCCCAAGGTCTCCTGCCCAGTCCTAATGAGACTTACACTCCTTGGTCAGAGGGTCCTCAGACCCCTCCCAATCCTCCTCTTCACCCATCTCCTGAGGATGTAATTGAATGGGTTCGGTTCATACGGGACCTCATGGCCATGAGGAAGCGCTCAATCTCCTCCGGCGTCGCGTTCTGCCCAGGGACCGGAGGGTGTGGGGCGGGACAAGATGCCAGCGGCTCTAAGGAGCCGCGTCGGTGGTGTCACCCGAACCCCCGGCCGCATCGCGCGAGCGTCGGGGGGAGTCAGAAGAGCGATGACGTCTCTTTGACTTCTTGTGCTTCTTACCTGACGACTTGGACCCGGAGGAGTGGTGCCGACTCCCGGAGCTGTGATGGCTCCGTCCCCACGACCTGTCCCTCGACCTCCCGTGGGACCGGGACCGGGACCTCACTCGGCGCGGGGCCAACTGCCGGAGTTCGAGCCGCCTGCGTGACCGCTCCCGCCTGGCTTTCCTCGAGAGGGACCAACAGTCGGGGCAGGCCTCGTCGTCATGGTCAACGCCTAGACAAGTCAGGCACAGGCGGTGAGGATCCGTGACCGACATGGTGCGGTCGCAATCGTCACAATGCTTGAAACCAGGCATCCCCACGGCACCGATCGGAGTCGCAAGACTTCGAGAAGGATCAAAAATGATCTAAAAAAAAGTGAGTCAAAAATTGACTGGGTTACTGCCTTTTCCAGATCTGCGCTGGCTAGCGCGGAAAAAGAAGAACTGACGTCAGCACGCGGAGGCGGCGTCTAAGTACTCCGACGAAGTCATCACGGCGCCCACGACGGACGCGGAGCCTCAGACGACGCCTACCGACGCGCAAAGGTACTGCTACGCAAAAGTGTCTGGATCCAGTCTGACGCCTGGGGATATTCTAAGGTAAGGAATCTATCACTAACGCGTCTCTTTCAGATTGTGTGGTTGTCAACTTTAAAAACCCTCAGATTGTACGTATGTCCTTAAATTATAAAACCACCCCTGGAGAGCCCTGCACAGAGGTGAGAGTTCTTCCGCTGGAATATTTCTATTCTCATTGTTTCAACCCTGGTACAGCAAATATTCCCTTGGGGCATGCAAGGCAATTGGAGGAGGAATAGAATCTTGCCCACAGACATCCTCTTAGCAGACCTTTGTTTTTTAATCTGCCTGTAAACAATCGATATGGGGCCCTGGAAGATGTAGATTGACCACTAAGTTTAAAGGGTGTGGGCTATCCCAAGAGTATCCAGGAACCCCAGAGAGGGCGTGTGCAGCTAGATCAGGGGAGTTCAAAGCAGTTACCCTTAGTGGGGATAGACATTGAAATGGGGGATTGCGTTCAGCCCACTCTGGGGAGTGGGGCCCAGGTGGGCCTATATTACCCACCTGGCCCTATACCCATTAATCTTTCTACCCCTTCTAATGACACCGCAAAGGGGATAAACCGTCTTATAACAATTGAAGCTTCCACCGATCTCTTGGGAGGAGTCTCATGTCCAGGTAGTGAGTTGAAGATCCACTCCTATAACGTAGCTGGCATCAAGGGTAAACTTTCTTACCCTGAATAGGGACTTTTTTTGGACCAGTTCGACGTTTGTTTGTTCCAGGAGACTTGGGCAAGAGATGACTGTGTTAGGGTGGGGTTTGTAACATTTAATATCCCAGCTATCACTAGAGAGAGGGGCAGACCCCTGATTACCTCCTCGGACATTCAATGTGAAATGCTTAGTTTTCCTTCTAAACTGAAGTTTGCCATTATTAATGTCTACTCTCGGCCTGTAAGTCTGAGCCAGGAATCAAAAACCCTCGACGAATTAAACTCTTTAATCCCCGCAGTGCCGTCTAATTCGAGGCTGATAGTTGTGGACGATCTAAATTGTCATTTCGAACCCCTTTCTGGCATTTATGACATGATCACCAATGAGGAGGACTCTCAGTGGGCTATCCCAGACCCACAAGTTCATCCAGTTAAGACATGGTCCCCTTTGGTACTTCAAATAAATGCCATTTTTTTAAATCACTTGCTGAGAGCTTGCAATGGTCGTACACCTTCTGACAGGCAATGGCAAATTGACATTTAATAGAATCGGCCAAGCTTCCCTTTTAGATTATATTCTAGTGGAGTACAGATTATGGTATAGGGTTCTCGATTTTGCTGTCATACCACAGTATGATAGGGACCACAACACCCTGGCATTGACGTTGAAGGTTCCGGATTCAGGTATTCTCCCTGCTAAAAATCCGCCCTGAAGAGGAGGTTATTCCTCACCAATAACAGGAGAAGAATCAAGTGGGGGGGTGCAATAAAACAAACACCTGAAAAGCTGGGAGCTCTCTATGAAATGGTAATACCAGCTTTGCAGGAACTTAGCAGCGTTCCTGCTTCATTGTGATAACCCAGCCCATATTAAACATGTTGAAGCACTCCACAAGAATCTGACAATTAAATTAGCCGATATTTTTTACCCGGTAGTACGCCATAAAAAAAAATAAAAACGGTAACCCACACGTGGTTTAATGATAATTGCCATAAGGCTAAACGGGCGTTGCGAGCGTCTGTTAAAGAAAAAAACAAGCCATTAACTAAAACTAGGAGGAGTCCTATACAAAGAAGCTGTTTGTCAAGAAAAGCAGTCCCGGGAAGAGAATAAATGGGAGGACATTAAAACCGCCCTACTGAACCGGGACATGAGGATTCTGGGCCATAGTCAGAACAGGTAGTAGGGAGGGTAACCCAGCAATTGAACCGAATATCCCAGCAGAAATGTGGGCTGATCCTTTTCAGGCATTGTATGCAGTAGAAATTGATATTGATCCATATTCTATTAACCATAGCGCTCCTCTAGGTGACTCGGGTGCAGATAGCGGCCGGGTAGTGGACTCACCTGCTACTGTGCCTAGACACGCGGACGAGGTGACTGTTGGGATAACCCTCCTCGAGGTCATTAAGGCAATTAAGAAACTACCAGCAGGCAAAGCACCTGGTTTAGATAGGTTACCATGGGATTTGTTTCGGGAAGAACCATCCATCTAGGGTACCTATTTGTGCCTGCTATTTAGCACCATTATGAATGGCATGCCGATTACGGACACCTGGGCTGGGGCAGAAATTGTCGCAGACTTTAAAAAGGTCTCACCCCTACTCCCTGAAAACTATGGAGCGATCAGTTTGATCGATGTCACACAAAAACTGTTTGCACAAGTACTTTTAGGTCGAATTCAGGGCTGGTTGCAAGAGAATGACGTCATAAGCCCCTACCAAGCCAGATTCAGGAAGAACACCTCCACCGTGGACCAAATATATAGACTCCAACTCATTGTTTGGAAGACTGTATCAATGGAGGGTGGCAGCCTCTATTTGATTTTTGTGGCTCTGAAAATGGCTTTTGATTTGGTGCCCAGAATCAAACTTTGAGGGCGTTAAGAGAACTGGGGATTTCCACTTACCTGCTCAGCATGCTTATTAAGCTGCATGACACCACCTATGCTCAAGTAAGATGTGGCAAAGGCGGTGAATTAACCAGCAGACTCCCAGTTGACAGAGGAATGGGGCAGGGTTGTGTGCTCACACCAACCCTGTTTTGCCTCTTTGTCAACGCACTCATTGCCCAACTTACAGAGGTTGAGGACAATGATGCCCCCAAGCTAGCAAACTCAAAGGTACCAGCTTTGATGTTTGCTGATGACACTCTCGTGCTGTCCAAGTCGCCGATGGGCATCCAGAGGATACTGGACAGGTTTGTCATTTTCTGTAACAATAGGGGCTTGGAGATTAACACCATGAAAACCAAATTCAAGGTAGTTAATCCACCCAAGAAGACACGCCCAAATCCGCAACTAAATGGCATTGCACTGGATAAGGTTTCTGTATTTGACTATTTGGGAGTTACCCTTACTGAAAACATGGATTGGGGGCCCCAAATAGCCAAAGCTAAGCTAATATTAGCCCAGACTTCCGGGGGTATAGCTAAATTGCTATGGGAATCGACTATTAAACTTTTGGCCCTGCCATGGAGATTTATAGGGCGCAAGCGAGGGGAGCCACGCTGTATGGGGCCGAACTCTGGGGCCACTGTTCCTCTGCCTCTTTAAGCAAAGTTGAGAACAGTTTCCTTAGACAAATTTTGGGCCTCCCGCTCAGCACCCCATTAACCCCTTTGCGGCTAGACTTGGGCATAGCCCTGATCGAAGATGAGGTTGCCCTACGACCCCTAACCTTTTGGCATAGGAAGTGGGTGACCCCAGAACTGGTAGACTACCAAGCAGAAACCAAAGAGCTGTTAGATTAACCAAGGGTACTAAAAAAAGTTCCTTGGTTTGTGCATGTAAGGGATGAATGTGTGAGGCTAGGCAAACCAACCCTCAGGTAATCCTGAAGAAACTAGCTCTATAGTTCCCTGAGCCAAACTGCTGAGTGTAGGAGAGTGGGGTCTGCAATCCTATGATCACCCCCGATTTTTGCTTTTTGCTTCACTGGTTTACGACTTTCCCTGGCTGTGGGCCTGCTAATCAGACCCAGAGCCTAGCTGTTCTCTCTCTAAATTGACACACATGTACCTTAGGTGCATTTACCAATAGGTACTGGGCCACCCCATCAGTCCCTGTACAGCATACCTTAGGTATCCAGGGCATAGGTGTACCCAGGGCCTACCAGGGGCTGCAGCATGTATTATGCCACCCCTGGCTGGCCATCCAAATCTGACACAACTGGCTGCACGACAGCTGGGGCAAGGTGGTGTAATCACCCTTTGCTTTAGATCTAGTATTCCTATATCTAACCCTAAAATGGACACATGTATTCCTATCAGTCACTCCTATGGCAGGCCTTAACAATCCTGAAGGCAGAGTGCTTGGAATTATGTGAGATGGTGCTCTGGCATGAGCTGAGCCCGTTTGCAGCTTGCGGAACCAAGTCCTAATAACTGTTCCATGATAACGCGTACCATATACTCTTATGTGCATTATAATCCTCGCGGTTATTTGCTAACTTTGGTATCGCTTTATCAAAACATGTCGAGTAAGGTGTCATCCGAATTGGAATACTAACCCCTCGCCAATTCTGGCGACGGGGTTAGCATTTCACCCTTCTAGAGGGACACGACATGTATGTAACTGTGAACCCCGGTTAAAGTTAACTCGAGCCTCAGCATCACAAAATGGATGCTGCCACCACAGACACAAGTCTGACCTCCTGCTGCTGGGAGTCCTTCCAGCGAGGAGAGCTTGGACAAAGGGTTTCCTGTCAGGGGCGGTGCTAGCACCATCCCAGACAGGGTTTTGTGTATCCCAGGTAGGCAGGGCTGGGAGGAAGGTGACTGCAAGTGGCACCCCGGTGCTCACTGTGCATATGCCGGCTCAAACCAGTTCCAGGGGCACCCCAGCCCCTGAGCTGGGGAGAGACCGGACAAAGGAGAGGGGTGTAACCACCCCCCTCCTGGTCCCACCCATGGGCAGGACCTAGTCGCGTGCCAGCCCCTTTTCTTAGAATAAAGGTAGGAGCGGGCCCCCTTCCCAAATTAGATAATCTTGAATCTTGAACGACTTTCTATGAAAGGAACTCTTGCCATTCTCTGAAGACTCTCCCTTGTGGCTAAGGAGTAGCCACCCTGCACCCGCAGGTACCACCTAAGCATCGCGGTTTGCTGCACGTCCATCCTCCGGATCAAGACTGACCAGCTCGACAAAACTCTGATTCCCTGGCATCTCTGACCTCTACCTGCATCATCAGCCCAGCTGAGATTCGTGGGTGTGACGAGACCTGAGGGACCGGCCATCTTCTAAACCAGCACGACGCTTAACCAGCACGACCGCCGAGGGATCCTCGAGTGAGTGCACTGGGGTTTGAGAAACCCCAACCCAGAGCAGCTCCAGCACCGAAGTCCAGCCCCCCAGCATCCACGAGATCTGCGTGGGGCCCTTCTGCTCTTTGCTAATTGCCACATTGCCCGGTCACTTGCCCTTCGGCTAGTGGCCCTCCTGACGACGTACCACGACGTTTTCACCGCTGGTCTGGTTGCTCCACACTGGCCCTTGCTCCCTTCCAAGAGAGGAGCGCCCCGAACCCTCCTGGTCCACTTCAGACACCATCTGGACTCCACCGCGTGGGCTTGCCTTTGCCAAGGCTTGTTGCTCCAATCCTGGTTCCAGCTTCGCCGAAAGCAGACACCCTCTTGGGACAGCTCGCACCTCCAGCCTGGTTGCCGATAACGCCTCCTGGCCCGTGTGACTGCAGAGTCCAGCGTCGGCCACAAACCTAATCGCGGTGACCTCATCCGGTGCCATCCTGGTGCCCACACAATCACTGGCTAGTGATTAAGAACTGAGTCCCCTCTGCTTTCAGGTCGTCTCCATCACCGATCCAGGCTTGGATCACACTGAACATCTTCACTGGTCGCCTGCCAGCAACTTCTTCTTTCAGGCTCCATAGACTACAACAAGGATTCCCGACGTCTTTTGAACCCTATGCAGACGCAGCCCCTGGGCTAGGTAACCCGAGCATTTCAGTGCTCCAACGCAGGTTCACTATCCAAGTGTCATGATCCTTTTTTGTTTTAAGTCTACCTAGTCTGATTCGTCCGGAAACAGTAACTTTAGCAATACTAGCCTCCATAGACTTTGTCCCGCATCCCGCGTGAGAGTGCACACTCTGCACCCGATCTCCCTAGGCCTCCTGCTCCTAACCTTAGAGTTCAGTAGTGTAGTCCTAGCGATCCTGAAGCCTCTGGATCTTGTTACTCACCTGCTAGTATTTCGCATTCCACTTTTAGTGTATATGGTTTTTCGTGCCCCTCGGGCATTTGTGTAAATTGTGCAACTTGAAGTATTTTCGTAAGAGTTTTGTATTGTGCTTAGCTCCCTGACTCATAAAGAGTTCAGGGTAGACTTGTTATAAATAAATATATTTTATTTTCATAACAACTTGTGTGGTTTCCTTTCACTTGGTGTTCAAGGGGTATATGTGATGGTAAAACAGCTGGCTTAATACGCCCTCTAGAGTTTAGCCTAAAGACTGCTTTTGTCCACGCTAGTAGGATAGCTTGTCTATAAGGTTGACTTACAACCAATCATCAATAAGGGTCGTTTGGTATGATACACAGTGATCCTAAAATAGTGAGCACTATATATCAGGCCAACTTCTCACATTGGTGTGCAGCGGTTGGGATTTGAGCTTGCTGCTGTTTTACCTCGCACGTATCCTAAGAATATCATTTGAAAGATCACATAAGTACCAAGGTACATATAACTTAGCTTAGAATAGTCTGAGTTCTACTGAACCAGCTGTTGTAGTGTCACAGGGCCTAGCACACCCTGACTACAACTCTTAGCAAGGGATCAGTAGGCAAACAAATAGTGTAGGTAAGTGCACCCCTTACACCTCACTAGAAGCATGTCTACCACAGGAGGGAACACAGAGGGCCCCCTTGTGGTTGATGACCTTCCACAGGTCACTTCCAGATATGCAGCTCTTAGCTTCCAGGAGATGAGACAACTGTGTACCTCCAGGAAACTAAAACAGGGTTCTAACCCTACCACTCCTTTTCTGATAGGTCTCTTAGAGACTTATGATGCCAGGAGGGCTTCTAAAACAGGCCCCCATAATCCAGATGGGAGCATGCCCCCCTGAGAGGGAACCCTTGGGGACCCTGACCTCAACCTCAATGGAACAAAGTGAAGAGGAGGAAGAGGAACAGGAGTTGTCAGGGGATGAGGCAGACAAAGGTCAGGTAGTAGTCAGTAGGCTCACCAGGACCAACTTAAGCATGCATGAGAATGGAATTGGGGGACCCCCAGGCCCACTCTCAGGCAGGCTTAACATTGAGAGTAGACAAGTTAGGTCTCATTCCACAGGCTCTAACAGATCTATTCATACCAATGGCTCTCAGGCATCTTCTCACAGAGGGATGACATCCCCTCAGAGAAGAGAGCATGAAGCTAAAATGAGGGAAGTCAATCTGAGGATTGAGAGGGAAGAACTTGCCCTTGCCAAAGAGAGACTTGCCTTTGCCAGAGAGCAGAAATTGAGTGGGGCAGACCCCACTGGTGGCAGCATTATCCCTAGAGATAAGGACAGGAGTTTTGATACTAGACACCCGAGTAAAATAGTGCCCCCTTTAAACAAGGGGATGACATCCACAAATGGATGACTGCTCTGGAGAGGGCCTGCACTGTCCAGTGCATCCCCCAGAGTCAGTGGGCAGCTATTCTGTGGCTCTCCTTTGAAGGCAAAGGTAGAGATAAGCTCCTCACTACTAGAGCTGAGGATGCTAACAATTACCAAGTCCTGAAGAATACATGATTGATGGGCTTGGCCTAACAACTGAGCAGTACAGGTTGCTGTTCAGAGACACCCAGAAAATTCAGTCTCAGAATTGGGCTGACTTTGTAGATTGTGCCACTAAGGCTTTTGAAGGCTTTTTACTGGGAAGTAAAGTTACTGATTACACAGGATTGTATAATCTAATTATGAGAGAACAAATCTTAAGTAATTGTCAAAATCAGTTGTTGCATCAGCACCTTATTGACTCAGATCTGACCTCTCCCCAAGAATTGGGAAAGAAGGCAGACAGATGGGTCAGGACAAGGGTCAAGCAGCAGAACCAGAACCAGGGTGGTGGCCAGAAGAAAGCAGACCAGAAGGGTAATGAGAGTAAACAAAATGACCAGAAGTCTTCAACAGGGCCCTAACAATTAGAGGAGGGAGGGTCCCAGAACTCCCAAAAGAAGAAGAACAATGGTCAGAAGAAACCATGGTGCCAGTACTGTAAAAGTAATACTCACTGGTTTAGTGATTGCACCAAGAAAGGCCCAGCTCCTACCACTACTGCCCCTAAGGCACCTGCAACCCCTAGTTCAGTTAGTAGTGGTAGTGTCCCCCCTAAGACTTTAGTGGGTTTGACACTGGTATCTGAGGCAGGCTCTGACCTAGTCAGAGTACCTACCCAGGCTGTTCTTGTTTGTACTGGGGACATGGATTTGACCCCTACAATAAGTCCCAGTACTCTGGGCAAGTATAGACAGACACCTTTAATCAATGGGAGATTGGCTCAGGCCTACAGGGACACTTGTGCCAGTGTCACTATGGTGACACCAAACTTTGTGGACCCTGATCAGGTAATACTAGGTTCAGACTACCTAGTGATCAATGCTAGCAATGTCACTACCACCCATAGTATGACACTTGTTAATTTCTCCTGGGGAGGGGTAAATGGCCTCAAAAGGGTTGTTGTTAGTTCAGACCTCCCAGTGGACTGTCTTTTGGGCAATGATTTGGAATCCTCCCTATGGTCAGATGTGGAGTATAGGACTCATGTGGAAATGTTAGGTTTGTCAGCACATGTCCTTGCTGTGACTAGGTCACAGGCCAAGAAATGCCCAGCTGAACTAGTGCTGGATCCTGGAACAATGGACCAGACACTCACCAAGAGAAAGAACAGTAGGGTTAAGGCAGTGCCTTCCCCCTTGCCTCAAGGAGAGGATCAGCTCTCACAGGAGACTGACCCAAAGACCCCAGAAGGAACTGTCCTAAAAGAACTTGAGCCGGAACAGGTAGAGTTTCTGGGGACAGGGGGACCTTCCAGGGCAGACTTGAGACGAGCACAATTAGACTGTTCATCTCTGGAAACCCTCAGACAGCAAGCTGCTGCTGAGGCTGCAGGGAATGCCACAGGTGCCCATAAAGTGTATTGGGAAGATGGACTCCTTTACTCTGAGGCAAGAGACCCCAAGCCTGGTGCTACCAGGAGGCTGGTCATCCCCTGGTCTCTGAGAGGTTTCCTTCTCACCTTGGCCCATGAAATTCCCCTTGCAGGTCACTTAGGCCAGAACAAGACTCGGGACAGGCTTGCCCCACAATTTCACTGGCCTCATAAGTCCGAGGACACTAAAGAGTTTTGTCGCTCATGTGTCACCTGTCAAGCCAGTGGCAAATCAGGTGGCAACACAAAGGCCCCCCTTATACCACTACCTGTGGTGGGGGTACCCTTTGAAAGAGTGGGGATTGACATTGTTGGACCAATGGACCCCCCAACAGCATCTGGACACAGATTTATACTGGTGGTAGTGGATCATGCCACCAGGTATCCAGAATCTATTCCCCTTAGGACCACTACAGCTCCTGTTGTGGCCAGGGCCCTACTTGGAGTTTTCTCCAGAGTGGGGTTTCCTAAGGAGGTTGTCTCTGACAGAGGTGCAAACTTCATGTCAGGATACTTGACTGCTATGTGGAAGGAGTGTGGTGTTAACTGTGTTGGAGTGCTGGTGGAAAAGCGTACGCAAATATGCCTGACCAGTTCATCCATATCGCATTGCCCTGCGACTGTGGGTGTGGGAACCTGGCGGCAAAGCTTTGGCATTTGGCGTTTTCCTTTGTGGCAAACAGGTTTATCTCTGGATGACCCCACTGCTGGAAGTACGGCTGGAGTACTGATGGGTGTATCTCCCACTCTTGCATTTGGTGGCTGTACCTGCTGAGCAGGTCCGCCATCTGATTGTCCTTGCCCGGGAGGTGTTCCGTCATGAGGGAGGTGTTCCTCTGAATGGCCCACTTCCACATGCTCGGAGCCAGATGAGACAACTGTGGAGAGTGTGTACCTCCCTGCTTTTGTATGTAGTACATGGCCGTCATGTTGTCCGTCCGGATCAACACGACCTTGTTGCACAGATGTACTTTGAATGCTTTCATCGCCATGAAGATAGCCATCAGTTCTAGAAGGTTGATGTGCATCTTCTTTTGCTGCGCTGTCCATAGTTCCTGCACTGTGTAGTGGAGTACATGAGCTCCCCATCCCTGGAGAGATGCGTCCGTTGTCAGAATAATCTGTGGCACAGGCTCCTGGAACAGTCGGCCCCTGCAAAGGTTTTGTGGATTCCACCAATGCAGAGAGTTGTGTGCACGACCGGTCACCAACACTAGGTCTTTCAACTGTCCGTGAGCCTGATTCCACTGACGTGCTAAGCACTCCTGAAGCGGACGCATATGTAGTCTCGCGTGCGGGACTATGAAGATGCAGGAGGCCATCATGCCTATCAACTGCATGAACACTCGTGCCGGAAGCGAGTGTTGTGGTCTGAATTTTTGTATCAGCAATTGAATGCTGTTGATCCTCACTGAATTTGGCTGTGCTTTGGCTGCCAGAGTATCTATTGTCGCGCCCAGATACTGCCGTACGTGGGCGGGCTGAAGGTGGGACTTTGAATAATTCAGTGAAAACCCCAGATCGTGAAGAAGGTGAATGGTGTGGGACATGTGGGGGGCATACCGCTCGGCAGACTTCGCCTGGATAAGCCAGTCGTCCAGATAAGGGTAGACGTGAACGTTCTGTCTCCGTAGGTGTGCAGCCACTGTCGCCAGGCACTTGGTAAACACCCTGGGTGCCGTCGTCACTCCGAAAGGGAGGATCTTGAATTGATAATGCTGATTCTGAATGGTGAACCTGAGGTATTTTCTGTGTGACGGGTGTAGCGGAATATGGAAATATGCATCCTTCAGATCTAATGTTGTGAGGAAATCTCCCTGACTGAGTAACGGTAGAACCTGCTGCAATGTGAGCATGTGAAAGTGTTCTGATAGAAGGTACTGGTTTAGGGGCCGGAGGTCCAGTATGGGTCTGTGGAACCCGTCCTTTTTTGGGATCAAGAAGTACAGCGAGTACACACCTGTACCTTTTTCCTCCACAGGCACGAGCTCTATGGCTCCTTTTTGCAGCATGACGACTACCTCCTGCTGCAATAAGTGCAAATGCTTTGTGGACATAGGACGTTGTCTTGGGGGTATGTTGGGTGGAGTGGATGTTAACTCCAGACAATAACCGTACTGGATAAGCTTCCTCACCCACCTGTCTGTAGTGATGGATTTCCAGACTGGCAGGTGTGGTATGGCCGGGGGGCAGTGACAAGGCGTCACAGTTTGTTAGTGGCGGAGGATCGGGAGATGTTGTTTCCACGACCTCTGCCCTTGGCGCTGTTTCCACGATAGCCACCTCTACTTTGTTTGGCGTAGGTGGTCTGCGCGCCTCCTTTACTGTATTGTGTTTGTTGGGACAGCTGGCCTTTGGAAACTTCTCTATTGTTTGAGCAACGAAAAGAACGACCCTTGAACAGCTGCGACTGTAGAGCCCCCATAGACTTTGCAGTCTCAGTGTCCTTTTTGATCTTTTCCAAGGTGGTGTCCACCTCTGGTCCAAATAAGTGATCAGGGTTAACAGGCTGATTCAGAATGGTGGTTTGTATCCGGGTTTGAAACCGGAGATTCTCAGCCAGGCATGTCGCCGTAACATTACACTTGTGTTAATCGCCCTGGCCGCTGTGTCTGCTGCGTCCAGCGCACACTTGATAGATGCGTTCGATATAAGCTTCCCTTCCTGTATGAGCATCTCTGCTGCCTCCTTATATTCATCTAGCAAGTGTTGTAACAGGATTTCAAGTGTATCGTAATGAGCCCTGTCATATCTGGCTAAGAGTGCCTGAGTGTTGGAAATGCACCAGATATTGGCCGCTTGAGCTGCCACCCTTTTCCCTGATGCTTCTAGCACTTTAGATTCTTTGTCAGGGGGAGGAGCATCACCCGTTGTTTGCGAGTTTGCCCTCTTCCGGGCATTGGAAACAACCAGAGAGTCCAACGGCAACTGTCCCTTGATATAGGTAGGGTCCCCAGGTGCCGGTTTGTATTTTTTCTCAATTCTGGGGTTTTTCACCCCCGCCCTTGTGGGCTCTTTAAAAATGTCTGCAGCATGTTTTAAGACACCCTTCAGCATTGGTAGAGTCTTGACAGTTCTCTCTGAGGTTGAGAAGATGTCAAACAACAAATCCACTTCAATAGGGTCAGCATGGAGCTGGACATCATGGTTTTTGGCAGCTCTTTCAATAAGTGCATTAAACGCCGCCGTGTCTTCAGTAGGCGAGGTTTTCACAGCATAGACATGACTGTCTGGGACAGTGTGTGGATCTCCTGTGTCAGCAGCGTCTGCCCAGGGTTCATTGTGATCTTTAGGATCAGTGTCTATTGGATAACTGTACCCCTCATTGTCACCTTCCCCTGTTTCCACATTTGAGTATGTGGGCGAGATAGGAGCAGTGTCTTGGCCATGTGGTGAAACAGGTTCAACAAGAAGAGGTGATGTAGCAGAATCCTTCTTTTTTAATGGGATTTTATATGACTCCATAGGCTGTTCAGGGCCGATCTTTTGTTTGTAAATAGAAAGTCTATCCGTGTCTGCGTCGATGAAGTGCCTCGACTGCACTTCAATCGGAGGCTGTCGATGCTTTGTGACCACTTCCGCAGTTGAAGGCTTCGGCCCCGTGGACACCTTCTTGGTCGCTTTCACGGCCGTTCTAGGGGCGAAGGCCTTAGGGACCACTTTCGGCGGCAGTGTGAACTGTATGGGTGCCGACAATTTTTGAGGTTTACTGATAGGCTTAGGTGGTGGAGTATCCTTCGGTCCGACAGTAGAAGCCTTCTCTTTAATGCGTTTCAGCGATTCGGACACCTGCTTCGAGAAGGAGGCGAATGGCTGTGTCGACTCGACGGGTTCCTTCGAGCCACTGCCAGGAGTGAACTCGAGGTTAGTACCGCTCCCAGCCTTGTCTGGTCGACGCGTAGGATGAAGAACCTTCTGAGCTCCGAGTCCTTTGTCTGTGTAGACGGCCTTCGGCGCCGACTTCTTCGGGTCGACGACCTTGACCAGTGTCTTCGGTGTCCCAGTCTTTGGCTCGACACCCTTTAGCGACCTCACCGGGTCGATAACACTTTTTTGCTTCGTCGGTGCCGACAGTTCAGAGGTTTTCGAGCCGACCGCAGCAATACGCACTTTTGGTTTCGATTTTGCTTCCAGTGTTTTCGGTTGTGTAGACACCGATGCTTTCTCTTTCGGTTTCGATCGGTCAACCAGTGGCTCGGTAGAAATGTCCGTAGCCGGGCCATGAGGCGAGTGCTGTAGAATCAAGTGTACGATCTCGGGTAAGGCCATGTGGCGATCCCTCGACCTGAGCCTTATTGAGTATTTGGGTCTCGGCCCCCGTACCAACGGTTGGGCCTAGCTCCTCGCTCGATCTATCTTCCACGGCCCCAAAGGCCACATCGTCGTCTCCTACCTCGTCGACGACGTCTTCATTATCGACCATCTCAACATCAGCGTCGTAACTGGAGTCGATCTCCGAAGCGGGATCAGACAGGTTCTCTCGAACTTCCTGCTCGACTCCTTCATCCTCCTCGGTATCGAAAATGTTCACCGGGTCAGGTGCCGTCTGCTGGGCCTCCTTGCGCGCTGCGCGTCGAAGTCGAATCGTCTTCTTGGAGCAGAAACGAGAACAAGCCATACAGCTGGCTTTATCATGATCCGGAGACAGGCACTTGTTGCACACCGGGTGAACATCAATGTGAGGATATTTGGAATTGCAAACAGGACACCTCTTGAACGGGCTCCGTTCCATGATGGTTCGTCGGTAAGGCCTCTGGCGTCGACCGGGCCTTCAGCGCCAAAAGCCACGCGGCTCCTCTGGACGTCCGGCTCAGGAACCGAGCTGGAACAAGAACTGGGCACCGATCGCAAGACAATACCGAAGATAACTAAAGGCCTTTTGGCCAAAAGGAAAGTTTTTTATCGATTCAGAACTTGAGTTAACAAATATGCATCTGAACCCAATGGCGGGAAAAAACAATCTGAGGATGGTGAGGAAATATAAATTTTTGGTCAAGTTGTGTTCCCTATCGTGTACCCCACCGTCTCCATGTACCAGCTTAAAGTGCATGTAACTTCCTTCCTGTGCCAGCTATGAAGACGCAAATACATTTGCGTCCAACGTTAACATGTCCTCTTTCAGACCCACCCTGAACGGGTTCAATATTCAGTTCCTAAGTATACCATGCCAACGTCTTTTTGTGGTGTACTTTACACGTTTTTCAGCTCTGGCTAAGTAGGCCCTGAATTTCTGCCATCGAGCCTTTTTTCTGGCTTCTGACTCCGAAAGCCTCAGCCCAGGCTGTCTCTGTACCCGTGAACTCTGACTTACTTCCAGCGCGGCCCACCGCGCTCAGCTCAGCCTGCTTCCTGCCAAGACTGACTTCAACCTTCGAATTATCTGATCTGCTCCTCGAAAATGCATTCCTACCTACTAGCTTAAGTAAATATTCCCCAGCTGCAGAGCGAAAGGGCCTGGCCACACTGTCTCTATGCAAGTAATTCATAGCTCCTGTTACCATGCTACCATGGAAGGCCCATGCCCCCACGCTTCTCATGCAGACACTTAGGCGCTTATACACGCACCCTCAGCCAGTATAGAATAGCTTCTGCCCCAGAGACCTTTCCGCCCAGATAACTCAGTTCCTAAAACACCAGATATCAGATATGATAGAAACACAAGTTGATCTGACATGCCAGACTTCTGTCTCTTTCCGTTAGTTCAAATGTCAAGTCCCCAGCACCCTCCAGCTTCGCGTCAATCACACGTCATGCAGCTGCGCGCGCATCCAAGCCTCCGATTTCTGCTGACATTGCAACATTTCTGTTTAGTGCCACCCACAAGTGACACCTACCTGTGACGTTTCTAGCACACACCTCCAGTTCACGCCTAGTCCACGCCTTCTGATTACGTACTAGTAACACGTGGATGCTGTTATCTTGTCTTCTCTCAGCTGTTACGCCTACTATATTGCTTTCTATGATGTAAATTAAGTATATAAGCTATGTATTGTCAATAAAATATGGCTTTATCCCTTCCTGAACCCCTTGTGGTTGCAGGAACATGATATCCAGTTCCGGAACGATTCCTTTTTAAGGAATAAAACCCCTAAGAACTCTAACACCACGGACTCTGTCTCTTTCTTTCCGATTGAGTTATTATTGATTAAGTACTTACCTGCATAGAAATTAAGACGGTAAATTAAATATTTACGACATTCTGGCGCCCGAATAGGGACCCCTCCCCCACCCCACGCGCCGGTTGGTGCGTTGCAAACTCTGTCCCCTGCAATCAGTTAGACGGAGCCTACGCGTACCGGCAGGATTTCCTGTATCTCCCTCTGGCCCACGGAGGTGACGAAGACTGCAATCAGCACCCAGACGAGGCGGTGAGGAGTGCGGAGGATCCCGACCAGAGCCTAGCCGAAAGAAGCAAGGTCCGAGGTGTCAAGAGGCCCACCAGTTTTCCGAAGTATCCACGTGTCGAGTCGAGCTGAGTCCGGTCCAGTCCAGTCGAGTTTTCCGAGGCCTTCTGTTTTCCGTGCTTCCCGGTGAGTACCATTGCTGGGACGTATCTAGACGGGTTTGGGTACACAAGTCCGGTCTGCACTGTTTTAGACAGTGTATCTGTACTGTTTAGCAGTATATCCGATGATTCCAGTTCTTGCACTGTGCTCAGCAGTGTATCTGTGCTGTTTAGCAGTACATCTAGTATAGGGGGTAGTCATATGTGCTTTTAAATGTTTTTTCATGTGATCAATGTCGTTGTATGAGTGACTGTTTTAATGTGCATTATTGTGTTCTTGTGTAACTAGCTGTGTCTAGAATTAAGAGCAAGGAATATCGAGCATTCAGTACTAAGTAAGGAAAATGCCGTTTTTTAACAAGTTAAAGCAGATAGGAACTAGGAAAGGGATACTAGAGTAAGAAATTCCTATCCCCCCTAGGGACACTCCTGGAAATTTCATGTACCATAAACATGGCATAGATGCCATATTGTATCTAGATTTATGGGCCGATTATAATAAGCATCTAGACGAAAGACACAGATGGCCCGCTACCGGAACATGGGATGCCGAGTGCATCATGAAGGTAGAGGAAGCATTATGGAAAAAGAAAGCCAGACAATCTCAGAAAGACGCCATAGAATTTTGGCGTAAGGAATCACATAAGCGTGCTGAAAAAGCACTCCGTAGAGAAGACAGACTTAAAGAATCAGATAAAGCTCAAGAAAACGAATTAGTTACTGAAGGGATCCGAGTAAAATCAGAGCAAGTAGACCGTGCACGAAACAATCTCGTAAACGGTATGTATCTCGCGGCCGAGGGTTCGCCTGAGGCCATTTCAGAAATACCGAAAAATTTGCCGCCACCATTGGTTCCAACTAAAGTAACTCACAGGACCACTAAAGACATATTCCTGAATTCCTATCTAGAGGATGTAGCTCCCGCTTACACCAATCTGCCTGTCCGCGCCCTGCCTAACGACAGGGACGGGGGTGGTAACCCGCCCCAAGATCATATTCCGCCAGTACCACAACAAGGTTCCCCCGCCCGACAGATTCCCCCTGTTCCACCACCTCCACCACTTCCCGCACCTAAAATTGATCTACCGAAACCACGTCTACCTGACCCTACTAAAAGACAAATTCAAGTTCAGATACAGACTCCACAGAGAGATAATGTCCAAGCTTCCGCCTCAGGAGGTGCGACCGGGGGTTTCCGGACCCCGCCATTAACGCACAGGTTACAGCTCGGGGACTTGCAGAGTCCTTTCACGTTCAAATCACCCCGCCTCGACATACTCAAAGAAAACCTTACAGTTTGCAGATATGATCCAGTACCCGGCAAAGACGATAGAATGATGATGGCATCACTACGGTTACGATCTGCTACTGATTTCCTGCTGTTATTTGCAGGAATGAAGGAGCGCCTAGATAGAATATATCAGTTTGTTCAGACTGGGGTAGACCCTGACAGTATTAAGGATGCCATGGAGCATCAGAAAGTTGACGTTCAAGCACAGATACTACGTTTTTTCATAAATTGCCTAATAAGAGAACGAGACAGGCCTGAGACAGATCAGGGTGAATTAGATGCACTAAACAGGTGGGGTCAAAATATATCTGAAGGAAAACACGACAAGGGGACCTGCATAGCCAGTATGTACAAGAAAATAAGAAAAGCAGTGATAGACATACACAAAGAAGAGAAAGAAAAGGCTTCCTCCGAGGGGGAAGAAGAACCTGAAGAACAAGAAAAGACTACAGACACGATAGCGTATGTAGGTAAGGGAACTTACCTTAGGAAGGGCATTCGTCCAGAAAGCAAGAGAGTTTTTCTCTCTGGCCTAACCAATCCGAATTCTACTGAACATCAGTTCCAGGAGACCGATAAAAGGCTTCGAGACCGAATGGGGTACCATGTACTCAATTCTATGGATGAACAAGAACTAGCTCGGTCAGCAGTATTATGGGCTGACAATCCGGATATATAGAATGATGACACAGTAGCGCAGACATTCCTGAACCTTTCCCTAGACGAACAGAAATTAGCAGGTGTATACATGATTCAGCACCTCCTCACGTTATACAGAAACCAACATTCTGATCCAGGTCCCTTACACGATACATTAGAAGCACTACTCATGGATAGATGGAGAGGTTTAAGCACCAAATTAATTCAAATAATTCTAGAACAACGACATAGATATAACACTTTCGTAAGCTCCGAATATGTTCCCGCTCCGCCCCCAGAAAGGAAAATGTATCATATGGAACGTCTGCATGGCATTGAAAGTCAGAACCCTTTACGAGAAGTGCATCCAGTTATGGGTGAGGATCATAACTTGAAACGTGTGTATGTACACACGCCTCTGACTAAGTTAGAACTGTTAGAAATGAAGAAACTAGTACCGTGCCACGATAAAGACCCTGCAGGTTTTCACAGAGAACTTAAAGATATGTTACTGATGGGGGATTACACATATGAAGATATCATGAAAATGTTAAAGGTACTGCTGCCCACGGGCATCTATGAGAAACTCAAGGAAAAAGAATGGGAGGTGGGGGAGAAAAAGATTGTATGGACAGAAATAGAAGACGAAGAGAACAAACGTGTCCCAGGGGTAGGCCTTGGGGAGAAAACTAAAGCATTACCTGGTTTGCTAGTACAGGTTCTGCCAAGATTATTGACAACTAGAAAGGAAGATTGGGACGCCATCTCGTCCTGTAAACAGAAACATGATGAAGATACTAGTGACTTCTATTCAAGATTCGAGAAATGTTTCATTATTAATAGTGGCCTTAAACCAAGTAGCGAGTCATATCCGCATCTTTTTGTATCAAAATTAGTCGAGAATTCCCTGCCATTAGTTAAGAACCGCGTGTACAAAGTTGAAAGTACTTGGCAGGCAAATACGCCATCCCAGATGTTACAAATGCTACAATACCATCAGAACAGAATTAGAGAAGAACAAGATCAGGAACAGAAACGCATGAAAGACACGAAAATGAAAATGTTAGTAGCCCAGTCGGTTCCAGCCGACGGTCAGAGAAAGGGTACGACCCAGACAGGTCACGCTACAGCTCCCGTTAAAGGGACATGCAATTATTGCAAGCAGCCAGGCCACTACGTACACGAATGCCCAGGTCTGAAACATAATATAGCGACAGGTAAGACAAAAGAAAGACCGCATCCGCCTAGACAAGATCATGGTCATCAACAGACCTCACAGAACGAACAGCCCATGCAGAATACGCAGCCTATGCATGCTTCATCACATGCAGCACAGACAGTAGCGGTACCACAGCCACAGCCCATTGCCGCAACTCAGCAAGTTTCGCAACAGATGTACCAGTATGCCCAGTCTGCATACCCCGATTACCCACGATACACATGAAACAGCCTAGAGAGGGAAGGTGGCTTGCCTCTTATTGAAATTCCTGTAGATCAAGAAGGTCCTTATGTACACAGTCAAGTATTGGGAAAAGACAGAAAGTTTTTAATTGACACAGGGGCAAGTCGCACCACAATCAGCCATGATGAAGTCCCAGGGGCACCCCTCTCAGGCTCACAGAATGTTTCCCTTGGTTTTTCAGGACAGCCTATCGTAAATGAGGTATCGCAACCCGTTCCCCTGGCTGTGGGTCCATTATCACGTATCACAGACTTGTTACTCACGAAATCATGTCCAGAAAATCTGTAAGGAATAAAGACATTGAAGGCTCTAGGAGCCATAATATGCTGTTCCCCGGAGGGAGTTAGACTCTTTCTGCGGGATTACAAGGGTCATTATGTCTTACGAGAGTTTGATGTCAGATTGAAAAATGTACCAGATCACTTGTGGGCAAAAGGCCCAACTGATGTAGGTTGTATGCATATCACACCATACCGTGTTACACTCAAGGCAGGAGTTGTTTTACCCAGAATCAGACAATACAAGTTACCACCCGATGCTGTAGTGGCTTTACTGGAAATCATTGAAGAGCTCATTGCCCAAGGAGTGGTCGTCGAGACCGACTCCAATATCTGTAATTCACCCATCATTCCGATTCTTAAACGTACCGACCCCAATGCACCGCCAGTATATCGGCTGGTGATTGATCTAAGAGAACTGAATAAATGTATTATTCCACAGTACCCTGTGGTCCCCGATATCTCTTCCCTATTGACTGCTATTGATTCTGAAGCAACGTTCTTTACTGTAATTGATCTCAAGAACGCCTTCTTTAGTGTACCCATTGATCCAGAGAGCCAATACCTCTTCGGATTCAGTTTAAATGGACGAAGTTTCAAATTTTCCCGCGCACCTCAAGGGTTCACAGAAAGCCCCAGCATCTATAGTCAAGCACTGAAAAGACAACTAGATTGTATTCAAATGCCAGTTAATACCGCTCTACTGCAATACGTCGATGATCTGCTGATCACCGCACGAAGTGAGCCCGAATGTGAACAAGCATCACTGACAGTTTTACATTTTCTGGCCGACAAGGGACACAAGGTGTCTCCTTCGAAGCTACAATTCTGTGTTCAGCAAGTTGTGTACTTGGGTCACTTGCTGTCCAAAGTGGGGAGACAGCTCACTCCCGATCGCATTCAGTTAATTGTAAATATGCCACAACCCCAGACACAAAAGGAAGTGCGGGCCTTCATAGGCCTCACCTCGTACTGCAGACAATGGATTCCCCAGTATGCATTTCTAGCTAAACCGCTCATTCAGTTAACGACACAGGAGGCAGCGACTTCGACTGTCCTCCCTTGGACTCAGGAACACACACAAGCCTTTGAGGAATTAAAGAAAGCATTATGTCGAGCACCAGTTTTAGCGACACCATGTTACAGCAAACCGTTTACACTTTTTGTTACAGAACGTGAAGGCACAGCATTGTCTGTCCTCACTCAAGACCAAGCAGGTTCACATAAGCCTTGCGCTTATTTTTCAAGTACCTTGGATTCAGTAGCTCAGGCACTCCCTGCATGCTTAAAGTCAGTAGCAGCAACAGCATTAGCAATCAGACAGAGCGATTCAATTGTTTTAGGACATCAGTTAACAGTACAAGTTCCACATTCTGTAGAGGTTCTTTTAAACAGAACCCAGACTCAGCACTTGACTATACCACGACTGACAGGTTACGAATTGACGCTATTCCAGCCACACATAGAAATCAGACGCTGCAGCATTCTGAACCCCGCAACATTGTTACCTACAACTATGACAGATCCAGCCCCGCATGATTGCATAGAGATCATTGATGCAGTAACAAAACCCAGACGAGATTTAACAGATGTTCCACTGACAAATCCAGACCTGACACTTTACGTGGACGGTTCATGTATGAGAACAAGCACAGGAGAATTAGTGGCCGCGTATGCAGTGACCACTGAAACTGAAGTTAAAGAAACACATCGTATTGACACACTGTCCGCTCAAGCGGCAGAGCTTATTGCTCTGACCCGAGCCTGTATACTAGCCAAGAACAGAAATGTTAACATATACACAGATTCCCGTTATGCGTTCGGAGTTGTACACGACTTCGGCATGTTATGGCAAGAAAGAGGTTTCTTGACCTCTCACGGTGCCAAGATCCAACACGGTCCTCTCATTCAAGCACTGTTAGAAGCAATACATCTGCCTTCAGGCATATCCGTCATGAAGTGTAAAGCACATACTAAAGTTACAGATTCTGTTTCCCAGGGTAATGACCTGGCAGACCAGACAGCAAAACATACAGCACTGACTCACACCCAGACAACTGACGTGACAAAGACAATAGTACCGACAAATTGTATGACAGTCAGGGATCCCGCCCTAGATGTGATCGATATTCAGACACATGCTACTGCAGATGAAATAAAGAAATGGACTGAACTAGGAGGGATCCAGACAGATCAAGGTTGGATGACGAAGGGAAAATCTACATGGTTTCTCCCTGACTCTATGGTTCAAGTCATAATAAATACAGCACATAGTCCAGCACATCTAGGAGAAAAAGCGATGTTAGACAGTTTACAAAATCTCTGGAGCAATAAACACTTACGAGCAGCAGCAAAACAGAAAGTGCGTACTTGCATGATCTGTTGTCAGTTCAATCCAGGTAAAAGCGTCCCTGTAGAGCAAGGTGGATTTCACCCTCCCGATCACCCTTTTGAAGTCCTCCAGATGGATTATATCCAGATGGACCGTTGTCGAGGATTCAAATATGTCCTCGTAATTGTTTGTACACTTTCCCGTTGGACCGAAGCATATCCAGTCCCAGATTACACTGCCCCGACCACTGCCAAGCAGCTGGTTCGAGAATTCTTCCCACGATACGGCTTGCCTCGTGTCGTGTACTCAGATAACGGACAGCCATTCTCATCCGAATTAATGAAACAAGTTTCTTTGCTGCTAGGATATCAGTGGAAATTCCATTGTGTCCGACATCCCGAAGCCGCAGGCCTTGTAGAGAGGCATAATCAGACACTAAAGACCCGCCTTGCCAAAATATGTCAGGAGAAAGGGGTCGACTGGATAGTCGCCCTGCCAGTTGCACTGTTCTACATGAGAATGGTTGCCCACTCGAGATCAGGACTATCACCGTACGAGGTGGTCTTTGGTAGACCACCGAATATGTGGGGGACGCCCATTCCTAAGAAAATTACTGATGTTGATTGTAACATGTTGACAGATTACCTTGCCTCCTTGATATCTGCACTCCAATCATGTCGTTCACAGGTTGCCGCAGCCTTCCCTGACAACACTGATGTAAAGCCGCATGATGTCCATCCTGGCGACCTGGTGTTAATTAGGAACTTTGACAGGAAAAGTCCGCTGGAGCCCCGCTGGAAAGCGCCGAAGACCGTTCTTCTTACTACGAGGACAGCGGTGAAAGTGGAGGGCAGAAAGGGGTGGATCCACACGAGCCATATTAAACTATGCAATGAACTGAAACCAGACCCAGACTCGTCCACCCCCTCCAAAGACTGTATTAAGCCGAGTGACTTTAAAGTTTCCGAACGAGAGAAAACTCCCCAAGAGGAGTATAAACAAAAGCTCCGATCTAGCAAGTCAGACAGTTTAATTGTTTAAGTCCTCCCCTAGGTGAATCGGTTAAATAGTTTCTGACATGTATCCCCTAGATCGAGATAGAGAGAGAGAAATCAAGAAACGTACATATTGCAAATCACTGCGTAGTCACTGTATAGTGACACTATTAATTATGTTTTTTCTAAGTCTTCTGATTATTGTTGCAAGTATACTGCTCCCCATCTATTACCCTATTTTCAAGCGTGAACCATCTGCTTACAATGTTTCTGCTGAACATTCTTTTAGTGAGTTACCTCCACATGAGCTTTCTTACAGACTCGCGCTGCGCAACAACACATTCATTAGTATGTTACATAACTCCCATCAAACTAGCAATGCTACCAACTGCTGGGTATGTGGCCGACTCCCTCCCCATCAGAAATACCAGGGAGCTCTGCCTCTTTTTCCGTATCCATTCTCTCACAATGGCTCCTGCGGTGCATGGAGTAGATTGATAAATTCCATAGATTCTGATATTGCCGTTACCCTCGAAAGGGGCTGGATTTGGGGAAACCTGAATTTGGTTCTATTCTACGCCTGTTATCCTGACAGTGAAGGGCAATCTGTTACAGTAGGGACTGATCTAGAAAACGAAGTATATGGGTTAGGCAATTACACAGTTAACCTTATGATTCTTACTATTGAGTCCGAAGCTGCACCCACCCTCCCCGCCATGTCAGTATTACCAGTCACTGGTCATTTTTGTGTTAAAAAGAAGGGTTCAGTACACTTAGGTCATAGTAAATGTACTACTGTGGTCGAATTCACTGATGAGGGTAGGTCCTCATTTCGAGCTAGACGTCATTCATATTTTGTTTGTGGCCATACCGCATACATAAGTCTACCTCCAGATTGGGATGGTACCTGTTACATTGCCTTCCTTCTGCCCCCGGTTTTCTTAGCTCCTCCTGATTATCATAGAAATACAAATCTAGTAGACAGTAGATTCCGAAGAGACCTCCCGATTGTCGACTATACTGAAACGGCATGGGAGCAATACACAGATTTTAATAAAGGATTCTTTTTCTTCGTAGGCCCCGTCCAAAATAGTAAAGCAATACGTAGATTAACAAGAACACTTGAAGCAGTAGTACATGAAACTGCCTCCGCCTTAGGTAACTTAACAGAGGAACAGTCTGCTATGCGGATTGTTGTCCTTCAAAATCGTCTTGTTATTGACGTCATCTTGGCAGATAGAGGTGGAGCCTGTAAGGTCATCGGGTCAAGTTGCTGTGTTTTCATTCCAGAAAACGCGCCATCTGTATACAAAGCTATTACACGTCTTCATAAAATTGCCAATCTGATACATCAGAATCCAGGCACCTGCACTTGGTCCGGTTGGTTCTGGACAACGTTAACTGCTTGGGGATGGAAGATCCTATCCTTCCTAGGTATTGGCCTAATCATAGTATTCAGTTGCTGCCTGTGCCTACAGTGTGGGCCGGCGATTTGTGGATTGTGTGCCACATCATGTATTGGACATTCCAGTTTCCTCTCAAACCGTCAAAGAAAGAAAGACGAGCAAATGATGTTACAAGAACAGACTGATCGATTCATGAGGATCGAGATATCATGAAGGGTCCGTAGGGAACAAGGAGGGAATGAGGAAATATAAATTTTTGGTCAAGTTGTGTTCCCTATCGTGTACCCCACCGTCTCCATGTACCAGCTTAAAGTGCATGTAACTTCCCTCCTGTGCCAGCTATGAAGACGCAAATACATTTGCGTCCAACGTTAACATGTCCTCTTTCAGACCCACCCTGAACGGGTTCAATATTCAGTTCCTAAGTATACCATGCCAACGTCTTTTTGTGGTGTACTTTACACGTTTTTCAGCTCTGGCTAAGTAGGCCCTGAATTTCCGTAGCCGGGCCATGAGGCGAGTGCTGTAGAATCAAGTGTACGATCTCGGGTAAGGCCATGTGGCGATCCCTCGACCTGAGCCTTATTGAGTATTTGGGTCTCGGCCCCCGTACCAACGGTTGGGCCTAGCTCCTCGCTCGATCTATCTTCCACGGCCCCAAAGGCCACATCGTCGTCTCCTACCTCGTCGACGACGTCTTCATTATCGACCATCTCAACATCAGCGTCGTAACTGGAGTCGATCTCCGAAGCGGGATCAGACAGGTTCTCTCGAACTTCCTGCTCGACTCCTTCATCCTCCTCGGTATCGAAAATGTTCACCGGGTCAGGTGCCGTCTGTTGGGCCTCCTTGCGCGCTGCGCGTCGAAGTCGAATCGTCTTCTTGGAGCGGAAACGAGAACAAGCCATACAGCTGGCTTTATCATGATCCGGAGACAGGCACTTGTTGCACACCGGGTGAACATCAATGTGAGGATATTTGGAATTGCAAACAGGACACCTCTTGAACGGGCTCCGTTCCATGATGGTTCGTCGGTAAGGCCTCTGGCGTCGACCGGGCCTTCAGCGCCAAAAGCCACGCGGCTCCTCTGGACGTCCGGCTCAGGAACCGAGCTGGAACAAGAACTGGGCACCGATCGCAAGACAATACCGAAGATAACTAAAGGCCTTTTGGCCAAAAGGAAAGTTTTTTATCGATTCAGAACTTGAGTTAACAAATATGCATCTGAACCCAATGGCGGGAAAAAACAATCTGAGGATGGTGAGGAAATATAAATTTTTGGTCAAGTTGTGTTCCCTATCGTGTACCCCACCGTCTCCATGTACCAGCTTAAAGTGCATGTAACTTCCCTCCTGTGCCAGCTATGAAGACGCAAATACATTTGCGTCCAACGTTAACATGTCCTCTTTCAGACCCACCCTGAATGGGTTCAATATTCAGTTCCTAAGTATACCATGCCAACGTCTTTTTGTGGTGTACTTTACACGTTTTTCAGCTCTGGCTAAGTAGGCCCTGAATTTCTGCCATCGAGCCTTTTTTCTGGCTTCTGACTCCGAAAGCCTCAGCCCAGGCTGTCTCTGTACCCGTGAACTCTGACTTACTTCCAGCGCGACCCACCGCGCTCAGCTCAGCCTGCTTCCTGCCAAGACTGACTTCAACCTTCGAATTATCTGATCTGCTCCTCGAAAATGCATTCCTACCTACTAGCTTAAGTAAACATTCCCCAGCTGCAGAGCGAAAGGGCCCGGCCACACTGTCTCTATGCAAGTAATTCATAGCTCCTGTTACCATGCTACCATGGAAGGCCCATGCCCCCACGCTTCTCATGCAGACACTTAGGCGCTTATACACGCACCCTCAGCCAGTATAGAATAGCTTCTGCCCCAGAGACCTTTCCGCCCAGATAACTCAGTTCCTAAAACACCAGATATCAGATATGATAGAAACACAAGTTGATCTGACATGCCAGACTTCTGTCTCTTTCCGTTAGTTCAAATGTCAAGTCCCCAGCACCCTCCAGCTTCGCGTCAATCACACGTCATGCAGCTGCGCGCACATCCAAGCCTCCGATTTCTGCTGACATTGCAACATTTCTGTTTAGTGCCACCCACAAGTGACACCTACCTGTGACGTTTCTAGCACACACCTCCAGTTCACGCCTAGTCCACGCCTTCTGATTACGTACTAGTAACACGTGGATGCTGTTATCTTGTCTTCTCTCAGCTGTTACGCCTACTATATTGCTTTCTATGATGTAAATTAAGTATATAAGCTATGTATTGTCAATAAAATATGGCTCTATCCCTTCCTGAACCCCTTGTGGTTGCAGGAACATGATATCCAGTTCCGGAACGATTCCTTTTTAGGTTTAAAGTATTTTATTAAGGCATAAAAAACACGGGGAGGGGAGCAGGAGGTCAGGTAAACATACAATACAAGAAGCAAAACGTTGCAGCGAGTCAGAAGAAGAAGAGGGAGGCAGGATGCCCCAGAGGGTAACAAGGCAAAAACATAAGGCAATAAGGCATTGTGAACAACCCCCCTGTAGGCCCCCACTCCCTAGGCAAGGCCAAGCCAGAATAGCACTCTGCGACACAGCAAAAGAGGAGCATACCGTTCCACCAGCCCCTCGACCCCAGAAAAGGAGGAGAAAGAAAAGCAAGGAGGAAAGAAAAGAAAACAATACCCCAACATCCCCGTCCGAAAGTCAGCATTAGAAGCATATAACCCTACTTCCCACCCCCAACCCCCGGTCCCCAATCCGCACAATCACTCCGCCGCTGGCGCAGGCGGTGTCAGCCTAAGGAGGCGCAAGTACCGTGGACACGTTAGCTCGCGAAATTCCGTGGACAGCAGTGCCAAAAAGGGATGCCAGAGCTCCTCAAACTGGTCAACATTCCCAGCCACCGTTAGCGATATCTTCTCCATACCCAGTACCTGCCAGAGCCTATGCAACCAACCAGTGATAGAAGGGGCAGTGGGGGTGCGCCAAAGGACAAGTATGTTCTGAACGGCAGAGCCTAGCGCAATCGCAATCTGCCTGCCCCTGCGGGATTTCAGCGGGTACATCAAGTCATTGGGGAGGCCAAGCAAGACATACGCGGGGAAGCGCGGGAGCTCAATCTCAAAATGCCTATCCACCTCATCTAAGACTTCCTTCCAGTAGGCCGACAGCACCGGGCACTCCCAGAGAATGTGCGTGAGGGTGCCCTCCTGTCCGCAGCCGCGCCAACAACCCTTATCGCCTAGTGTGCGCATCTCGTAGAGCCGCTCCGGGGTGTAGTACCAATAGGTGGACACTTTAGTGAAGGTTTCCGTCAGCCCAGTGTGGTACGCAGAGTGCCTCGCCCGATACGCAATCTTGTCCCAGTCCTTGTGGCTCAGGGTCCTGCCCAGTTCCCTGTGCCAGCGCTCCCTCCCTGGGTTATGGTAGTGAAACGGCGGGGGTTGGAGAAATTTATACAAATCAGTGATGAGTTTGGCGTCCGAGGCCCGGGTCACTAACCATCGCTCATAGGGCGTAATCGTACGGGCGGCGACGTCACGCACTGAGGGTTGAAGAGCCCAGTGGCGGACTTGCATGTAACGCAGTCTGTCCCCCTCCGTCAGACCAAACTCCTGTCGGAGCTGCTGGAAGGGGAGCACGCCCTCCGGCCCGTAGATCTGGAAAAGCGCCCTACATCCCGCACTCACCCAGTGGGAAAAAGCCCCCGGCTCCAGGCCCGGAGTGAAGTCCGGGTTGCCAGCAATGGGAGTGAACGGCGACGGAAAAGTGGTGAGCTCCCGAAGCTCACCCACCGCGTCCCACACTCTTAGCGGGACCCGGGTGATAAAGGAGGCGTAGAGATTAGGCGGGCAATGAATGCGCCGTAGGAACGGGACCTCCTGGAGGGTACGGCCTGCGACTGCCTGGTCTTGAAAGAGCCAGTGTTTGTCCGATTCCCACCGGCTCCACTCCACCAGGTACCGGAGCTGCGCCGCCTGAAAGTACTTCCGGAGGTCCAGGACCCCGAGACCTCCCGCCTCCGGGGCAAGCATGGAGAGGACCCGCTTCATCCGAGGCTTACGGCCCTGCCACACAAAGCGGGAGATGTCTGCCTGCGCCTGCCGTATCCAACCCACGGGGGGCTGAAGAGGTAGAGCGCGAAAAAGATACAGGATCTGGGGCAGTATCGTCATCTTCACCGCCGCAATTCGGCCCAGCCACGAGAGTAGGCCCTTGTTCCATCGGCCGAGTTCCTCCTTTATCTTTTTGCCTAGAGAGGAATAGTTAGCTGCGACCATGGCAGGCAGGGTGGGAGCAAGCAAAATGCCCAGGTAAGGCACCGTGGAGGAGGACCACTGCAAAGGGAAGAGACTTTGAAGGTCCCGTCTGGTGTCGGCAGAGAGCGACACATCCAGTGCAGCCGACTTGGCCATGTTCATTTTAAAGCCCGCAACGCGGGCAAAAGCGTTCAGCTCCTGGACGCAGGCAGGGAGTGACCGCCTGGGGTCATCTAGGGTCAGCAAGACATCGTCCGCGTATAAGCTGACAGTGTGTGTGTATTGCCCCATCTTCACCCCAATAGCGTTCGGGTTGTCGCGGATCCTCTGCGCAAACGGCTCCATATAAAGGGCGAAGAGGAGCGGCGAGAGAGGGCAACCCTGTCTCGTGCCGCGCTCAATGGTGAAGCTGCTGGAGCAGTGTCCATTGACACGCACTGACGCCGACGGTCTCCTATAGCAGTTAAAGACCATAGTGCGGAACTTCTCGCCGATCCCCAGTTTCCCAAGGACCAGCTCGAGGTATGGCCAGTGAACCCTATCAAAGGCCTTCTCCGCGTCGACCGATAGCAGCATCCGCTCCCCCGGGATGCGTGAGGCCTTTTCCAGCACGTGCGTCACCCTCTTCGTGTTGTCGACCGTCTGCCTACCGGGTACAAAACCGGCCTGATCCGCCTCCACCAAACCTGGTAAGTGTAGACCCAGTCTGGCCGCCAAGATTCCGGTGTAAAGCTTGAGGTCCACATCTAGGAGCGAAATGGGCCGGTACGAGCCGCACAAGGTCCGGTCCTTCCCCGGCTTGGGGATAACCGACACAGTCGCCGAGAGGAGGTCCGGTGGGATGGCGCCCGGTTCGGAGAAGGAGTTGAACAAGCGAGCCAGGAGAGGAGCGACAGTGGGACAGAAGGTCTTGTAGAACAAGGCCGTGTAGCCATCCAGGCCCGGGGCTTTACCATGCTTCAGCCGTGCGATCGCGGAGATGACCTCCTCCACGTGAATGTCCCTCTCTAGGTGGTCCGCCTGGGAGGGGTCCAGGGCCGGGAGGGTCACGGATTCCAGATAGGCCTCAGCCTCTCCCGGTGGGGAAGGTTCTGAAGCGTACAGTGCCTCGTAAAAGGATCGAAAGGTATCTGCCACCTCCGCGTCACCGGAAACCGGGATCCCATCCACTCCCACCAGCTCCTTCACCACATTGCGTTGCCGCGCAGCCCTGAGCCTATGGGCCAGGAGCTTACCGCACCTGTCTCCGCCGGTGTAAAAGGCATGTTTCAGGCGCAGCGCTGCGTACTCCGCCCGATCTAGATCCAACGCAGAGAGGAGTTTCCGTGCCGCCTTCAGTTGCTTCCAAACACGAGGAGCCCCCGTCCGGCGGTGGACCTGCTCAAGCTCCCTAACCTGCGCCGTCAGTTCTTCCCTCTTGCGCTGGCGTTCCTTGTTTTCCGCCGAGGAAATGGAGATAAACTCTCCCCTGACGACTGTTTTCAAAGCCGCCCACTGCGTAGCCAGGGACGTGTCAGAGTTGTTATTGTGGGTCAGGTAGTCCTGGATGACCTCCTCCACTCGCTTCACCACCGATTTCTTATGGAGAAGCGTGTCCCGAAGCCGCCACATCCCTCTCGAGGGGGGGGCCGCCGGCCACGCAAAGACTCCGGAAACCGGCGCATGATCGGACAGGGACAAGACCCCGATGTCCGCCGCCGTGGCGGCCGAGCGAAGTGGGCAGCTCACCAAAAGATAATCCAACCGCGAATAAGTGCGGTGTGCGTGGGAAAAGTAGGAGTAGTCCCTATCGGTGGGATGCATGGTGCGCCAGAGGTCGTGCAGGTCCATCTCCGCAATCTGGTCCCGTACCGCCTTAGAGAGCTCCCCTGTCTGCGGAAAGCGCTAGGCAGACCTATCTAGAGTGGAGTCGAAGACCATATTCAGGTCTCCCCCCAGGATGATATGGCGATCGGGCGAGGCAGTAACGTCCACCAACACCGATTCCAGGAAACGATCCTGGTGGTCGTTTGGGCTGTAAACCGAACCAACCGTAAAGGTAACACCTCCTAAGCGCATGCGATATACTAAGAGCCTCCCCTTCTGCTCAGCATGTTTATACAGCACCTCCCCCCTAAAGGAGCTGGCTAGAAGAATGGCCACCCCAGCGGTCTTAGTCGCAGCAGAGGAAAAGAGTTGCGTGGGGAACTTGGCAGAGCGCAACCTATGGCAATCTCTGGAGAGTAAATGGGTCTCCTGCAGGAGGCAGATATCCGCCTGCGACCCCTCTAACAGGGAGAGGATCGCCCTACGCTTCACGGGGTTATTCAGACCCTTGACATTAAGGGTCACTACTTTCAGGGGTGGCATCGCCTCCAGGGAAACAGCGCGCTATGCAGCAGGCGGGGGATCAGCGGAGGGGGCGCGCGGGGCAGGGGCGCAGGGAAGGCCAGAAGCGGCATCGTACGCGTTCGGACAGCTTCGGACGGGACCCCCCCCACAACAAACCAACAATGAAACCCCCCCAAAAACCACTCATGGCAACCGGCCAAAACAAAAAGCAAAAAACAGCACCCCATAGTCTCAGTCTAGCCCAAATGGGCGAGTCTGCAGAAAACAGTCAAGTGGACGTCCAGCCACACACCACCCCCCCGCCCCCCCAGCCCCCAGCCCAGCATCGTTAAAGCTAAGAGCCTCTCCCCCCGGAGAAAAGTTAGGCCGTTAAGGCCACACCAGTAGATTCAGGCAAGTTTCTGGCCGCAGTCCTCAGGGCCTCCGCCATTTCAGCTCTGATGGTGGGCGAGTCTGGGCGACTCGCTGGCGCTGACGATGGGCGCCTTCTCGACCTCCGTCGGCCCCGCCGCTCGGGGCGCCTCCATGCGGGTGTAGCCCCGTCCTCCTCCGTAGCAGTAAGACCCAGCACCCCGCAGACATCTTGTAAGGAGCGCAGCTGATGCAGTACCCCATTCCATCGAAAGATAAGACGGAAGGGGTGACCCCAGGAATAGGCTGTCTCGTGCTCTCGCAGAAAGTCCGTAGCGATGCGGAAAGACCTGCGCTTTTGCAGTGTGATGGCGGACAGGTCCTGATAGAGCGCCACAGGTCTTTCGCGGAAGGTCAGTGGTTGCTTCCTACGGGCCTCCGTCATGATGCGCTCCTTTAGAGGGAAATCCGGCAAGAATGCCAGGATATCAGGCGGGGGTGCCGATGACTGGCGCTGGCGGCCCACCCTGTGTGCTCTGTCAATGCGGATGGGGAAATCCGCTCCTTCCTCCAAGATGTCGCGGAACAGGTCCTGCAGATAAGCCACTAGGTCCGCACCTTCGTCGGCGGATGGAACACCCCGCACCCGGATGTTATTCCGCCTGGACCTGTTCTCGAGGTCCTCCGAGTGGGCCTGGAGCTCGACACATTGCTCCCGGAGGCGGAGGACATCCTGTTGGAGATGGGTTATCTCCTCATCGCGACGTTGAGCCGCCGTCTCCACAGTATCGACCCGTTCGCCCAGGCCCTCGACTTCCCTGCGCACCTCCCGGACCTCTCCAGCCACTTCGGTCTTAAGAGTCTGAAATTCCTCCTTGAGGGAGGTGAATAAGTCCTCCATGAAGGACCGCGTGACCGGCGGCTCGCTCGCAGTTGCGTCCGTTGATGCCCGGGAGGCCCCCGGGGACGGCTGCGTCCTGTCGCGTAGTTGCTGGGACCTGCCGAGCATTTCCGGCAAGGTGCGATCTCCCCGTGCCGCGCCACGTCTTCCAGTCATCTTGGGGCCCGGCAAAGCCCAGGGTTAGTTGCTGTAGGCGAGCGCCCCCGCTCGCGGGCACCAGATGTGAGGCCCTCGCCGAGGACAAGGGTAGTGCGTCACAGGCGACAAAATGGCGGTCCGGGCATGGGCAAGACGGCCCACGGGCCAGCAGGGCAGGCAGCAATGTCCGAAGAGTAGGCCTCCCGTCTCGTGCTCCCAGGGAGGGCAGCAGATGAGCTGGCGCCAGAACGAGTCGAGGCTCCCGTGTGAGAAGGGCGCGGGCAGGGGTCACTGGGCTCAGCCACACAAAGACAAGATGGCGGGAGGGTGGGACCCAAGAAGGCAGCCCGGGCCAGCAAGTCCGTGGGCAACTCTCAAATGATAACTGGTCCGGAAAGTATGAAACCGGTGCCTCCCTCCATCACCAGTTGATTTGCCCGGCTCGGGCACTGCTCGAACTCCGCCATCCAGCGCCTCCGGGCGCGGAGTTCGCAAGGCGTCGCCCCTCGAGACCCCGGGTAGTGGGGGGATCGCCGGTACAGGGCTAAGGTCCGTCGCCCAGCAATGGTGCCTGCCACCAGGGCACCGGCCAGGAAGCCACCTCACTCCGCGGAGTCCGTCTAGTCCGCTCCTTCGGGATCTCCGGCGTTCCGCTTTTCAGCACTCGGGCCAGCCAAGGCGCGCGGACAGCGCCGCACTACGCTCCGCCTCCAGGCTCTTCTCCTCGGGGCGACCCGGGCTCTAATCCTCGGAGCGATCTCCGAATAAACTTTTCGGGAACTTCCCCCGGGGCCCCAGAAGTCAAAGTGGCACCAAAATGTGCCCCAGGAGCTCCGGCACAGTTCTCTCGCCCGCAGTGCAGCCGCGGGGGGAGAGAAGCGCAGGAATCGGGGCTCGAGCTGAGCCGGGCCGGAGGAGCTACGGGAGGAAGCGTCCGCTCACCCCGCCATCTTGGCCACGCCCCCGAACGATTCCTTTTTAAGGAATAAAACCCCTAAGAACTCTAACACCACGGACTCTGTCTCTTTCTTTCCGATTGAGTTATTATTGATTAAGTACTTACCTGCATAGAAATTAAGACGGTAAATTAAATATTTACGACAATGGAGTGGATGCCCATGCGCACTGTAGTCCAGGGAGGAGCCACCTATCTTGTGATACTTCGAAGACTCTTCCAGGACAACAATGTGCAATCATCCGGACCCAACACTAGGCGGAGATCTATGCACCGATATGAATTCAGCAGCCCACATGCCTCGAACTCTCTCTCCCCCTGATGGAGCGGGCAGCCATCTTCCAGATGATCACACCCCCCAAATTACTGTATGTGCTTCAGAACAGTTACTATCTAGTCACTCAGACTGTGTTCACCAAGATTATTGGGGAACTGAGGATCCTGCTGTGGGATGGTGGACATCCTGGAACTTTGCTCGGAACTCTACGACACAATGTACCTGTGGGTAGCCGCTCCCGAAAACTGAAGGATATTACTGGGTTTCTCACCTGATAAACATCAACAACTGGATCTATGCACCCTGGGATCATCGGACATTTAGACTAGAATGGGCATTGCTAGACCAAAAAAATCGCACCTACACTACCTATATGTAGGGAAGGGGGTCCCAGAGATGTCCACCAGTGTGAGAAGTTGGCCTGATATATGATGCTCACTAGTTCTAGTGATCACCTTGTATCAGTCCAAACAACCCTTATGGTGATTGGTTGTAAGTGAACCTTATACACCAGCTATCCTAATGGTAGCATGGACAAAGCTAAACTCTTTTGGCATGTGAAGCCAGCTGTTTTACCACATATAACCCCTTGAATACCAAGTGAAAGGACACCACACAGGTTATGAAAATAAACAAGTATTTATTAACTAACATACACCTCTGAACTCTTTATGAGGTCAGAGGGCTAAGGACATGACAAACTCTTAGGAAAAATACGTTTAAGTTGCACGATTTACAATGGTGCCCTAGGGGCACGACAAACCATATACTAAGTAAGTGGAATGTGAAAGTCACTCAAAGGAATGGAGCTGTCCAGAGGCTGTAGGATCGCTGGGACCACGCTATACTAACTTGAGGTAAGTACTAGGAGGCCCACGGAACGCGTGTGCAGAGTGTGAACGCACACGCGAGATGCGTACAAACGTCTATGGACAGTACAGTTTTAAGAAAAAGGTGAGTACGGACGTCCCTGCCTAGGTAGGACAAAAACGACTGTGGAACTGGACACTAGGAGAGTCAAGCTACCCTTGAGCACCGAAATGCTCGTGTTACCTCACCCACAGGCTGCGGGTGCATAGGTGCCAAGTCGTGTCGGGTTCCGGCGTTGAAGTCTATAGAGCCTGGAGGAAAAGATGCTGAAGGCGGTCAGGAGGAAGATGTCCGTGTGATCCAAGGGTGGATCAATGAAGAGAAGAACCTGAAAGCAGAGGGGACAATGTTCAAAGTCACTAGCCAGTGACTGGAGTGGAACCAGATGTTGTCGTCGCGATCAGGTGAAGGTGGACGCTTGTCTCTGTAGCCACGTGGACCAGGTGGTGTCTTCGACGACCAGGATGGAGGCACGAGCTGTCCCACGCAGGCTCTCGCTGTCGGCGGTGTCTTCTTCTGAGTCAACAGGCCTTGGCAAAGGCAACCCACGCGGTGAGTGGAAACAGCGTCTGGAGTGGACCAGGAGGGGCCGGGGTGCTCCTCTTTTGGAAGGGAGCAAGGGCCAGTCTGGAGCAACCAGACCAGCAGTAAAGATTTCGCAGTTCGCCGTTTAGGTGGCCACTAGCCAGCCGGCAAGTGACCAGACAACGCGTCGAGCAGCAAACAGGCAGAAGGGCCCCACGCAGATCTCGTGGATGCTGGAGGGCTGGTCTTCGATGCAGGAGCTGCTCGTGGTCGGGGCTTCTCAGTCCCCAAAGCACTTGGACGAGGATGCCTCTGAAGTCGTGCTGGAGCGAAGTGCTGCTTCTTTCAAGATGGCCGGTCCCACGTGTCACTTCGCACCCACGGGTCTCAGCTGTGCTGCAGATTTAGGTAGAAGTCGGAGAGGTCTGGGAATCCGGGTCTCGTCGGGCTCTTAAGTCTGGATCCTTGCAGGAAGACGACAAAGGGAAGCCGCTGTACGCTGATGGTGCCTGATTGTGCAGGGTGGACACTCCTTGCCCACAAGGGAGATTTCTTCAGTCTTCTGTGGAGCAGAACGTCAAAGTCCAGAGTTTCTTTTTGTAAAGTTGATCAGGATAATCTAATTTTGACTGAGACAAGCTCCTACCTTTATCCGGCTAAAGGGGGGCTGCACTACGACTGGGTCCCTCCTCTGGGTGGGACCAGGAAGGGGGGTGGTTACACCCCCTTTCCTTTGTCCGGTCTTGCGCCAGCCCTGGGGCTGGAGTGCCCCAGGAACTGGTTTAGACCGGTGTATGCACAGGGACACCTTGTGTGCCCCAGGCATGTCTCATTCCTTTCAGCCCTGTCCTACCTAATACACAAAATCCTGTCTGGGGTGGTGCTAGCATCTCCCAAGGCAGGAAACCCTTTGTCCAAGCCTCCCTCGCTGGAAGGACTCCCAGCAGCAGGAGGTCAGACTTGTGTCTGTGGTGGTAGCATCCATTTTGTGATGCTGAGGCTCGAGTTAACTTTAACCGGGGTTCACAGTTACATACATGTCATGTCCCTCTAGAAGGGTGGACTGCTACCCCCGTCGCCAGAATTGGCGAGGGGTAGTATTCCAATACGGATGACACCTTACTCGACATGTTTTGATAATCCTATACCAAAGTTAGCAATAACCGCGAGGATTATAATGCACTTAAGAGTATATGGTATAGCGTTATCATGGAAACAGCTAAAGGACTTGGTTCCGAAAGCTGCAGACAGGCTCAGCTCATGCTAGAGCACCATCTCACATAATTCCAAGCACTCTGCCGTCAGGATTGATAAGGCCTGCCAAAGGAGTGATTGATAGGAGGATATGTGTCCATTTTAGGGTTAGATATAGGGATACTATATCTAAAGCAAAGGGTGATTACACCACCTTGCCCCAGCTGATTGATCAGCCAGTTGTGTCAGATTTGGATGGCCAGCCAGGGGTGGCATAATACATGCTGCAGCCCCTGGTAGGCCCTGGGTGCACCTATGCCCTGGGTACCTAAGGTACACTGTACAGGGACTGATAAGGTGACTCAGTATCCAATTAGCTATGTACCTAGAGTACATGGAATCCATTTTACAGAGAGAGCAGTGTGTGAGAAGGTGGCCTGATATGCAGTGCTCACTATTCTAGTGAACACTATGTATCAGTCCAGCAACCCTTATTGATGATTGGTTGTAAGTCAACCTTATAGACCGGCTATCCTAGTAGCGTGGATACGAGCAGTCTAAGGCTAAAGACTCGAGAGGGTGTGTTAAGCCAGCTGTTTCCCACACATATACGCCTTGAACACCAAGTGAAAGGACACCACACAAGTGTTATGAAAATAAACAAGTTATTTATTAAGATTCACAACAGCCCTGTACTCTTTATGAGGACAGGGTACTAAGCACAAAACAAAACTCTTACGAAAATACTTAAGTTAGAACAGTATATACAAATGCCCGAGGGGCACGGAAAACCATATACTCTGAAAGTGGAATGCGAAATTACTAGCAGGTAAGTACAGTACTAATAGGCTTTGGAATCGCTAGGTCTTGACTATAGAACCTTCAGATTACTTACAGGAGGCCTAGGGGACTCGGGTGCAGAGTGTGCACTCTCACGCGTGATGCGGGACAAAGTCTATGGTAGCTAGTAAAGACAAAGTTAGTGTTCTCGGGCGAACCCGACCTGGTAGGAGGAAAACGAAAGTGGATTCTGACCCTTGGATAGTGAGGCTATGCTGGGGCACCGAAATGCCGAAGTTACCTAGCCCAGGGGCTGCAGCTGCATAGGTCTCAAAAGACGTCGGGAATCCTCGTAGACGGACCAGGAGCCTGGAAGAAAGAAGTTGCTGGCAGGCGACCAGTGAAGAAAGTTCGATGGATCCAAGCCTGGATCGATGGAAGATGACACCTGAAAGCAGAGGGGACCAAGTTCCAGACTACTAGCCAGTAGTCAGGTGGCACCGGATGGTAGTCACCTCGACTAGGTGAGTGGGTGACGCTGTGCTCGCAGATCTCACGGACCAGGAGGCGTTGTCGGCGACCAGGATGGAGGAGCGATCTGTCCCACGAAGATTGAAGCTGTCGGCGTCGCTGGACCCAGGATTGGGCAACAAAGCCTTGGCAAATTCAAGCCCACGCGGTGGACTCAAAATGGCGTCTGGAGTGGACCAGGAGGGTCCGGGGTGCTTCTCTGTTGCAAGGAAGCAAGGGCCAGTCTGGAGCAACCAGACCAGCAGCAGTGATGTCGTCGGGCGTCGTGAAGAAGGCCACAAGCCAGCCGGCTAGTAGCCACACAGCGCGGTGAGCACGCAAAAGCAGAAGGGCCCCACGCAGATCGTGGAGATGCTGGAGGGCTGATCTTCGGTGCTGGAGCTGCTCATGGTTGGGGCTTCTCGGACCCCAAAGCACTCACCAGTGGAGCACACGGTGGGCTTGTTGCAAAGAAGTTGTGCAGTCTTGGCGATCGTCGGTCCCTCGAGGTCTCGTCGCACTCACAGTTCTCAGCTTTGCTGTAGAGGTGAGTAGAGGTCAGAGGTGCCAGGGAAGCCGGGTCTCGTCGAGCTGGGTCGTCGGATTCGTGAAGAAGGACTTGCAGAAGACCACAGTGTTCTTAGGATGGTGCCCGCTTGATGCAGGGTGACTACTCCTTAGCCACAAGGGAGAATCTTGAAGAAGGAAATCTTGATGTCTTTCGCAGAAAGTCGTGTCTTGATTCCAAAGATGATCTAATTTTAACAGGGGGCCCGCTCCTATCTTTATACTAAAAAAGGGGGCTGACCCGGTGACTAGGTCCTGCCTATGGGTGGGACTAGGAGGGGGGTGGTTACACCCCTCTCCCATGCCGGACTTCCCCAGGCCAGGGGCTGGTGTGCCCCTGGAACTGGTTCTGACCGGCCTATGCGTAGTGAGCACCGGGGTGCCACTCAGCAGTCACCTTCCTGTAAAGCCCTGCCTACCCAGGATACACAAAACCATGTCTGGGACGGTGCTAGCACCGCCCCTGACAGGAAACCCTTTGTCCAGGCTCCCCTCGCTGGAAGGACTCCCAGCTGCAGGGGGTCAGACTCGTGTCTGTGGTGGCAGCATCCATTTTGTGGAGCTGAGGCTTCGTTTAACTTTAACCGGGGTTCACAGTTACATACATGTCGTGTCCCTCTAGAAGGGTGGAATGCTAACCCCGTCGCCAGAATTGGCGAGGGGTTAGTATTCCAATTCGTATGACACCTTACTCGACATGTTTTGATAAAGCAATACCAAAGATAGCATTTAACCGCGAGGATTATAATGCACTTAAGAGTATATGGTATGCGATATCATGGAACAGCTATTAGGACTTGGTTCCGCAAGCTGCAGACAGGCTCAGCTCATGCCAGAGCACCATCTCACACGATTCCAAGCACTCTGCCTTCAGGATTGTTAAGGCCTGCCATAGGAGTGACTGATAGGAATCTGTGTGTCCATTTTAGGGTTAGATATAGGTATACTATATCTACAGCAAAGGGTGATTACACGACTTTGCCCCAGCTGTCATGCAGCCAGTTGTGTCAAATTTAGGAGGCCAGCCAGGGGTGGCATAAAACATGCTGCAGCCCCTGGCAGCCCTGGGTACACCCATGCCCTGAGTTACAGGGTCTGATAGGGTGGCCCAGTACCAATTGGAAATGTATCTAAGGTACATGGAATCCATTTTACAGAGAGAGCAGTAGGCCTGGGGTCCTGATTGGCAGGGCCCCAGGTCGACTATGTCAAAAACCAGCTAAAACACAGGGCAAAAAGTTGGGGGCAACCATAGTCAGGAGGTACCTTCCTACACAGTGGGCCTGGGGTCCTGAATGGCAGGGCCCCAGGTCAACTAAGTCGAAAAACCAGCAAAACACCAGGCAAAAAGTTGGGGGCAACCATAGTCAGATATCCACCTTCCTACAACCAGCAACGCAGGTTGCAATGATGGCCTGGGTTAAGGCCACAAAGCCCGGGATGAGCACATATGATCATTAGAGAAACACCCCTTTGGAGAGGGACATGGCTGGGAGAGATTACAAAACTGCAGGCATTTGAGAGGTGGGACACCATAGGCATCTCTACTGTGGGCGACATCCTCTAACACAGGGACTTCATGTCCTTCTCCTCGGCACAGTGGGAATACAATTGACACCGGAATACATTTTTAAAGTATGCAAAGCTGCACCACGCATGGGAGGCAGAGAGATTGAAGGCGATATAGAGCCCTGAATACGTACCCCCCCCTTAAGGGGTGCATACTAAATGATGAACTGGGTAGGGGAGCAGTCTCCCTAACATACAGGAGGATCAACAACAATATGCTGGACACACTAGGCCAGCTTAGAGAGAGATGGAGGTGGGACATGGGCGACCTCAAATAAGTAGACTGGGTCGTGGCACGGATGAGGTAGCTATCAAGTCTCGGCTGCACTTGATACAAACAAAAAATCTTCACAGGGTCTATGACTATCACAGACTGCACACAATGGGGGGAGCACCCTCACCACACTGCTTGCAATGATCTGGAGCAATAGGATCCTTTATACACACAATATGGGATTGCTCCCACATACAAACCTACTAAAACACAATCATCCAAGTACTGCACAAGTTACTACTTGTGTAACGAAATATCTATAAGAGACATTAGTTAGTGATAGATTCCTTACCTTAGAATATCCCCAGGTGTCAGACTGGATCCGGATAATTTTGCTTAGCAATACCCCTGTGCGCCAGCAGGCGTCGTCCGAGGCTCCGCGTCCGTCGTTGTTCGCGCCGGAATGACGTTGTCGGAGTACTTAGACGCCACCCATGCGCGCGGACGTCAGTTCTGATACACAGCTTTTCCGCGCCAGATACGCAGAGCCATGATAGAACCAACACTGGTGCCATGAAACTAGGGCCCTGAAAGGGGATGACCTTAGCCCTAGATATCGGTTCGCAGAACGGGGAGGATGGGCGGGTCGGTAAGGAATCTATCACTAACTAATGTCTCTTACAGATATATCGTTACACAAGTAGTAACTTGTGCATCTGAAAGAGACAAGTTAGTGATAGATTCCTTACCTTAGAATAGATACCCCAGAAATACCAACCCCGGTGGTGGGTCTGCGAACCAATAATCACACCAGAAAGTCCTGGAGGACAGAACGGCCAAAGAAGCCATCCCTCCGGACTTGGCTGTCCAGGCAGTAGTGTCTTGCGAACGTGTGCAGCAAGGCTCATTTAGCTGCATGACAAATGTCCTGCAAGGTCACTCCTCGGCCCAGGGAAGTGGTAGTCGCCGTGGCCCGAGTGGAATGAGCCCTTTGTCCAACAAGGGGTTCCTTCTTAGCCAAGGAGTAACACAAGATGATCCACCGCGAGATGGTCCGCTTGTGCACCGCCTTTCCGTTCTTAGTGCCCACGTAACCAACAAAGAGTTGGTCATCCACCCGGAACTGGCGTGTGCGATCCAGATAGTAAGAGAGAACACGTTTTGGGTCCAGACGGTGGAGCCTCTCTTCCTCTTTCGAGGGATGCGGAAGCGGAAAGAAGGTGGGCAAGGTAATGGACTGCCCGATGTGGAAGGCCGTGACAACCTTGGGCAGGAAAGAGGGTCTCGTCCGCAACACAACCTTGTCCGGATGAACAGAGAGGAAAGGAGGTGTAGAAGACAGAGCCGGGAGCTCACTCACTCTCCTGGCAGAGGTGATGGCAACCAGGAAAGCAGTCTTCCAGGTAAGAAGACGGAGAGGACAGTTATGGAGCGGCTCAAAGGGAGCACACATTAGGTAGGTAAGCACAAGATTCAAGTCCCACTGGGGCATCACGAAAGGAACAGGAGGAAACATGTGTTTGATGCCCTTCAAAAACCTATTTACAACTGGGGACTTGAACAAGGAAGGCTGATCAGGTAGCCTTAAGAAGGCGGAAAGGGCAGAAAGGTAGCCCTTGATAGTGCCCAGAGCAGAGCCCTGCTGGGCAAGAGAAAGAAGGAAGAGGAGAACCTCAGAAAGGGGTGCAGAGAGTGGATCCACAGCCTTTGCTGTGCACCATGCCACAAATCTGTTCCACCTGCAGGTGTATACCGACTTGTGGAAGGATGCCTGGCTGCCAGAATTACATTACAGACTTCGGGAGGCAAGTCAAATGGCCTCAACTGTCGCCGCTCAATCTCCAAGCTCGTAAGTGGAGACTGGACAGGTTCGGGTGGAGGACCGTCCCCTGCTGCTGCGACAGAAGGTCCTCCCGAAGAGGCAGACGAATCGGGGGATCGACTGACATGCTGAGTAGCTCAGGATACCAGTATCTTCGTGCCCAGTCCAGAGCCACAAGGATAACCTGGGCCTAATCTCGTCTGATCTTCTTCAGAACTCTGGGCTGAAGTGGTGTAGAGGGAAAGGCGTACAACAGACCGCAACTCCACTCGCAACGAAAAGCGTCTCCAAGCGAGCGCCGACTTGGAAACTCCAACGCGCAGAACTGATGACATTGCACGTTCTCTTCTGTGGCGAATAGATCTAACCAAAGCTCTCACCACTGCTGAAAGAGGCCTTGCGCCACGTCCGAGTTCAGACGCCATTCGTGATCCATCATGCACCGACGGCTGAGTTCATCCGCCCTGGCGTTGTAGTGTAGTTCCTATTTTCCCTATAGGCCCTGCGCATTGGAATAACAAACAGCAGTGTAGACGTAGAAGTGCGGTCTTCCAGGTCTCTACTGACTATGTTAGACTTAATTGGGTTTGTACCAACTAGCTCAAAGGTCACTGGAAACTTTCTTGACTGAATAGGAAGTGATCAGCTCCCCTGGCTCAGACAAGAAGGGATTCAGTTTTCCAACAACCGCATAAACATGACAACTTTGCTCCATAGAATAAGAGTCAATCTCTAGAGTCGTGTGAAACAATAGACAGCTATTTCACTCAGTCAGTTGTGCAGATTACTTTCACCAAGATGCAGAGAATAGAGAGACGGGCGTTTTCAATAAAAAGGTATTATTTATTGAACAGTCTTTCTTCTCATGCAAGAGAAATGTATTGCCACAATTGCAAGACTTGTTATTATAAAAAGTGCGTACAGTAAAAGGAGGATTGCGAAATAATACTGTAAAAGCATTGATATGGTTTCTTAGCCATACAATGGTTAAAATGAATAAAATATATACATTCATATATACATTTAGCTAATGTACTCAACTGGGGCTTATAACTACGCCTACCCCAGTGTACCTGACCTAAGCCTAATACGTGGAAGAGAGTAAGTAAGTAGCAGTTTAAGTAAAGTTGGTTTTGCCAAGAGTTTGCTGCAAGAATTCTCTCTAAGGGTTTAGTCAACACTATACCTCTGGAATAGAATGTTGGAGGTCTTGTATCTCGTCTCAGGACTCGATATCCCAGTCACCCGCAAGGGTGGGCTGGAAACGCCGGGGCTGTATTTTCTCGGCAGGAGAAAAGACAGCGTCTTTCTCAGCGCGTCAAAGAGGAGGAGGGGCAGCGTCCGTGGGCTTCTCGCATCTGCTGGGCTCTGCAAGGGACAGCTGTTCTGCTCCTGTATTCTCTACCACCACCGCAGTCGCTTTTGCTTAAGGCAATGCTGGTATTATTTATACCTGAAAGGTGCCTGGTTTGACGTAAGTTTTTGGACACAAGACGTCAATAAAGATGTCACTGAGAACCGGTCGTTCTTACAGTGCTCATTAGAGTTCTATTACTAATTAAAATATAGCAAGCGGGGCTTTCCCAGGTTGCTGGGGGTTTTATCTGGTGAAAGAACTCAGTGTGTAATCTAGGAATCTAAGATAGTGGCTTCTGCTGTGTCATCTACTGTAATGAGCTGCAGAGGCGAGGTTCTGAAATATGGCTCTGATCGTTTATGCCAGAGACGAGTTTCTGAAATATGGCTCTGATCGTTTATGCCATTATAGGGGTATGGATGGATTACAGCCGTATTGGGGCATAAGGTCACAATATTGATCGGGGTCCTAGATTAGAACACGACAGCGTTGAAGGAACCTGCCAGGTGTTGAACCACCAGGGTCACGCCCTGATGTTCCAGCCACTGCCAGAGGCGCAGAGCCTCCTGGCAAAGGGTCCACGACCCCACCCGCCCTGTTAGTTGCAGTAGCACATGGCGGTGGTGTTGTCCGTGAACACCTGCACTACACTCCCCCGGACAGAGGGGAGGAATGCCTTCAGTGCAAGTTGGATCGCCCGCAGCTCCAGAAGGTTGATGTGGAGCTGGGACTCGACCAGAGGCCTCTGATCTCCGCCTCTCCCATGTGCCCCCCCCAGCCCAGGAGGGACGCGTCCGTCACAACTACGTGCTCCGGATGGGGTAGGGAGAGGGATCTGCCACTGACCCAATCGCGGTCCGTGAGCCACCACTGCAACTTTCTTGCAGTGCCCTCCGAGATCAAGACATGGTCGGACAAGTTGCCCTGATGCTGGGCCCACTGAAACTTCAGGTCCCACTGTAGAGCCTGAATCCGCCACCAGGCGTGATGCACCGGAAGGATGCAGGAGGCCATCAGCCCCAGAGGCCGCAGCGTCAACCTGACCGAGACTCTGGATAAAGGCAGAAAGATCGGAATCAGAGCCTGAATATCCCGAACCCGCTGTTCGGGAGGATAAACTTGAAACTGCGCCGAGTCCAGAACCGCTCCGATGAAGAGGAGCTTCTGGGAGGGACACAGGTGTGACTACGGCACGTTGATGGAGAACCCCAGCAGGTGCAGGAGATCGGCCGTAGTCTGGAGGAGGTGGACGACTGTCTGGGGCGAGCCCGCCTTCAACAATCAGTCGTCGAGGTAGGGGAAAACTGACACCCCTAACCTGCGCAGATGGGCTGCGACCACCAACAAAACTTTCGTGAACACCCGTGGGGTGCTGGTAAGGCCGAAGGGGAGCACGGTAAATTGAAAGTGCTCGTGGCCTACCCTGAATCTAAGGTAACGCCGGAGGGCCGGCAGGACGGGGATGTGAAAATAAGCGTCCTGCAAGTCCAACGCTACCATCCAGTCTCCGGGTTCCAGAGCAGCTAAGACCTGAGCCAGAGTCAGCATCTTGAACTTCTCCTTTCGGAGGAAGCCGTCGACGTTCCGTAGGTCCAAGATAGGGCGTAGGCCCCCTTTGCCCTTCTTGGGTACCAGAGAATAGTGGAGTAACAACCACACCCTACTTCCGGCCCTGGAACGCGCTCGATGGCCCCCTTGGCCAAGAGGGCCGTGACTTCCTCTTGCAGAAGTTGCAAGTGATCTCCCGACACGCGGTGGAATTGCGGTGGCATGGCTGGAGGGGTCGCCTGGAAGGGGAGGAAGTAGCCCCTTCGGACGATTTGCAGCATCCACCTGTCCGACGTGACAGTGCGCCGGTGGAAGAGGTGATGGCGAACCCTGCCCCCCACTGGTGTCACATGGGCCTGAAAGCATGGACTAGGAGGGTTATGAGGCAGGTTCTGCAGGGGAAGGTGTGGACTGGCCTCGCCGTGGTCTCCGACTGCCGCTACGGCGGTTTCCACGGCTGCCACCGCGCTGTTGAACATTCTGCGGCACGTGGCTGGCAGCACGTGTGGGGGCACCCCTTCCGTGGCCACGAAAGGAGCGAAAGGCACCCATTTGCTGGCGTGGGGCAGAGAGGCCCAAGGACTTGGCCGTAGCCCTGGAGTCCTTAAAAAACTAAAGCGAATGGTCTGCCTTGACGCCAAAGAGACGACGACCATCGAACGGCATATCCAGAAGGGTGGCCTGGACATCGGCCGAAAAGTTGGTGGACCACAACCAGGCATGGCGTTGAACCCTCACCGTCGTTGCCATCGCCCTGCCCAGTGAGTCTGAGGTATCCAGCCCACACTGGATGGAATCCTGTGCTACATCTCGACCCTCCGAAAGGGCTTGGGCGAGTTTTGCCCGGGCCTCCTCCGGACATTGTGGCAGCACGTCCGCGACAGTGTCTCACAGGGTGTGGGTGTAGCGGCCCAAGAGGCATGCGGTATTGACTGACCGCAGTCCCAAACTCAGGGACGAGAACACCTTCTTCCCGAACTGTTCATACCTCTTGGATTACAGATTGAGCCGAGCCGCCGGGAATGCGGTCTGGGAAGTGGAGGCCTGGATGACCAGGCTCTCAGGGGTGGGATGGGTGGACAAAAAGCAAGGGTCGCTCAGGGCAGGGCGGTAGTGTCTGGCCACGTTCCTATTCACAGGTGGACCTGTGCAGGTTTGGACTAAGTGCCCACAAGAACGTCACACAAGGCCCCATTAAACGGCAGCAGAGGTTCATTGGAGCTTGTCTGCGGTCTAAGGACTTCAGTGAGGAGGTTAGTCCCCACGGCCGTGACAGGGAGCTCAAGGTTTAGGGCCTGGACTGCCCTCGTCAACACTAAACTATAAGCAGCCCTCTCCTCCGTAGCCACGGTGGGAGGGGAGACAAATCCAGTGTCTGGTGAAGTGTCAAGTCCACTGGCCTCCCCAAGCTCATATGTCCAGTCCTGTTGAGACTGGCACTACCGTGCCAGAGGGTCCTCAGACCCCTCCCAATCACCCTCGTCACCCATCTCCTGTAGTTCAGGGTCAACAGTTTGGGCCAGTTCATGGAAATAGAAATCTCCAAAGGCCGTCGGTAGCGGCGCCGGAACCGGACCGAGGGTAGGATCGGGGACGGCGCCCATAGCAGGTGCTGGTAGCGACTCCCGCAGGGCCGGCGCCGGTGAGGTCGTGAGGTCGACCGGCGACGACCCAGATCCGGAAGCGGATCCAGGGAGGGCCTGCGGCGCCGGTACCGTAATCGCCGGCGGCGCCAGAGCCGAAGCAACCAACGGCGTCTGAGCCGAAGCACTCAACCCGCTAGGCCCTCCAGCCAGGGACGGTGGGCCCGGAGGCGCCACGGAACCTGGCTGAGGAGGGAGGGACTTCATGGCCATGAGGTACTGCTCGATCTTCTCAGGCGTCGCGTCATGCCCAGGGACCCGAAGGTGTGAGGCAGGTGGCGACGTCCGCGACTCCGACGGAGCCGCGTGGGTGGTGTCACCCGAACCCCCGGCCGCATCGCGCGAGCAACGGGGTGGGTCGGAGGAACGATTATGTCTCTCCGACCTCTCATGCCTCTTACCCGAGGACTTGGTCCTGACGACCGATGTCCACTCCCAGAGCAGCGAGGGCTCCGACCCTGCGACCGGTCCCTCGACCTCCTGTGGGACCGGGACCTGGAGCAGGTGCGGTCGTTGTGGTCGAGGCCTAAACACTTGACGCACCAGCGATGGGGGTCGGTAACTGACATCAGTCGGTCGCACTTGGAACCGGGTTTAAACCCAGGCATCCCTACTGGCACCGTTGGAGTCGAAGACTCGAGTAGAGAAAAGTTTAGTCAAAAAAGACTAAGGGGTAGAGCTTCTCCGGATCTGCGCTAGCTGGTGCGGAAAAAAGAAGAACTGACGTCAGCGCGCATGGGCGGCGTCTAAGTACTCCGACGACGTCATTCCGGCGCTAACAACGCCGACGACGGACGCGGAGCCACGGACAACGCCTGCCGGCGCGCAGGGGTATTGCTACGCGAAATTTTCCGGATCCAGTCTGACGCCTGAGATATTCTAAGGTAAGGAATCTATCACTAAAGTCTCTCTTTCAGATTTCTGCAACACTGGAGGTCTCGTTTCCACTGGACTCGAGATATGTTGTTCGAAAATCCAAATAACATTGATGTCCCGCCCCTTAACCCCTTCGATGCTTGTGACGGAACCATTCCGTCATCAGTCACATTTGGACTGTGCTTATGACGGAATGGTTCCGTCACGACCACACTCATTTCAATGAGGGGCAGCACAGGAGGGGAATTCCATTAGCAACGAAGGTGTTAAGCTCCTTTTTAGTGCGCTGAGCCTATTGGTGGCCAAAATAGATGTAGCCAGGTAATCGGGGTGCCAGATATGCCCACTATGCAAAAAAAACAATTGTTGGACGGAATGATGGACAATGCAAATATTCACCCCCCAGTTACAACTATCTGGGTTTAATCCATCATTCTTTTGCTCACCACACCACCCCAGTTTAGACCCAGCCCTATGCAAATCAGAGTTCACCCTTATGGGAACATTCCAGCCTAAACTCCCAAGCCAGGTCCTCCCTGGAGCGGAAACAAGCATCCTAGGACCAGTTTCATCATTGTAGGAAATAGAGGGGTAATCGGTCCCAAACCCTCACTAGACGTTTTAGTAGAACAAATAGTAATGATGAAACTTGTACGTGACAGGGGGAGACCCCTGACCCCCTAATCCCGAAAAGTAGTCTTTAACATGTTTGTGACTCGTTTTCACAGCTTTGAGTCAAAGTAAAAGAAGAGTGACAGCCAACACGTGTTTTGCCCCTTTTACACGGCCATCCGGCCTGGGGCTTCCTCAGGGCATAATGAGCAATATTCTGGGCTGGATGGCTCCTTGATTATGTTATGTAATAAACTCAAGTTGAATCTTTGGCATAGTGCCCTCGTATCTGCATTCTTCTGTCGGCATCACCCTTCATCAGCCTGGCTAGCTTGAATCCAGTGGTGTAGTGAGCACGGGACCCATGTCTGGCAATACCCTTCCCACTTAGGGCGACATATGAAGAAGAAACAATTGATGGACGGAATGCTGGACAATGCAAACATTCATCCCCAGTCACAAGGATCTGGGTTTAATCCATCATTTTGCTCACACCACCACTCCAATTTAGATCCAGCCATATGCAAATGAGACTTAACCCTGTTCGTTATGGGAACAGTCCACTCCGAACTGCCAAGCCAGATCCTCCCTGGACTGGAACCAAGCATCCTGGGACAGGTTTCAGGGCATCAGGGAGGACCTGGACTGGCAGTTCGGGCTTGACTGTTCCCATTAAGCGCAGGGTCAAGACTGATTTGCATATGGCTGGGTACAAACTGGATTGGCATGGTGAGCAAAAAAACAATGGATTTACCCACAGATCTCTGTACTGGGGTGAACGTATGACATTATTCTGCATTCTGTCCATCAATTGTTCTTTTTGATTTTGTCACCCCAAGTGGGACGGGTGTTGCCAGACGTGGGTCCCGTGCCCTTCATGCCAGTGGAGTCAAGCTATCTTGACCGATGAGGGATAAAAGCCCGAAACCGGTCCTAGGATGCTTGTTTCCAGTCCAGGGAGGACCTGGCCTGGTAGTTTGGGCTGGACTGTTCCCATTGGGCACAGGATCAAGACTGATTTGCTAATGGCTGGGTCCAAATTGGAATGGCGTGGTGAGCAAAAAAACGATGGATTTAGGCCCAGATCTCTGTACTGGGGTGAATGTATGACATTGTTCTGCATTCTGTAAATCAGTTGTTCTTTATGGATATGCCCATTTTACATGAGTGGAGAAAGAAAATGGACTTCTACATGGCAGAGTAGCAGGTTACATAACGTAGTAGAGGCCGCCCCTGCAAATTCTATAAAATCTGAGGGATGGTGGCAGGCATACTATAGACTTGGGTCGGCTGAGGATGGCTTTGACACAACACTCGGTGGAACTGGTAGATAGACTCAAGGCAACTAGTGGTGTAATGTACATTATTCCTTGACACTGTGCTCTTTCATTTTGTATTTGTTGGTGAAGGCGCAAGTTGCACATGACTGTATGATCTCTTTGGTTCATGCTTAAATATAAAACAAAAAAAAATGTTGAAAAAAACACTACCCTCTGATAAAGACTATTGTGCCTGACCGCACTACCACAAATAGAGCACTTGGGAACATTAATTTCAGCCCTGTAAACCAATAAGGGTCTTGTGTACTTTTTGTATGGTGTGCCCTAACATTAGCACAACCACATAAAACGCCAGCTTTCTACAGGGGGCACAAGAAATTCGATCAATTTCTTGCTCACTGATTGGCAGCCTGGTGCTCACAGCTGTCTGTCTATCCCTGGGAGCTGTGGTTACCGTAATTATGTATGACAACTCACCTCAGTAAGGATTTCTGATGGCAATCTCGAATACCCGATTTAGCAGATGTATAAGGTGTAAGAGGGCAAAAGAGTATGTGTACTTGGCCAGTGGACAAATTAGACATTAAAACTTCCTGCCTGCAGAAGCTATCCTCGTGTCCAGGGTATTAGGCGATACAATTTTCAACTATGTGTCCATATAACACTATAGTGGAAATGGCACTTAAGGAGTCACTAATACTTACCTATAATAACTTTATTGCTTTTTGTTTGTTCTCGAAAAGTACCACATCTCTTATAAGAGTTGCCTTTACACTTGTAGTATTGTCATCCAAAGGTTTTCCATGTGTGCAATGAAGAAGGAATTCATGTGGCTATTCTGTATTACTTGTAACAATCAATTAAAAATTCTCTTGAAATAAAGAGTGCTTATATGTCTTCAGAGTTACACAACCTGTAAATTCATGTGACTTATTTAGAAGACAATATACATACTAAATATCATATAAAAAAGCTCTTACATCCTCTTCGAAGGGTTACATTTTTGGCCTCTTCTTTATTCAGACCCGTTAAAATTAACATCGGATTCAGTGGTTTGATGCATCTTCCATACATTTCCACCACCTCAAACACACACTGCGCTTTCTTCCATCCATGACAGATGATCAACGCAAGAGGCTGCCAAAAAGGAATGTGATTAGCAAAAATTACAGTACATGTAAATTAGAATTTTCTTAAATTACATTAATATACTAATTGTAACCCTCTGCACATAAAAGGATAACATACTTAGCATTTATTTCTTTATATGTACACACTTTTTGCATACTTAAACTACTGTGAACTTTACAAATTGCCTTCAAACACATAAAGAGGAAAAGACAGCAGAAGAGTCCAGATGTGTTTGTAGTCTGCTGATCCATTTCAATAGGCGATACCCGCCTTCACCCTTTAAAGGTTTATAAGAATTATTTTTGAGAATTTGGGAGTGCGATTGTCTCCTCTTCTTTCCATTTTCAATAGCAAACATACAAAAACAGACTGCATGTTCTTCAAGTTCAAATAACATGTTTACATACCTATTAATCCTATCTCTCCACACAACCCAATACTCTCTTACGTAACCTACTTAAGATTCAATTTGACAATCTTTTATATCCAAAAATAACTAGAATGTATAACGTGGGCCTGGGCAAAGTGTTGATTATTTCAGAGAAATTCAACAAATACCAGAATGTTGCATTACATGAATTGCACAAAATCTTGCATTATACAATTTTGAATAATTTGTCCCCACAAGCGAATGGTACATACAGAAAACGTCTACCCAGAGAACCATTTTTTGCACAAATCCGCTCTCTTCTCGATATTTCGCATTACTTATATGAGGAATATCCATGCACCAAAAAGTCCAGGAAACTGCATTTCCACTGATTTGTTTATTTCAGTAAATTCTCGTGAACTTTCTGGTGGATACTCTAACTGCATATTCCTCAGCTTGTGAATATTCGAAGGTGCCAGACTGGATCCAGAGATAGATTACTCTCAGCTCTGCTCCAGTGTAACGGTAGGAGGTATTGTGTGGATCAGAGTCAACTTTGTCCTGCACAGGAAGTTGAGCCAGAGGCACATATACACAATCTTTACGCAATTTCATACATTTTTCTTCACTGGTGCCATCAAATGTGGAGATCACTAACTAATCAAATATTTATGTGAGGAGCTCTGTAAATCAGAAGCTTTATATGGATGGTTAAGAGAGTCCATTCCACAGAACAGAGAGAAGGAAGAGTGGTGAGAAATCTGCAGTCAGGTAGAGGATCCACAAGAAAGAGCATTCCTGAAAACTTTTTCTTATGATGGATAATTCGAACCACAGATTCCTCACCTTGTGAATAGATAACAATACCTCACAAATTGATGGGTCTGTGAAAAAAAACTCAAACCAAAATATCCCGCAACAAATGTGAAAAGTGCGCTTGTCGCCAGACCAGGTTTTTAAGGCAGTAATGCTTCATGACATATGCAGTGACACCCACGTTCTTACCGTACTCCACATGCCAACACAGTGGTACCTGCCTTGGCTTAGACTATTTGAGCCCTCCTGCCCTCGGAGGGCTGCTTCTTGGCCAACGCATAGCAAATTTCTATAAGGAATACTATCTACCTTGAAATGGTCCGCTTTGGGACTGTCTTAATCTTCCTCACCCCAGTCTCCCACACAAGGGGTCATTGCCAAGATGATCTAAAATCACAGTAAAAGGTCAAAGGTCTAAGCAGTAGTCTCTCCTCTTGATGGGTGAGGTTGAGCGAACAATACCACATGCATGACTATTTGTCTAACATGAAAGGGTGTCACAACTTTCCCTAGAAATGCCACACTAGCCACAACACCAGTTTGTCTGGGGATAAAAAGGTGATGTAGGGTGGCTGAACAGACAGCTTGTAGCACACTTCTGCAACAAGCTAAGGTTATCGCCATCAGGAAGACTGTTTTCAAAGTCAGCAGACAAAGCACAGATGGGCATTAGCTCAAATGGAGGATGCCAGAAAAGTGGGGACCACATAAACGTCACACTGTGGCATTAAAGGTTTGGGTGGCAGCATATGGACTGGAACTTCAAAGAACAGCATCACAACAGGTGATTTAAACAAGGACAGCTGGTCTGGTGAACACAAAAAGGCAAACAAGTAACCTTTAACTGCTCAAAACAAGTTCTTGCTGGGGAAAAAAAGACATCCATCTGCTAGAATGACCAACTACTTCAGAGCGCAATTGAAGGCAATCAACTGCTGCAACTCAATCTCCAATCAGAGAAGTGTAGATTGCACAAGCCTGGGTGCAGGACTGTGCCCTGCTGCTGAGACAGAAGATCCTCCCGATGTGGAAGCCTGTTTGTAGGACAGATGCTCATGTCATGGCCAGAAGTTCTGGGTACCACACTCACATGGACCAGGCTCGAGCCACCAGGATGATTTCGGCTAAATCACACCTGATCATGTTCAGAACTCTCGATATGAGAGGCAGTGATAGGAAGGTTTTTAGGAGTCCTGGGCTCCAATTTAGGCAGAATGTGTCTCAAAGAGCCTTCTTATGCACTCCAATGTACAAAAGTATTGACACTGCACATTCATGGGGTGGTAAAGATTTTGCCAAATACCTCCTTCCACCCCCTCTGGATGGAGCGTTCATTCCTGATCCCCCCGAGCACAGTAAACAGAATTTGTCTGCTCTGGCATTTAAAGAACATGGCAGGTTGCTCAAGGTCAGACAGAAAGCCTGGCAACTCTGCCAGTTCCACAGGTGCAGGGCATCCTGGCGCAGGGCCCAAGTCTCAGCTCTGCTTGTTGCAGTATCATACGGTGTTGGTGTTGTCCATGAGCACCTTGATCAGAAGACCTTCAATTCTAACCAAATGGCCCGTAACTTCAATAGACTGATGTGGAGATGTGTCTACACTGGAGACCAGAGTCCTTTGATCTCCTAAACCCAACAGTGACGCATTCATAATGGCTCATCTCTGGGTGGGGTAGGAAGAGGGGTCTGCCACCAGCCCACTTGCGGTTGAGCAGTGACCAATGGAAGTCTTATGCTGTCTCATTTGAAAAATGGATGGAATCAGAAAGGTTCCTTAAATACTGAGCCCACAGACTTCAGATGCCACTGCACAGCCCGCATGTGCATCTTAGCATAGTTCACCGGCAGGATGCGGAAGGTCAGGAGTCTAAGAAGTCTCAGATGAGATCCAGGACTGAAGCTGAAAAATCGGATTCGTAGCCCAATGTCCTAGACTCAATAGGGAAGGTAGGCTCCAAATTGCACTATACCCAAAACTGCTTTTATGAATTGCAAGCTAAGTAAAGGAGTCAGGCGTGACTTCAGCACAGCGATTGAGAACCCCAAAGATATTAGGTTCACTGCCAACTAGAAATGATCTGCAATGGACTGTGGCAAGCCCATATCCAATATCCAGTTGTGAAGTAGGGAGAATAATAGAATCTCTGGAATGGCCTTAGGCTGAGAACACGTCTACATACTCTATTTCGACTCAAAGTAGGACTCTCGACCCTTCTTGTGGTGCTCAGAGAAGTAGAGTTTTTGGCCTTGCAGTTCTGGATGCCCTTCTGATTCATCCAAGAGCAGTGGCGTCACTGGGGTTGGTGTCACCCGGTGCGGGTAACTCATGGTGTCACCCCCTCACGACTTACCGCATGGACTACCTCCGTCGGAAATGTACGGTGCTAGGTACTGTCTTACTCCCTCTAGCTCCCTCTTTCTGTATAGCTCCCTCTCTCTGTCTTACTCCCTCTAGCTCCCTCTCTCTGTCTTACTCCCTCTAGCTCCCTCCCTCTCTGCCTTACGCCCTCTAGCTCCCTCTCTCTCTCTGTCTTACTCCCTCTAGCTCCCTCTCTCTGTCTTGCTCCCTCTAGCTCCCTCTCTCCCTCTCTTACTCCTTCTAGCTCCCTCTCTCTCTGTCTTACTCCCTCTTGCTCCCTCTCTCTCTGTCTTACTCCCTCTAGCTCCCTCTCTCTGTCTTACTCTCTCTAGCTCCCACTCTCTCTCTTACTCCCTCTAGCTCCCTCTCTTACTCCCTCTAGCTCCCTCTCTCTCTGTCTTGCTCCCTCTAGCTCCCTCTCTCTGCCTTACTCCCTCTAGCTTCCTCTCTCTCTGTCTTACTCCCTCTAGCCCCCTCTTTCTTACTCCCTCTAGCTCCCTCTCTCTCTCTTACTCCCTCTAGTCCCCCCTCTCTCTGTCGTGCTCCCTATAGCTCCCTCTCTCTGTCTTGCTCCCTCTAGCCCCCTCTGACTCCCTCTCCCTCTGTCTTACTCCCTCTAGCTCCCTCTCTCTGTCTAGCTCCCTCTAGCTCCCTCTCTCTCTGTCTTACTCCCTCTAGCTCCCTCTCTCTGTCTAGCTCCCTCGAGCTCCCTCTCTCTTTGTCTTACTCCCTCTAGCTCCCTCTGTCTCTGTCTAGCTCCCTCTCTCTCTCTCTTACTCCCTCTAGCTCCCTCTCTCTCTATCTTGCTCGCTCTAGCTCCCTGTAGCTCCCTCTCTCTTTATCTTACTCCCTCTAGCTCCCTCTCTCTGTCTAGCTCCCTCTCTCGCTGTCTTATTCTCTCTAGCTTCCTCTCTCTGTCTTGCTCCCTCTAGCTCCCTCTCTATCTGTCTTGCTCCGCCTAGCTCCCTCTCTCTCTGTCTTACTCCTTCTAGCTCCCTCTCTCTCCGGTTTGGTCCCTCTAGCTCCCTCTCTCTGTCTTGCTCCCTCTAGCTCCCTCTCTCTCTCTTACTCCCTCTAGCTCCCTCTCTCTCTATCTTGCTCGCTCTAGCCCCCTGTAGCTCCCTCTCTCTCTATCTTACTCCCTCTAGCTCCCTCTCTCTGTCTAGCTCCCTCTCTCGCTGTCTTATTCTCTCTAGCTCCCTCTCTCTGTCTAGCTCCCTCTAGCTCCCTCTCTCTTGCTCCCTCTAGCTCCCTCTGTCTCCCTCTCTCTCGGTCTTACTCCCTCTAGCTCCCTCTCTCTCTGTCTTACTCCCTCTAGCTCCCTCTCTCTCTCTCTTACTCCCTCTAGCCCCCCCTCTCTCTGTCTTGCTCCCTATAGCTCCCTCTCTCTCTGTCTTATTCCCTCTAGCTCCCTCTCTCTTACTCCCTCTAGCTCCCTCTCTATCTGTCTTGCTCCGCCTAGCTCCCTCTCTCTCTGTCTTACTCCCTCTAGCTCCCTCTCTCTCCGGTTTGGTCCCTCTAGCTCCCTCTCTCTGTCTTGCTCCCTCTAGCTCCCTCTCTCTCTCTTACTCCCTCTAGCTCCCTCTCTCTCTATCTTGCTCGCTCTAGCTCCCTGTAGCTCCCTCTCTCTTTATCTTACTCCCTCTAGCTCCCTCTCTCTGTCTAGCTCCCTCTCTCGCTGTCTTATTCTCTCTAGCTCCCTCTCTCTGTCTAGCTCCCTCTAGCTCCCTCTCTCTTGCTCCCTCTAGCTCCCTCTGTCTCCCTCTCTCTCGGTCTTACTCCCTCTAGCTCCCTCTCTCTCTGTCTTACTCCCTCTAGCTCCCTCTCTCTCTGTCGTACTCCCTCTAGCTCCTCGCTCTGTCTTCCACCCTCTAGCTCCCTCTCTCTCTCTTACTCCCTCTAGCTCCCTCTCTCTCTCTCTTACTCCCTTTTGCTCCCTCTCTCTCTCTTACTCCCTCTCTCTGTCTAGCTCCCTCTCTCTGTCTTGCTCCCTCTAGCCCCCTCTGACTCCCTCTCTCTCTGTCTTACTCCCTCTAGCTCCCTCTCTCTGTCTAGCTCCCTCGAGCTCCCTCTCTCTCTGTCTTACTCCCTCTAGCTCCCTCTCTCTGTCTAGCTCCCTCGAGCTCCCTCTCTCTTTGTCTTACTCCCTCTAGCTCCCTCTGTCTCTGTCTAGCTCCCTCTCTCTCTCTCTTACTCCCTCTAGCTCCCTCTGTCTCCCTCGCTCTCTGTCTTACTCCCTCTAGCTCCCTCTCTCTCTGTCTTACTCCCTCTAGCGCCCTCTCCCTCTGTCTTGCTCCCTCTACCTCCATCTCTCTTACTCCCTCTAGCTCCCTCTCTCTCTGTCTTGCTCCCTCTCTCTCTATCTTGCTCCCTCTAGCTCCCTCTCTCTCTATCATACTCCCTCTAGCTCCCTCTCTCTGTCTAGCTCCCTCTCTCTCTCTGTCTTACTCCCTCTAGCTCCCTCTGTCTCCCTCTCTCTCTGTCTTACTTCCTCTAGCCACCTCTGTCTCCCTCTCTCTGTCTTACTCCCTCTAGCTCCCTCTCTCTCTGTCTTTCTCACTCTAGCTCCCTCTCTCTCTGTCTTTCTCACTCTAGCTCCCTCTCTCTCTGTCTTTCTCACTCTAACTCTCTCTCTCTCTGTCTTCTTACCCCCTCTAGCTCCCTCTCTCTCGCACATTAAACCCACTCTCTGCCGCTTTCATGTGGTTTCTCTTGTAAAGCTTTTCAAGATGCAAAAAGAAATCTGTGTACAAGGCACCAGCGAGTTTGTAGACGTGAGAATGTTATGATATGTAACAGCTAAAGTAAAAGCTAATTTCCAAGCGGTTAATACCCCCCCCCCGCCCCACCCCCCTCTTTAGCACTGTGTCTTTTTCCATATAAATGGCGGGGGCCCCTCATTACTACACTTTTCAAACTTTATCTAATGAGAACATTTTAATTCGAATAGGTGAGAAAATATCTCGGTTCGCTTTTGTTTTTAAAGCGGATCGAGTCTCTCCGAGGCCTTCGGGTGCGGTGCAGGGGGTGCCATGCACAGAGGACTGCTGGGGGGGCGGGGGGCGCAACCAGATGGTGTCACCCCCATGTGAGGGTGTCACCCGGTGCGGTCCGCACCCCCCGCACCCCCCTAGTGACGCCACTGTCCAAGAGCATTTGTTGCACAATTTCGAGTCATGCGAGGAGCCAAGACACCAAAGACAGACCGTGTGAGAGTTCTTCACTGACATCTGTTTGTGACAATCCTTGCAGCATTTGAAACCAGTTGATTAGGCAGGGAAAACATGTAACTTGCACACTGGATAATGTCTGGAACCATAAACTAAGGGATCGAGCTACAGATCTGTGGCGGAAGGCATGAAGAGAAAGCAACAGATGTTAAGTGGAGGTTGCAGTTATTTTGTGGCCCAACAACACTTCCAATGTGGAATAGATCCACGTGGAGTAGCACAATGCCACCTACTGGTGCTTGAGAGAACTGCTGAGAAAAAAATAAATCTCCTAATCTAGCATGGCACCTGGGGGTTTTCACAAGGTAAAGAATCAGCAGTAAGAAATATTCATCATAAATGTGCAATTTCACTGGACTGAATCTCTGGTTGGATTCTCAATGGTTGTATGGCAGTGAGCTCCATGTCCAGATAAACATTTTATGGGTGGAAATATGGTTTTTGTTCAACAATTCTGCCCCTGTTATATTACTAGCAGTCCTGGGGTCTCACCTACTGAGGAGGAATGCACAGCAGGCTTCAGTTTTCATTTATGAGCCTCATCCATGATGTAGCCTGCAGGAGAGGGCACACCTATAAACCCCGAACATGACCGGGGCATCCTGAGTTGAGCAGACCTTTCATCCTTTCCACCACCACCCTTGTCAAACTCCCTTTGGTTTTTGGTCCCCCTGCAACTAAAAATAGACTGGCTTGAGATGGATCAAACAGGAGCCCTCTCCGAATCATAAAATAGCATGAACATTAGCTTATAGGCGAGTAGGAGTTGGAGATGGGTGCTTGGAGCGCCATCCAGAGGTGGAGTGTGCCACTCTTGGAGCCTGAGGAGGCATTGTTGTACCTCATGTTTTAGACAATTTATTACAACGCTGTTCCCTAGTTGGGTTACTGGACACCCAATGTGACAAGAAAAAGGCTCTCTATGCTACCTCAGGTTGCCAGACTGCATTGATTTATGGATTATTGACATTGTAGATTATTACGCTTGCCTTTGAACCCGTGCATGCGATCCATTGCTCATTGGCCATGATTGATAGGTAGTCCTGTAGACACTAAGTAGTGTGGAAGAATCATTTGAAGCACAGGATGGCCCAGGTGCCTGTCCGGAATCTGAAACTCAATATTTAGGTACACCTCAGGTTGGCCAAAACTGCCTGCTGTCTCGTTTGCTATGGGTAAGGTGGATCATTCAAAATCATCGCAAATAGACATTTGAACTGTGCAGGCCACCCAGGAAGGCATTGGTTGCACTGGGGGCTGAGAGTAGTGGGGGGAAATTGCTGGACCTGAACGCAACAGACTCTGGCTGCTCGACTGATGCACTTCTCTGGCATTGGAGGGAGCCTCAGTTCAACGGACTCACTAATGTATTCAGTGACCTCATGGTTGTATCATCTGACAGGGAATACATTGCCATACTGATTGCTTGGGTGGAGCAGAGATACAGATATTGGATTAAGGACAATTAGACAGCACTAGCTGAGAGACTTTATAAGATGACTATCCAACTAGAGGCAATCACGGCGAAGAACGAAGATTTAGCTGCCAGCTCCCTGAGAAATATCACACTGCCTACCTGGGGCCACATCGAGGCCGTGCCTGCTGACTCTTCCCGCTGTGCTGGGGTGGGACTCAGTACCCCTGCTGACATCACTGCTGCACCGGAGTGAGGAGCATCCTGGACACACGACGGCACCAACAGACTCCTGCAGCGCGGGACACACTGCCCACCTGAGGCCGCACCGAGGCCCGTGCCTCCTGACTCTCTCTGCTGTGCTGGGGTGGAACTCGGTCCCCCAGCTGACATCGCTGCTGCACCGGAGGGAGGAGCCTCCTCACCGCACACAGGCGTCAACAGACTCCCACAGCGCGGGGCACACCCGGGCAAAGCCACTGCAGGCCAGTCTGCGCTCGTCCGCGGATGGACGAGGCTGGGCACCCCCTCTATAGATCTTCTCTTTTGAGACTACATCGGACTTTGGACTCGACCAAGCCTGAAGACTTAAGTCATAAGAATCGGCAGATATGTGTTTTTTTATTTAATGAGTATCCAGGTCTTTGAGACAAATGAAAAAGCAGCAATGCATAGGCTATTGGCAAACACAAATTAGCCCAGGCAAGTGGAAAGGCGATTCCATAGGCAGTAGCCTCAATCAAAGCAATTACTAACTACTTAACTAACGCTATGGGCTAACTGAATAATGAAATCACTAATGCAGAGAGACTAGCTGCAAATAAATCGGCCCTACAAAATGCAATGGATAAAGCTATTGAGGAAGATACGCTATCAGAACCAGACCCCTCCCAAAACGAAAATGCGTATGGCACCATCTGTCTCCAATAACCCCATTTTCATTAGTGAAGACTCTCACATAAGTGAGTTATCTCCCCACCCCACCCCCCACCCCCCAGCAAAGAAATGCTGTCAGTTGGTGGATCCATCAGCCACTAACTTAAAAAAAAAAAGGAAAGGCAACTACAGGGGGAAAGGACATTTTGCCTCCACAAAGGCACTTAAGGTCATAAATAAAGAAAAACACTAAAATCCTCCAAAGCATAGACTGGTCATTAAGAAAGTTACATAGCAGATTGAGAACACAGGAGGATTCGCTAAAGAAGGACCTGGAGGCCATTAAATCTGAAATATCTAAATTCGAGATAGCTGTAAAATAAATATTAGCTCAAGCTAAGACACAAACTGGGGACACTACTACAAAGGAAGTGGTACAAAATAATCACAACATCATATGTTTCCCCTACTCAAACATCCCTGGTTTCCAACTAAAGTAAGAGAGACTCAAGAAAGACCTATAAATACAACCTTCCACCAGAAGCAATGGCATATGTAATTATATTGAGAAACGTACCTAAATTAATGCTGCACGTAACAGAAACCTAGACCGAGCTCAAAAATAAGGTGATACACTGGTTGGCAAAACTGTTTTGGAGTACAAACAGGTTTTTTCCAAGAAAAAATAATGGTCAGAAGAGTTGACTGGATAGGACCCTCTAGGAAAATTGGTGACGGTGACTGTATTGTTGTGAATTTTCGATCCCCCAAGATGGTTGAAACTGTACTCTTCAGTCTGGGTTGGAGGCCACACCCTGAGAACACTAGAGGGAACATTTTAGCTGAATCTCTTGGCTTTATTTACAGGCCAGACATGTTTTTTGGAAGGGCCGGCATTCCCTCCCAAATAGAGCTATTAGCAAACCGGAACATTATTCAACATCAAATACAACCAAATAATAGACAATTGATAACATTTCTGACTACAAACAGGTTTTTACACCTCTCAAATTAAGACAAACAGGATTGACAACTGGGATGGGAGGGGAAGAAGTGTACATCTTAATTGATACACACCTTGTAGATTGTGAATTACAAAATCTAGACCGGGGTAATGTGACCTCTACAAAAAAAGGAAAGCATTAATTTCGTAATTAAGACTTGGAATGTTGCAGGAGTAAAAAATAAATTAGCGAACCCAGCTTGGTCAGTCAAACCCACCTAGTCTGCCTGCAAGAGACATGGGTAATAGACTATTTTCATGTGGAGGGTTTTATTTGGTTTCTAACCCCGGAAACACACTCAGAGGGAGGATGGGCTAAGAAAGTTTTAGCAGTCTTAATACCCATAACCACATCACTAAAACTGTTAAGGTCCTATATTTCTTCCCCCTACTTTCAATTCCTCTATCTTCATCCATCTTCAAACGGAGGAAAAGTTCAATTTGGTTTCAATTAGCTTTTATAATAATGTTTTTGATAAAACTAAAGCCAATGTTATCATGGATTGAAGTTTATTTTCTTTGTATATTGCTGATCTCCCTGGCGCTTTGAACTCCGTAATAGGGGATGCCCCCAAAATTGGTAGAATGTCCATTGGGTCTCTAATGTATGCAGACGATGTTGCAATATTAGATCTAACACCTATTGGCCTGCAACGCTGTCTGGACGTTTTAAACAAATACGCAGAGGTTAGCTTTTTAAAAATTAATATTGTAAAAACAAGATTTTGGTTTTCCGTAAGAAGTGGCTTGGAATAAAGAGATGTTTAAGATGATGCTTGGTTTTGAAAAACTGGAACTGGTTGACTCGTATGTATATTTAGGGAAAGTTTTTTCCAAAACAGGTCGAAACTTGGAGCATACTAAACATTGTGTTAGTAAAGCGGTCTTCCAGGCAAGTGCATTAAACGGATTTAATAACACTTGCGGGATACGCCATTTTAACCATGTCCTATCTATTTACAAGGTCAAAAATCCCACCCTCGATAATATATGCTGCTGAGGTGTTGGACATGAATCATTGGCTCTCGTTTGATAAGGCGGAAGGACGAATTATGTGCCAAATTTGCAATTTAAACTCTCGGGCTGCCACACATGTTCTGTGCCTTGAATTTGGATTAGTCTCACCCTTCATCTTAGCCCAGGCAGAAGTTCATAGGTGGGGTAACTCTCTTCTTGGGGGAAGAGGGTACTCTTAGGGCAGCCCTAAGAACAGAAATCTTTTGCACTTTAAAATAACAAAAAATGTTAGGTCTTTTTTATGTGCAAATGATACTTTCGGTCTTAGTTTAACTCCCACTTCTCATATGCCTAAATCTGGTTTGAAACAGTTCTCTGCAATCTTGCTGCTTTTTGGACTCTGAGCTCGACGTGCTGCCTGTGAGTACAGAACTCTCTGCCTCTCATCAACCTACAACTCGCGGTACCCTCTGCGCGGGTCCCGCTTCGCCAGAGGCTATTTCTGCACAGCGCCAGTGTTTGGAACCTTCCCTTGGGTGCTGGGACCTGCAGGGCTGCGAGCGTGTTGTGGGCGCAGGACTCCAAGTCCCAGGAGCACTCACAACTCCCAAGTAGTAACAGCTGGGACGCTCTCCCTGCAGGCTCCTCCCCTTGCTAGGCAACGCTGTAAAAACCTGCCTCCTGCCTGCACCTGAGGATTTCTCTGCAATCTTGCTGCTTTTTGGACTCTGAGCTCGACGTGCTGCCTGTGAGTACAGAACTCTCTGCCTCTCATCAACCTACAACTCGCGGTACCCGCTGCGCGGGTCCCGCTTCGCCAGAGGCTATTTCTGCACAGCGCCAGTGTTTGGAACCTTCCCTTGGGTGCTGGGACCTGCAGGGCTGCGAGCGTGTTGTGGGCGCAGGACTCCAAGTCCCAGGAGCACTCACAACTCCCAAGTAGTAACAGCTGGGACGCTCTCCCTGCAGGCTCCTCCCCCTCACCTATCAGCCAGTATATTTACAACTAGGGTGTTCCGCTGCGCGGGAGGGCGCCGGGAGAAGCCCGGGACAAGGGCGGGACCGACTGTGACCGACAGAGACCGATTGAGGCTGGGCTGGGCCACCCCTCTTTAGTGTGTAATTGTACACTGTTCCTCTAGATAGCATGACTACCAAGAAATTGAAATTGAGATCAGGAAGAGTTCTAGTTGGTACAGCTTGTTCTAAAACTAAATCCAATCCATTACGAAACAAAGATGGCTCTGCTTTACAACTAAAGAGTAAATGTCAACTTTATTCTTTATGGGATAAGGGTAAGGAGAAAGTAGACCAGGAGGGGGCCCCTACGAAAACTACTAACATTAATTGTAAGGAATATGTACAAGATTCCCCTGTTGTCAAAAATGATAGTATACTGTCAGGAATTACTGTTTTACCCACCCCAGATGATATACTAAATAAAAATCAAGAGGGACATACTAACTATCTTTTTGAAACCCAAGGAAAAGCAGTGGATGCTGCTGATTTAGGCAGCACTTCTGTCTTTCCTGTTGTGGCTCTAGTACACAATTTTCCCTCTCCTTCTAAAGTAAGCCAAAAAATCTATTCGAAAATCTCTTCCCCCTTGCATATCCGTCCCGAGGATTACACCCTCCCTGATATAAATCTAGAATCTCAGAAAGAATCAATAAAAACACAGAACCCCTTTCATGCTCAGGATATTATAACTACCCCTAGGTTACATCTGTATAGTAGTACTCCGTCAAAAAATTCTGAGATTTCCACCCCTGAAATGAACTTATTTCTCAGTCCTACTCATATCCATAACAAAGATGTAGGAAATTCTTTTACAAGAGAAGATAATGTAATTTCGAATTCCTTATCTTCTCTGGAACAGCTTATTTCATCAATTTTACAGCTATTGGAAAGAATGGTTAATGGATCAGATAATGTATTAGACACAGTAACATTGATTTTAAAGGCACTGCTGAGTAACAAAATAGGATTAGATGGCGTTTTTGACCAAAAAATAATCACTCCATCTAATAATTTAAATATGGAAGCAAATGAGGAAATAAAAAATATAAAAGCAACCCCTGAGGCACTTTTATCATCAGATCCCCTGGTTAAAACTAATACTAATACTGCAGTTACTCCTGAACCATCTGTACAAAGGAAGGAGAATCCATCTAATGGTAATTGCGTAGCTTTTATTAGTCAGGAGATCGAGACTTTATTGCCCCCAGAGGATAATTCAAGTAAAGTTTTACCCCCCATCTTCCCAATTTTCATTCCACAATCAAATAAAGAAACTCCAGTCCCTCCTACTACTTTAGAAAAAATTTCATCATTAAGGGAGGAAAAAAAGGAAATAAAAGCATCAAAAAAACAACGATGCAAAAAAAGAAAACCAAATCGTAGATTTTACAAAAAAAGGCAAAGGAAAATAATTTTTGATTGTGAACAAGAACCCTCGCTGGATAATTCCAATCCAGTGGATCTTGACTCAACAAACATACAGGAAGATTATCATTCGCTCATAAGTCAACAACATCTTGATGAGCAAACTGAAGTGGTGAAAGAAAAAAATACAACTTCAATTATAGTTTCCAAACCAAAGCCACCTCTTAACCCTTCGGCTATTGCCTTTTCAGATGTTGTTGCAACTGATCATATATCCAAAACAGTGCCTAAGATCAGAAACAATGTGGATACTCTTTATCTTGATTTCATACCTATTTTTGATCCTGACCTCATTTTAAATAGATCTGCCTTAGTTAAGTGTTTTCACGAAATAGAAAGCTTAAAATTGATCCAGTCTGTAGATCTAGATATAATTTCATTAATAAACTCTGAGAATGGAAGGATAACAAGGGTAAAATTTTACTCAAAATTGGTAACAAACCATGTCTTACAATGGGCAGAAGAATTCCAAATAAGAGGAATCGATGTTGATCCCTTTATACCGGTTAAAATAGAAAATCATAAATATCAAAAAATGTCATTTTATCAAGGCATAAAATCCGGTCCTCGCGATGGCCTTACGGCAGCGCCTGAAGAGCTAAAAATACGGATATCAAAAAATGACCGACAGGTGATAATTAATAATCCGTTGCCCATCAAACAAACTAGGGTAAAGGATATTGATCAGGAATGGAGTTGGTTGCCCGCTGTCTTATCAGATAAATCAGGTTTTGCAGCCAAAATGAATTCAGAGTTTTAACGATAACTTAAAAATAATATCGTGGAACATTGCTGGATTAAACCAGAGCTCAGAAAAGCTGTTATTTTTGCAGTCTCTTGACGCTGATATTATCTGTTTGCAGGAAACGTGGTTGGCAGGGAACTTTCCGGTTGTAAAAGATTATTATGTTTTGGAGAGTAGTGCTATTCCCTCTATGAGAGGCCGAGCAAAGGGAGGGTTAGCCTGCCTTCTGTCCAACAAGGTTAAATGGAATTATACTCACTACCAGGATCCAAATAAATTATTTCAGGCAATAACTATAACAAACTCCACCATGGACGCCTCTCAGAAATCATTTGTAATAATAAATGCTTATTTGCCCCCAGAAGCAAAGTATAATTCGAGTATTAAGATGATTAGTTCTTTTATATTAAATTTACAGGAATCCCCTTTTCCCCCCCACATTTTACTACTAGGAGATCTAAATGGTAAAATATCTAATTATGCCCTTGAGATATTTAGGAATAAGATAAGAGAGGAAGCATTTATGATACCTAAAGCTATCTTTCTGGAGAGCATTAAAATAAATAAAAGAGGGAAATTAATATTAGAGAGTTTATCCGAGGTAGACTGCATTATAATTAATGGAAGGCTCCCTTCGGATATTCCCGCCCATTTCACTCACAAATTAGGAAATGGTGGTTCTATCCTCGACTATATGATAGTTGATAGTACCTTCTTTTGTTTCTTAGATGATTTTTCAGTTCTAGTTACTGATCTTAGTGATCATAATGTTCTACTTTTAACACTAAATATAACATCATCTCAAAGGGATTCATGGAAAATTGGTAATGATTTATTGAACATTAATAATAAAGGGAAATGTTATTGGAATTTAGGGTCCATTAGAAGTTTGTCTAATATATTAGAACACACAGCTGAGAATTTAAGTTCATGGGAAGGTAGAGAGCTATTTTATTTTGCGTCTCTTTTACAAACTTTAAAAACTAAAGTTCGAAAGCCACAATCAAGAAAGCCAATTCCTAAAATCCCTCCTGACCTTCGTTACCTAAATAAAGAAATAAATAAATTAGTCAGGGCTCAATATCTTTCCTTTATTCCTGAACGTAGGCAGAGAATTTCTCTTCTGAGAAGAAGAAGAAATAGGTTAAAGGTTAGATTAAAACGGGAGAACGAAGATGCTCTCTGGGTTAAGCTTCATGAGGCATCTAAGAATGGGCAGGTAAAGTCTTTCTGGTCATTAATTGGAGAAGGATGTGGGGTGCGATCCAGACCCTCTCCTATATCCATTAATGAGCAGACATGGGTTGATTTTATACAACAACTATATAATAGCAATGATGAGAAGTTCTGTTCTGATCTGATAAACTGCAGGAGGATTCAACCCCATATGACCCTCCTTCTGAATTAGAAATAGTTGCAGCAATCAAAGCTTTACGCTCATCTGGCGCACTAGGCCCAGATGAAATCCCAATTTCCGTGCTAAAATCCTATAGCACGTTATGGGGAAAAATCTTATACCCAGTCTTTAAACTTTGCTTTATTAATGGCACGGTTCCACATTCTTGGAAGGGGAGTTTACTAATCCCGCTCCACACAAAGGGGGCTAGAGACTTACCTCAAAATTATAGACAAATAGCCCTCTTAGATGCCATAGGCAAAGTTTTTTCTAAATGTTTATTGAATAGTTTAAATGATTGGGTAACGAAATCTGCAATACTCCCGTTGGAACAGACTGGATTTAGGAAACAGCATGGTACTTTGGATAATCTTACTGCTATTCAAATCCTGGTGGAAAAATATGTTTCAGTTCGTAGAGGGGGTGTATTTGGGGCTTTCATTGACTTCTCTACGGCTTTTGATAAAGTGGATAGGTCCCTGCTGTGGAGTAAGTTAACCAAATTAGAGATACCATCTAGTTTATTAAAATTAGTTATCGCACTACATACAGATACTTGGTGCAGAGTTTTAATGGGTGGCGAGCGAGGACTGTCTAGGGTTATACCCACAGATAATGGTCTGAAACAGGGCTGTCTATTGGCTCCCCTGTTATTCTCCCTATATATCGCCGACCTCCCCAAAGCTATTTTATCAACCAGTAATGGTATTGCTCCACTTTTGGGGAGAGCTCCAATAGCGTGCTTAATGTACGCAGATGATATCTTAATCTTGGACCTCACCCCAAAAGGTTTGAATAACCGCTTACAAGCCCTGTCCTCCTACGCTAAGGCTCACTTTTTAAAAATTAATATCTCAAAGAGTAAAATAATGTGCTTTCAGAGAAAGAGAAATTCCAAATATGAAAATTACTACTGGTCCATTGGGGGTGAAAGATTGGAAGTAGTGAAATCTTATCCCTTCCTTGGTAAGATTGTCATGAACAATCTTAGTGAAAAAGCCCACACGGAGAATAACAGCAGAAAAGCCCTCGTTCAAGGGAAGAGTCTTATTTCCCTCTACAAAGCGACTGGCAGAAGGCATTTTTCCATATTGCTCGAGGTTTTCCGAGCAAAAATCCCTGCATCCCTAATCTATGGATTAGAAATAGTGGATATGGCATGCTGGAATTTTTTAGATTCTACTGAAGGAAAAATATTACGCAATTTAGCCTCTGTCAGTACCGCAAATTCTACCTCCTCTTTAAGACGAGAATTCGGATTGCGCAGCTCTCGGGCTCAGGCAACTGCGAGTGTGGTGCGTTGGGTCTATAACATTGCAAGAGGAATGCCTGGCACATTGAGATATCTAATAAAAAATGAGCTGTTGGGTTCCTTTAACGCTCATTCCTCCATTGTGAGGAATTTCCGACAGGCTGTTGCGCTACTACAGCTAGACGAACAAAGTCTTTTCACATTATCTGACACCCAACTGAAGTTATCTTTAAAATCTGCTTCTTGGGAGCTGAGCTTTAGAGTTGATAGTGGGACCAGTAAAGCGGTGAGTGGAATGTTCCCTATTGGTAAATATTGTAAAATAAAAACTCCCCAACCATACATATGCTGGAATCTTCCTCATGGAATTAGGCGATTTATGCTGCTGTTAAGGTATAATTTGCTCCCGTTAAATTGCCTTCTGTCCAAATGGTATGGTAGTTCAGATATCTGTAATCATTGTAACCTTAATACCCAGGATATGTACCATGTTGTTTTCGTTTGTCCGGCCCTTATGGCATTTAGACGTAAATGGCTAAGACCTATGTGCCTCCAACTGGGCATCCGTACTGCTTATGATTTCATTGAAGCAATGCTTAATCCCCCCGATGAAATGTTTTGTTTTAAATTATTTTATTTCTTTAAATGCTTTTTAACATTATATTGATTACTTAATACTATGTATATCTCCTTTGTACTTTTTATGGCATTTTGTTGTATGACTTTATGAATTCTTATGTGGATCTCTTTTGAGTTCCGTTATCATAATAAATAAAAATTTGAAATTTAAAGAAATTTAGTTCCTCTCTCAGTTTGGCGAGAGACGCTGCTTTAAGCAAATCCAGGTCCAGTAACGTCAGTGGGAGTGCTTTGGGTAATAAACCCCAGCTTTATTTAACTTGGAATATCCCTCACGGGATTAGAAGGCTGATACTCCTACGGAGACTCAATCTGCTGCCCTTAAGAGACGTTACTGGCATCTGGGATAAAACACCTAGAGTGAAGACAATTTGTGAATTGTGCCAGTTGCAAATCCAAGATCTAAATCATGTCCCATTTGTATTTTCAAAGCTGCAAAGTCCCAGGCAGGTGTTTTTAAAACCAGCATTTATCAGATGAACAATTGTTACTTACCTGTAAACGGTGATTTTCCAGTATTGGTGTTGTGAGAAGTTGAGGGACCTGTACCGTCTGTCCCCAGACCAATAAGTCTACTGAGATTGACATAGGCACCAACCGCCCTTGGATACAAAGCAAGTTTACGAACTGCAACAGCAGTAATCTGATTTACTTGATCAAATGTCCATGTCAATTACAGTATGTCGGCATGACGACCAGAAAGATACGGACACGCATCCAAGAACACAAAAGCACAGTGCGTTGTCGGAAACAAGCCACTCGCCTCACAGCACATTTTCTGGAGAAGGGTCATGGTCCTGAGGACTTTTACTGGACAGTCCTTGAACAACCGCACATCCCTGACTCATGTGCGGATGTCAGCCGGTTCCTGTTTAAAATCGAACAAAAATGGGTGTACCGGCTTAACAGCGATAAGGAGGGCCTCAATGAGCCTATACCCTGGATGTCCCTCTGAGTGTCGCCCTGTATAGTGTCATCATACACCATCTGTAAATACCTTTCCAGCTGCCATGCACTTGTATTTGTACATTTTGGATATCCTATTCGATATCAATGTCCAACATTGTTGCCCTGTAGAATGTTATCTTACACACCATGGAGTGGGTTTTCCAGCTGCCACACAGCTATCAATGTTCAACAATATACGTGTGACTTATTATTATTTTTATCACACTTTGTTGCGCCGCCTAGAGTGAGGTCTCTAAACATACTCTTTGCCTATACCCTGGATGTCCCTCTGAGGTTCGCCCTGTATAGTGTCATCATACACCACCCGTAAATATCTTACGGAGTAAGCTTTCCAGCTGCCACGCACTCGTACTTGTAAATTTTGGATATCCTATCCGATATCAAAGTACCAAAATTGTTTCCCTGTGGAATGTTATCTCACACACCATGGAGTGGGTTGTCCAGCTGCCACACAGCTATCAATGTTCAACAATATACGCGTGACATAATATTATTTTAATCACACTTTGTTGCGCCGCCTAGAGTGTGGTTTCAAAACATACTCTGCCCAGTCCTCGCTGAATTACTGGCAGAAACGTGCAGTGAACTACGTTTCCCAGGATCCCTGACACCACGTGACGCCCTTGTCACGTGACGCTCAGGGAATCATTCACGTTCCTACAAAACATCACTGCGATCCGTGATCGGTGCCCCCCCAAGCAGTACTGAAGACTGCCCGGAGACACCGACGGAGAGGTGAGTGTACCCTGGCTGTGCGCACTGACTCTTCAACGCGCGCTGCCTACCTCCTTAACGCGCATACGGAGAAGCTTACGCCGCTAATGGCGACTCCGAGTTTATGACTAAAGGCTTCGCGCTCATCGCGCTAACCTCGAGGCATCTTGTCAAAGTGCTGGTATCCATTCAAATAGTTACGTTTACACGGAGCATTTTCCGCTCTTAAAGAGCTCTCCATGATCGCATAATTTTGTACTTTGCAGCATAACTTTGTACTATGAAACACCCTGGGAAGCTAACTCACTGTCATCTAAAATGAGTCTCAGCTAAGAGCATACCATTAGAGTATTTTATTATTGGCATACTCGTTTCTATGCTCAGTCATGCAATTCTCTCGCTTGTCCGTGTGCATCATTTTATGCACAACGTGAGGGACTCTGTATGCATAAATATTGGGTATTCGTCCTCTTTGACTTTGATAGATCACGGCGGGCAAGCCTAGAAGTCTGTCACCACTTGATATATAAGAGGTCCAGACCACCTCTTGTCTCTAAGTATACTCTGTTTTATTTTGTTTTATTCTTGTGTTACATTATAAAACCGCTTTGTAAATACCTTATGATTATCCTCAGAGCGGTGCTCCTTTTACCTGCGCTGCAGCCAGGTGGGGTGAAGCCTCTCAACCTACATACATGGGTGAGTGTATACTTGAGACTGTGTCCTAGTATGAGTGAACATATTGTATTGCCAGTATGATCACAAACAGAAACAATGTGAATAACATTTGGTGTCCATTTGTTTCCTTGTTTGTCTGTCTGTTTGTTTTACATGTTGGATCCCTTACCACTATGCATTAACAGTATACGGTTGAGTATGCCTGGACTTCCAGGTGATATTTTTTCATTATTCATTTCATTTTATTAACAAAGCAGTAGTGTATTTCTAAGGTCCTGAAGAATGCATTAGAAACTCCTTTCTTGTGAATGCAGAAACATGTCGACCACTAATAAGTGGTGTTATTATTTAAAACCTGCACCCACACCTGCCTTTTAATCTTAGGGATTGGGGGATATCAATAAAATTCTTTTTCCACCGAACTCACCTAATTTTATCATTACCCTTCACATTTTCACTCCAATCACCAGACACTGCTTTTTTCATTAGCCACTATCATACCTTTCTGTTCTGCCCTCACACCACATCTCGGTCACGGTAACTACTTACCGGCAGTCGTGTCTCCTGGGTAAGGAGAACCCAAATGATGACAACAAGGGCGGTACAGTGTGGCTTCTGATGGGAACAATATTTTTCTCCATATACCCTTGAGCCTTGACTTGGCCGTTCATTAACTATTATTTCTCACTGATACTGTTTTGCATGTTTTTGGTTTAGTGGTCCTTCTTGCTTGACTTACTGACTTGCTCTCTGACCCCCAGATATTACTTGTTGTTGTGTGTTGTGAGAAGTTGGCCCGATATGCAGTACTCACTATTCTAGTGATCATTATGCATCAGTCCAAACGACCCTTATGGTGATTGGTTGTAAGTCAACCTTAGACCAGCTATCCTAGTAGCGTGGATACAAGCAGTCTTCGGGCTAAACTCTAGAGGGCGTGTTAAGCCAGCTGTTATACCATCACATATACCCCTTGAACACCAAGTGAAAGGACACCACACAAGTGTTATGAAAATAAACAGTGTATTTATTTTACGTCACAACAGCCCTGTACTCTTTATGAGGACAGGGTACTAAGCACACAACAAAACTCTTAGGAAAATACTTCAAGTGCACAATCTACACAAATGCCCGAGGGCACGGAAAGTTTAGTGTTCTCGGGCGAACCCGATAAGGTAAGTCGGAAGCGACAGTGACTCTGGACCCTTAGATAATGAGGCTATGCGGGCACCGAAATGCCGAAGTTACCTAGCCCAGGGGCTGCGGCTGCATAAGTCTTTACAGACGTCGGGAATCCTCGCTGACGAACCAGGAGCCGGAAGGAAGGAGTTGCTGGCCGGCGACCAGTGAAGATAGTTCGTAGAGATCCAAGCCTGGATCAGAGATGGATGACACCTGAAAGCAGAGGGGACCAAGTTCGTAACTACTAGCCAGTAGTCAGAGGGTACCAGGAGGGCACCGGATGATCGTCACCTCGACTAGGTGAGTGGGCGATGCTAGGCTCTGCAGTCTCACGGACCAGGAGGCGTTGTCGGCGACCAGGATGGAGGTGCGAGCTGTCCCACGAAGGTTGATGCTGTCTGCGTCGCTGGGCCCAGGATTGGGGCAACAAGCCTTGGCAAATTCAGGGCCACGTGGTGGTCCTAAAATGGCGTCTTGAGTGGACCAGGAGGGTCCGGGGTGCTCCTCTTTCAGAAGGGAGCAAAGGCCAGTCTGGAGCAACCAGACCAGCAGCGTTGTTGTCGGGCGTCGTCGAGAAGGCCACAAGCCAGCAGGCTAGTAACCAGACAACGGGATGAGCAGCAAAAGCAGAAGGGCCCCACGCAGATCGTGGAGATGCTGGGAGGCTGGACTTCGGTGCTGGAGCTGCTCAGGGTCGGGGCTTCTCGGACCCCAAAGCACTCACCAGAGGATGCCTCGGCGGTCGTGCTGGTTTAGAAGTCGTGCAGGTTCTGATGATGGCCGGTCCCTCGAGGTCTCGTCGCACCCACGGATCTCAGCTGAGCTGACGATGTGGGTAGAGGTCAGAGGTGCCAGGGAAGCCGGTTCTCGTCGAGCTGGGCAGTCGGATTCCTGAGGAAGGACGTGCAGCAAACCGCAGAGTTCTTAGATGGTGCCTGCGGATGAAGGGTGACTACTCCTTAGCCACAAGGGAGAAATCTTGAGAAGAGTCAAGAGTTCCTTTCATAGAAAGTAGTTTCTTGATTCAAAGATCTAATTTGGAAGGGTACCCGCTCCTGCCTTTATCCTAAAGAAAGGGGTGGGTACGCGACTAGGTCCTGCCCTAGGGGTGGGACCAGGAAGGGGGGTGTTTACACCCCTCTCCCATGCCGGACTTTCCCCAGGTCAGGGGCTGGGGTGCCCCTGGAACTGGTTCTAGCCGGCAGATGCGTAGTGAGCACCGGGGTGCCACTCCGCAGTCACCTTCCTGTAAAGCCCTGCCTACCCAGGATACACAAAACCCTGTCTGGGATGGTGCGAGCACCGCCCCGGACAGGAAACCCTTTGTCCAAGCTCTCCTCGCTGGAAAGACTCCCAGCATCAGGAGGTCAGACTCGTGTCTGTGGTGGCAGCATCCATTTTGTGGAGCTGAGGCTTCAGTTAACTTTAACCGGGGTTCACAGTTACGTACATGTCGTGTCCCTCTAGAAGGGTGGAATGCTAACCCCGTCGCCAGCATTGGTGAGGGGTCAGTATCTCGATTCGTATGACGCCTTACTCGACATGTTTTGATAACGCGGTACCGAAGTTAGCATTAAAGAGTATATGGTACGCGTTATCATGGAACAGCCATTGGGACTTGGTTCCGCAAGCTGCAACCGGGCTCGGCTCATGCCAGAGCGCCAATTCACACGATTCCACACACTCTGCCTTCAGGATTGTCAAGGCCTGCCATAGGAGTGACTGATAGGAATGCGGGTGTCCATTTTAGGGTTACATATAGGTATACTATATCTAAAGCAAAGGGTGATTACACCACCTTGCCCCAGCTGTCGTGCAGCCAGTTGTGTCAGATTTAGATGGCCATCCAGGGGTGGCATAATACATGCTTCAGCCCCTGGTAGGCCCTGGGTACACCGATGCCCTGAGCTACAGGGTCTGACAAGGTGGCCCAGTTCCAATTGGGTAATGCACCTAAGGTACACATGTCAATTTAGCGAGAGAACAGCTAGGCTGTGGGTCTGATTGGCAGGCCCACAGCCAGAGAAAGTCGTAAACCAGTGAAACAAAAGCAAAAAATCTGGGTGATCATAGGATTGCAGACCCTACTCTCCTACATGACCTCCCCCCAAACGTTGGGACAATAAACTAACCTTGACCAGGTGCGTCTTCTTGTTCTAAGTGGAAATACCTGGAGAGCCCATCTGCATTGCCATGATCAGTGCCAGGTCTATGCTCCACTGTGAAGTCCATCCCCTGTAGGGAAATGGACACCTAAGCAGTTTGGGGTTTTCACCCTTCATCTGATTTAGCCATAAGAGGGGCTTATGGTCGGTCTGAATCTTGAAATGAGTGCCAAACAAGTATGGCCTCAGTTTCTTCAGGGCCCAAACCACAGCAAAGGCCTCCCTCTCAATAGCTGACCAATTTTTCTCGCTGGGGGTCAGCCTTCTGCTTATAAAAGCAATGGGCTGGTCATTACCATCAAAATTCAGTTGAGATAGAACAGCTCCCACACCCAACTCAGAAGCATCTGTTTGGACAATGAATGGTTTGGAGTAGTCTGGACTCTTGAGGATAGGTGCTGTGCACATGGCCTGTTTTAGGTCATCGAATGCTTTTTGACAGTTCGCTGTCCACTGAACCTTTTTTGGCATTTTCTTACTTGTCAGTTCTTTAAGTGGAGTCACAATCGATCCATAATTTCTGACAAACTTTCGGTAGTAACCAGTCAGGCCCAAGAAAGCTCGAACCTGAGTCTGGGTGGTTGGAGGAGCCCAGTCCCTGATTGACTGTATTTCGCTCTCCAGGGGTTGAACTTGGCCTCCACCTACAAGTCGGCCCAAGTATACAACCTGTGTCTGCCCTATCTGGCACTTGGTGGCCTTGATAGTGAGACCTGCTGCTTGCAGAGCCTCTAACACTTTCCTCAGGTGGACCAGGTGATCCTCCCAGGTGGAGCTAAAGACAGCATTATCGTCAAGATACGCTGCACAGAAGTCATCCAGCCCAGTGAGAACGTGATTCACCAGCCTTTAGAAGGTGGCAGGTGCATTCTTCAAACCAAAGGGCATTACCACAAATTGATAATGCCCACCAGGGGTAGAAAATGCAGTCTTGGGCTTGGCGTCCTCAGCTAACCTGATTTGCCAATACCCAGCTGTCAGGTCAAATGTACTTAAGTAGTTGGCAGAAGCCAATCTATCTATAAGCTCATCTGCCCTTGGTATTGGGTGGGCATCAGTCTTAGTGACTGCAATGAGACCCCTGTAGTCTAAGCAGAACCTCATCTCTTTCTTACCACCCGGGGTGTGAGGCTTCGGCACTAGAACTACTGGACTAGCCCAAGGGCTATCCGAGGGTTCAATGACTCCCAACTCCAACATTTTCTGCACTTCAGTTTTGATGCAGTCTCTAACGTGATCGGGCTGCCTGTAGATTTTACTCTTGACGGCCAAGCTGTCACCAGTGTCAACCTCATGGGTACACCAATTGGTCTGACTGGGTGTTAGAGAGAACATATGCCGGAAGGATTGAAGAACATGTTTACAATCCTTCTGTTGATGTTCAGAGAGGCTGCCACAAAAGACAACACCGTCCACTGATCCATCATCAGGATTCTGAGTGAGCAGGTCTGGGAGAGGGTCACTCTCTTCCTCCTGTCCCTCATCTATGGCCATGAGCAAGCTCATGTCCTTCCTGTCGACATATGCTTTGAGCCTGTTAACATGGAGCACCCTGTGGGGGCTCCGGGGAGTTCCAAGGTCCACCAGGTAGGTGACCTCTCCCTTTTGCTCAAGAATTGTGTGGGGCCCAGACCATTTGTCTTTGAGTGCTGCTGGGGCCACTGGCTCCAACACCCACACCTTCTGTCCAGGCTGGTAAACAGTCAGGACAGCCTTTTGGTCATGCCAAGCTTTTTGGAGTTCTTGGCTGGCCTTAAGGTTTTCAGATGCCTTCTCCATGTACTCAGCCATCCGAGAGCGGAGACCAAGTACATAGTCCACTATGTTGGTTGCAGGCTTTTTGAGAGGTCTCTCCCATCCTTCCTTCACCAAACACAGGGGTCCTCTTACAGGATGTCCGTACAAAAGTCCAAAAGGGCTGTAGCCAACCCCCTTCTGTGGGACTTCTCTATAAGCGAATAAAAGGCAGGGAATCAGGACGTCCCATCTACGCCTGAGCTTTTCAGGTAGTCCATGAATCATCCCTTTTAGGGTCCTGTTGAACCTTTCAACAAGCCCATTGCATTGTGGATGATAGGGTGTAGTGAACTTGTAGTTGACACCACATTCCTTCCACATAGCAGTCAAGTAGCTCGACATGAAGTTTGCACCTCTGTCAGAGACAACCTCCTTAGGGAAGCCCACTCTGGAGAACACTCCAACTAGGGCTCTTGCCACAACATGTGCTGTAGTGGTCCTAAGGGGAATAGCTTCAGGATACCTGGTGGCATGATCCACTACCACCAGTATAAACTTGTGCCCTGATGCTGTCTGGGGTTCCATTGGACCGACAATGTCAATCCCCACTCTTTCAAAGGGCACCCCCACCACAGGCATTGGTATAAGGGGGGCCTTTGTTGTGCCACCTGACTTACCACTGGCTTGGCAAGTGACACTGGAGCGACAAAACTCCTTGGTATCCTCGTTTATGTGAGGCCAGTGAAAGTGTGAGACAAGCCTGTCCCACGTCTTCGTCTGGCCTAAGTGTCCTGCTAAGGGAATCTCGTGGGCCAAGGTAAGAAAAAAACCACGCTGAGACAAGGGGATAACCAGCCTCCTGGTCATGCCAGGCTTGGGGTCTCTTGCCTCAGTGTACAGGAGTCCATCCTCCCAGTATACCTTGTGGGTACCTGTGGCGTTCCCAGCAGCCTCAGCAGCAGCCTGCTGTCTGAGGGGTTCAAGGGAAGGGCAGTCTAACTGGTCCTTCCCCAGGTCTTCTCGTGAGGGTCCCCCTGAGCCCAGAAACTCAACTTGATCAAGTTTGAGTTCTTTAGGTTCGTTTTCCCGCAATTCCTGGAGGTCAGCCTCCTCGGAGACTTGATCCTCGACCTGGGGCAAGGGGGAAGGCGCTGCCTTAACCCTACTGCTCTTCTTCTTGGGAGGTGTCTGGTCCATTGTTCCAGGATCCAGCACCTGTTCAGTGGGGCATCGTCTGACCTGTGACCTAGTCACAGCAAGCACATGTGCTGGCAAGCCTAACATCTCCATGAGAGTCCTCTGCTCCACTTCTGACAATTTTTTTGACTCCAAATCATTGCCCAACATACAATCTACTGGGAGGTCTGAACTAACAACAACCTTTTTCTGGCCATTTACCCCTCCCCAGGAGAAAGCAACAATCGCCATACTATGACTGGTAGTGACGTTGCTGGCATTGGTCACCAGGAAATCTGTACCTGGCATGATCTGTCCAGGGTCCACAAAGTGAGGTGTCACCATGGTGACACTGGCACAAGTGTCCCTATAGGCCTGAGCCATTCTTCCATTTATTAAAGGCGTCTGTCGGTATTTGCATAAAGTATTGGGACTGACATCAGGGGACATATCCACATCCCCTGTACAGACAAGGACAGCCTGAGTGAGTGTGCCAACTAAGTTGTCACACTCCTCAGAACCCAAGGTTAACCCAACTAGTCCCTTGGGAGGTGCACTACTACTGCTGGCTGTACTAGGGGGCACAGGTGCCTTAGGGGCTGCAGTAGCAGGAGTCTGCCCTCCTTTCTTGGTGCACTCACTAAACCAGTGAGTTTTACTTTTACAGTATTGGCACCACCTTTTCGATTGGCCTTCTTGATTCTTCTTTTTCTGGGAAGCCTGACCCCCCCCCCTTCTTTGGGTTGTTGGGGACCTGTCGAAGACTTCTGGTCATTTTGTTCACCCTTACAATCTTTACCCTTCTGGTCTGCTTTCTTCTGACCACCCTGGTTCTGGCCCTGGTTTTGCTTAACCCTTGTTCTGACCCATCTGTCTGCCTTCTTTCCCAATTCTTGGGGAGAGGTCAGATCCGAGTCGACAGGGTGCTGATGCAACAACTGGTTCTGACAATTGTTTAAAATCTGTTCTCGCATGATCAAATTATACAATCCTGTGTAATCAGTAACCTTACTGCCCAGCAACCAGCCCTCCAAAGCCTTAGTGGCACAATCGACAAAATCAGACCAGTCCTGAGACTGAGTTTTCTGGGTATCCCTGAACAGCAACCTGTACTGCTCAGTGGTTAGGCCGAACCCATCAATCAGTGTGTTCTTCAGGACCTGGTAATCGTTAGCGTCCTCAGCTCTAGTAGTGAGGAGCTTATCTCTACCGTTACCTTCAAAGGAGAGCCACAAGATAGCTGCCCACTGACTCTGGGGGACACACTGTACAGTGCAGGCCCTCTCCAAAGCAGTAATCCATTTGTGGATATCATCCCCTTGCTTAAAGGGGGGCACTATCTTACTCAGGTGTCTAGTGTCTAAACTCCTGTTTTCCCTTGGGGGACTGCTGCCACCAGTGGGGTTTTTCCCACTCAATTCTTGCTCTCTAGCAAAGGCGAGTCTTTCTTTGGCCAGGGCAAGTTCTTCCCTTTCGATCCTCAGATTGACTTCCCTCACTTTAGCTTCGTACACTCTCCTCTGAGGGGATGTCATCCCTCTTTGAGAAGAGCCTCGAGAGCCATTGGTTCGAACGGATCTATTAGAGCCTCTCGACAGAGACCTAACTCGTCCATTCCCAATGTTAAGCTGGCCTGAGAGGGGCCCCAGGGGTCTCCTAGTACAATTTTCGTGCCTGCTTAAGTTGTCCCTAGTTAGCTGGCTAACTACTACTAGACCTTTGTCTGCCTCGTCCTCAGATGGCTCTAGATCCTCATCCTCCTCTTCACCTTCTGCGGAGAGATGGATAAGGTCAGGGTCACCTAAGGTTCCCTCGAGGGGGGGCATATTCCCATCTGGATGAGAAGGTTCTGTGTTACCAGCCCTCCTAGCATCATAAGTCTCCAAGAGACCAATCAGAAACAGAATGGTAGGGTTTGCACCCTGTTTTAGCTTCCTGGATGTACAGATCAGTCGCATCTCTTGGAAGCTAAGTGCAGCATATCTGAACATGACCTGTGGAGGGTCGACTGACACAAGGGGAGACTCAGAGTTTCCTCCTTTGTCTGACATGCTGCTTCTAGTGTGGTGTAAGTGATGCACCTACCTACACTATATGTTTACCTACTGATCCCTTGCTAAGAGTTGTAGCTAAGGTGTGCTAAGCCTTGAGGAGCTACAACAGCTGGTTCAGTAGAACTCAGAGTATTCTAAGCTAAGTTATATGTACCTGGAGTACATATGCGATCTTTCACAAGATATTCTTAGGATATGCGTGGTAAAACAACAGCAAGCTCAAATCCCAACCGCTGCTCACCAATGTGAGAAGTTGGCCCGATATGCAGTGCTCACTATTCTAGTGATCACTATGCATCAGTCCAAACGACCCTTATGGTGATTGGTTGTAAGTCAACCTTAGACCAGCTATCCTAGTAGCGTGGATACGAGCAGTCTTCGGGCTAAACTCTAGAGGGCGTGTTAAGCCAGCTGTTATACCATCACATATACCCCTTGAACACCAAGTGAAAGGACACCACACAAGTGTTATGAAAATAAACAGTGTATTTATTTTACGTCACAACAGCCCTGTACTCTTTATGAGGACAGGGTACTAAGCACACAACAAAACTCTTAGGAAAATACTTCAAGTGCACAATCTACACAAATGCCAGAGGGCACGGAAAGTGTAGTGTTCTCGGGTGAACTCGATAAGGTAAGTCGGAAGCGACAGTGACTCTGGACCCTTAGATAATGAGGCTATGCGGGCACCGAAATGCCGAAGTTACCTAGCCCAGGGGCTGCGGCTGCATAAGTCTTTACAGACGTCGGGAATCCTCGCTGGCGAACCAGGAGCCGGAAGGAAGGAGTTGCTGGCCGGCGACCAGTGAAGATAGTTCGTAGAGATCCAAGCCTGGATCAGAGATGGATGATACCTGAAAGCAGAGGGGACCAAGTTCGTAACTACTAGCCAGTAGTCAGAGGGTACCAGGAGGGCACCGGATGATCGTCACCTCGACTAGGTGAGTGGGCGACGCTAGGCTCTGCAGTCTCACGGACCAGGAGGCGTTGTCGGCGACCAGGATGGAGGTGCGAGCTGTCCCACGAAGGTTGATGTTGTCGGCGTCGCTGGGCCCAGGATTGGGGCAACAAGCCTTGGCAAATTCAGGGCCACGTGGTGGTCCTAAAATGGCGTCTTGAGTGGACCAGGAGGGTCCGGGGTGCTCCTCTTTCAGAAGGGAGCAAAGGCCAGTCTGGAGCAACCAGACCAGCAGCGTTGTTGTCGGGCGTCGTCGAGAAGGCCACAAGCCAGCGGGCTAGTAACTAGACAACGGGATGAGCAGCAAAAGCAGAAGGGCCCCACGCAGATCGTGGAGATGCTGGGAGGCTGGACTTCGGTGCTGGAGCTGCTCAGGGTCGGGGCTTCTCGGACCCCAAAGCACTCACCAGAGGATCCCTCGGCGGTCGTGCTGGTTTAGAAGTCGTGCAGGTTCTGATGATGGCCGGTCCCTCGAGGTCTCGTCGCACCCACGGATCTCAGCTGAGCTGACGATGTGGGTAGAGGTCAGAGGTGCCAGGGAAGCCGGTTCTCGTCAAGCTGGGCAGTCGGATTCCTGAGGAAGGACGTGCAGCAAACCGCCGAGTTCTTAGATGGTGCCTGCGGATGCAGGGTGACTACTCCTTAGCCACAAGGGAGAAATCTTGGGAAGAGTCGAGAGTTCCTTTCGTAGAAAGTAGTTTCTTGATTCAAAGATGATCTAATTTGGAAGGGTCCCCGCTCCTGCCTTTATCCTAAAGAAAGGGGTGGGTACGTGACTAGGTCCTGCCCTAGGGGTGGGACCAGGAAGGGGGGTGGTTACACCCCTCTCCCATGCCGGACTTTCCCCAGGTCAGGGGCTGGGGTGCCCCTGGAACTGGTTCTAGCCGGCAGATGCGTAGTGAGCACCGGGGTGCCACTCTGCAGTCACCTTCCTGTAAATCCCTGCCTACCCAGGATACACAAAACCCTGTCTGGGATGGTGCGAGCACCGTCCCGGACAGGAAACCCTTTGTCCAAGCACTCCTCGCTGGAAGGACTCCCAGCAGCAGGAGGTCAGACTCGTGTCTGTGGTGGCAGCATCAATTTTGTAGAGCTGAGGCTTCAGTTAACTTTAACCGGGGTTCACAGTTACGTACATGTCGTGTCCCTCTAGAAGGGTGGAATGCTAACCCCATCGCCAGCATTGGTGAGGGGTCAGTATCCCGATTCGTATGACACCTTACTCGACATGTTTTGATAACGCGGTACCGAAGTTAGCATTAAAGAGTATATGGTACGCGTTATTATGGAACAGCCATTGGGACTTGGTTCCGCAAGCTGCAACCGGGCTCGGCTCATGCCAGAGCGCCAATTCACACGATTCCACGCACTCTGCCTTCAGTATTGTCAAGGCCTGCCATAGGAGTGACTGATAGGAATCTGGGTGTCCATTTTAGGGTTAGATATAGTATACCTATATCTAAAGCAAAGGGTGATTACACCAACTTGCCCCAGCTGTCGTGCAGCCAGTTGTGTCATATTTAGATGACCATCCAGGGGTGGCATAATACATGCTTCAGCCCCTGGTAGGCCCTGGGTACACCGATGCCCTGAGTTACAGGGTCTGACAAGGTGGCCCAGTTCCAATTGGGTAATGCACCTAAGGTACACATGTCAATTTAGCGAGAGAACAGCTAGGCTGTGGGTCTGATTGGCAGGCCCACAGCCAGAGAAAGTCGTAAACCAGTGAAACAAAAGCAAAAAATCTGGGTGATCATAGGATTGCAGACCCTACTCTCCGACAGGTGTCTTTCATAGATTCACATGCTTGAATATTCCCAGTCGTCAAAGTGGGAGCCCCACAGTAAATAAAATAGCAATAAAAGCAATCACATATGTATATAAAAACATAATTACATACATTTTAAAACCATAAATACTAATATGTACCAAGGTTAGCATTAACACATAGGAATACAGTAAAAGAAAACAAGCACTTTCACAGCATATCCATTTCATTGTGCTAGTCCGAACTACAGATAATCAGGCGCAAGCACCCCTCTAGAACCTTCTCCTCAGAGGCTCAGGCCCTCAGATTTTCGTAGCACAAGAGTGACAAAAGAGTCTAGGAGAAGAAGCGAGCCTCTGAGGGGAGGTGGGTGGGCCTCTGAGGGGAGGTGGGTGGGTCGCATTTGAATCTATGGAAGGCACCAATACTGGAGAACTACCGTTTACAGGTAACAATTCTTCTTCTCCAGTATTGGGGTGTCATTCATAGATTCACATGCTTGATTAGAATATTGAGCAGTAATAGCTGGCCGCAAGACAAAATAGCAGTGCATTAGCATAAAAAATGCATGGAAAATGACATAATGCTGCCAGACATCTAATAGTTAAAAAACTAAACAGGCGGAGGGAAAGAAAGAGGCTCACCTTATTTAAAAAGATTGCGAAGCACCGCTTGGCCCACTGCTGTATCAGCTTCGTTGATCGTCTCAAGACAGTAGTGCTTTGTGAAAGTATGCCTGCTGGACAACGTGGCTGCTCAAAATATTCGGTGAATCGGCACACCAGCAAACAGGGCAATAGAGGAGGACATCGCCCTGGTGGAATGAGATCTCACTGTAGATTGAAGAGGCTTGCCGGCCTTCTGATGACAGAATGAGATTGCCGAGGAAATCCAACGTGCAATAGTTGGCTTGGTAACAGAACGCCCTTTGCGCATGCGCCTGTAAGCAACAAACAGTTGATCAGACCTATGAAAGGGCGCTGTCCTGTCGATGTAGAATTTAAGGCATCTCTTAACGTCTAATGAATGCAAACGTTGCTCCGCTGGAGATTGGGGATTAGCGAAGAAAGACTTTAAGAACACTGGATCATTGAGGTGAAAATCAATTAGCACCTTAGGCATGAATGCCGGGTTGGTGCGAAGCACAACACAGTCCGATTTGAATTGAAGGAAAGGAGGCTGAAAGGTAAAGGCGTGGATATCACTCACGCGACAAGAGTAGGTCAAGGCGAGAAGGGGGGCAACCTTCCAGGTCAAAAATTCTAATCCGCTCTGTGGATGGGCTCAAAAGGCGCCTTCGTCAATTGTGCCATAACATTGAAACGCAAGGTAGGAGGAGGACGCCGAATGGGTGGAAACATTCTGAACAGCCCCTTGAAAAACTGCGGAATGACTCTGGAAGAGTAGAGAGAGGAAGACCCATCCTGCCGAAAACAAGATATCGCCGCTAGGAAGACCTTCAAAGTGGAGTGGGAAAGTCCTGATTGAGCCAACTGCAGAAAGAACGGCAGAAGCTGAGCAGGAGAAGTGTGCACGGGATGGATGTTAACAGATGCACACCAGTGACAGAAGCTTTTCCACTTTAGCTTTAAGTCTTTACTGTGGACGGAGACCTCGCATTGGCATGAACCTCTCTACATGCTGGCGAAATGTTCAAGTGGGCAAATTCAAGGTGCTCAGGTTCCAGGCCGATAATTTGAGAGAGAAAGTGTCCGGATGGCAGATCTGACCCTTGCCCATTGTGAGGAGATTTGCTCGAGGACGAAGGAGGATGGGTTCGCACTGTGAGAAGCAGCAGTTCCGAGAACCACGCTTGTCGAGGCCATCTGGGAGCGATCAGGACAATGTGGCACGGCTGTCTCTGCATTTTCCACAATACTCGAGGGACCAGTGGAATCGGCGAAAAAGCGTAGGCGAATAGATTGCACCAGTCCATCAAAAGGGCATTCCAGCACGACCTTTGATGGGGAAGCCAGCTTGCATAAGACTGGCATTTCCGGTTCACAGGGGGTCGCAAAAAGATCCATGTTCGTGCAACTCCACAGCCGAAAGATGAAGTCCAGAGTCTGCTGATGCAACTCCCACTCTTGGGTCGAGGACGCAGACCTGCTGAGGGAATCCGCTAGGTTGTTGGAGATGTCTGGTAGGTGAACCGCTGTCAGGGTAATGTGGTGACGGAGTGCCCAGTCCCAGATGCTCTGTGCCAGCTGAGAAAGAAACGGTGACTTGGTGCCGCTCTGTTTGTTTACATAGTGCATACTGGTGGTATTGTCTATTTGAATGAGCACTGATTCTCCCTGAAGCAAGACAAAGACTTGAGCGCAAGGAAAATGGCCATTCGTTCCAGTCTGTTGATGTGCCAAGAACGTTGAGACAGGCTCCAATTGCTCTTTATGGATAGCCCCTGAAGATGTGCCCCCCAACTTTCCCGGGAGGTATCCGTGGTAAGGACGAGCTCTGGAGCAATGGTCAGGAAAGAAGTACCGGCAGCGATGTGGGACGGTTGAGCCCACCAGTGGAGAGCGGTCCTCATCCGAGCGGTCACTAGGACCAAATTGTTGAAAGAGCGGGTGACCTGACGCCACTGTTTGTCCAGTTCCTCCTGAATTGGGCGACTCTTGATCCTGCAATTTGGGATCTGGGAAATGCAGGAGGACGCCATCCTGAGAAAAGATTTCAATACACGAACTGCAACGGACCCTTTTGAACGGAGGAGAGTCACTAGGTGTAGAATCCGCAGCCAACGTTCGTGAGACACGAATGCCTTCGCCAGCGAAGTATTCAGAGTGGCGCTTAGAAAGGTCCTGCAGGGAGCTGGATCGAACTGAGACTTCTCGGTGTTGATGGACAGACCGAGCAAGTGGAATAGATTCTGACAGAATCGAGTGTTCAGAGACGCCTGATGATGAGATTGCGACTTGATGAGACAGTCGCCCAGGTAGGGAACGATTTGAACGCCCTTCAAACGCAGATGTGCATCACCGGGGCCAGGACCATCGTGAAGACGAGAGGGGCGGAGCAAAGGCCGAAAGGCAGAACCTTGAATCGAAAATCTGTGCGCCCTACACGGAAGCGCAAGTACTTCCGGTGTCTTGGAAGTATCGGCACGTGAAAATAGGCGTCCTGGAGATCGATGGTGGTCAGGAAGTCACCCTTCGAGAGAGGGCGGAGAATTTCTGCGAGCGTGAGCATGCAGATTGATTGGCACTTCAGGTACTTGTTTAGGGCCTCTAAGTCGAGGATCGGACGCCATTCGCCGGACTTCTTGAGGATTAGGAAAAAACGGGAATAGAATCCCATCCCCTTTTGAGACTTGGGAACCACTTTGATGGCACCTTTCTGAATCATGAGTCGAATTTGTTGAAAGAGCTCTTTGAGGTGAGCCAGAGGTGGACCAGTTGGAGGAGTGTTTGGAGGGAACTTGACAAACTCCAAAGCATGGCCTTTTGACACAATGTCCAGCACCCAAAGGTCCGAAGAGATTGAAGACCAATTGGAAAAGAAAAGGGGTATTTGACCTCCAACTTTGAGCGGGGAAGGCAAGTCATTGCTTCTTAGAAGCGGAGCCTCTGTAGGAAGAGTTCCCTATGTACGACTTGGTAGACTGTTGGCGATAGGACTGCTGTGGCCGTGAGGAATATCTCTGATTTCCTTGACTGTAGGAGGGTGTGAGAAGTTGGCCTGGTATATGATGTCTACTATTCTAGTGGGCACCTTGCACCAGTCCAAACAACCCTTATAGTGATGGTTGTAAAGTCAACCTTATAGACCAGCTTTCCTAGTGGTAGCATGGACAAAGCATTCTTAGGCTAAAATTCAGAGAGCATGTGAAGCCAGCTGTTTTACCAATAATAGTCCCTTGAATATCAAATGAATGGACACCACACAAGGTATATATGAAATATATATGTATTTATTACAAACACAACCCCTCTGCACTTGTTATGAGGTCATAGTTCAAGACAGTACAAGTTACTCAATAAGCATACTATAAGTTGCACAAATACAATTCTGCCCTAGGGGCCTCAGGAACCATATACTAAGTAAGTGGAATAAGAACCACTTCAGGAAAGGTGAATAGGCCTAGGGCCTAGAAAATCGCTGGGGCTACACTGGACAACCAAAGGTTGGGAAGTAGGAGTCCCACAGGATGCGTGTGCAGTGTCTAAAGACACATGCGAGTTACCATAGAGATTGAATGGGAACGTAAAAATTACAAAGTAGTAGATTTCGGACACTTCCGGGTGGACTACGGGAAAACCCAGTTAAACTAGGACACTTGGAAAGTTAATACCCAAGGGAGCACCGGAGTACTCGAGTTACCTCACCCAGGGAGGCCGGGTGCATAGGTGTCTTTTCGTGTCGGGTTTTGTCGCTGAATCCTATGGAGAGCTGCAAGAAAGTGCTGCAGGCGACAAGGAGGAAAGTGTCCGGATGGTTCCAAGGGCGGATCGGAGACGAGAAGAATCTGTAAGCAGAGGAGACAGAGTCTGGGTCACTAGTCAGTGACCAGGAAGGAGCCAGGCGATGTCGAGATGCAATCAGGTGAAGAGTTGAAGCTGGTCTCCGCAGCCACGAGGTCCAGGAGGCGTCGACGACGACCAGGAGCTGGAGTTGAGCTGTCCCACGACAGATCTAGCTGTTGGCGGTGTCGGTATCTGGATTGGACCCAACAAACCTTGGCAAATGCAATCCACGCAGGATTGGAAGATTGACTTCTGTTCAGACCAGCAAGGTCTGGGGAGCTTCATCTTTGCAGTGAAGCTGGAGAAAGAATGGAGCAACCAGACAAGCGGTGTTGATTCAAAGATTCCTCTTCGTAGGGCTCACTAGCCAACGGGCTAGCATCCGGGAAGACATGTCAAGCTGAAATGCAGGAGCGGGCCCCACGCGGCACTTGTGGAGTGTGGAGGGCTGAGCTTCGGTGCAAATGCTGCTCGGGTCTGGGGCTTCTCAAACTCCAATGCACAACTTCGAGGGTACCTCTGAAGCTGCACGGTTAGCAAAAAGCAAGTAGTCCAGGGTGTCCGGTCCCACGTCTCTCGTGTCCGCCTCGGGTCTCAGCTTTGCTGTGGATGTGGATCGGAGTGGGAGTAGTCTGGAAGTCCAGTTCCTGAGTCGCTGAGTCTTCGGGTTCCGGCGGAAGCGTCGACAAAGCAAACCGGCAAGTTACTGTTGGCGCCTGTTTGCACAGGGTGGTCACTCCTTGACCACAACAGAGATGTCTTCAGTCATCCAGTCGAAATGGAACGTCGAAGGTCCAAGAGTTTCGTTTCAGAGTTTCTTTCCAGGATAATCTAATGACTCTGTACACAGCTCCTAACTTTATACCAAACTAAGGGGCTGGATTACCTGCTAGGTCCCTCCTGTGGATGGAACCTGAGAAGAGGGTGGTTACACCCCTTTCTCTTTGTCCAGTTTCGCGCTGGGGCTGGAGTGTCCCAGCAACTGGTTTGAACCGGGCTATGCATGGAGCACCTTGTGTGCCCCAGGCAGTGTCTGGAAAAGCATCTTTCCATAGAACCCACCCTGCCCCAATCCACTACAGGCTGTCTGGGGAGGTGCTGGGGGGGGGGGGGTAGTATTCCAAAGTGTTTGACACCTTACATGACATGTTTTGATAAGGCCAAACCAAAGTTAGCATTAACCGCAAGGAGTATATGGTAGGGCTATATCTTAGAACAGCTATAAGGGCATGGTTCCGAAAGCTACAGACAGGCTCATCTCATGCTAGAGCACCATCTCACATAAAACCAAGCACTCTGCCTTCAGGATTGTCAAGGCCTGCCATAGGAGTGACTTATAGGTATATATGTGTCTATATATAAGGGTAGATATAGGAATACTATATCTAAGCAAGGGGTGATTACATCACCTTGCCCAAGCTGAGTGTTCAGCCTGTGGTGTCAGTTTGGATGGCCAACCAGGGGTGGCATATTTCATGCTGCAGCCCCTGGTAGGCCTTGGATGCACCTATGTCCTGGGTACCTATCGTACACTATACAGGGCCTCACAAGGTGACCCAATATCCAATTAGATATGTACCTAAAGTACATGGAGTCCATTTTACAGAGAGAGCAGATAGCCTGGGGCCCTGAATAGCAGGACCCCAGGCCAACTAAGTAAAAAAACAGCTAAACGCTAGGCAAAAAGTTGGGGTAACCATCTAGTCAGATATCCACCTTCCTACAGAGGTTTACTGGTTGGATCCGCCGCAAAAAGAAGAGGAGGTGCCGCGTCTGCGTGCACCACGAAAAGGCTGCTTGCGAAACTGCAAAGTGCCTAAGGCACGAGCCGTCTCGGTGTCCTTTTTGATGGTTTGAAGTGCGTAGTCCACATGCTGGCCAATGAGCGATTCGCCGTCATAGGGCATGTCGAGGATTTTCGCCTGAACCTCCTGGCGAAAAGAAGTGGAAGAAAGCCAGCCCTGACATAAAACAGCTGCCCCCGCAAGCTGACGAAAACCAGTGCACGCAATGTCCACAGAGCAGTCGAAAATTTCTGATGACGCTCTCTCTCCCTCCTGAAGAATCTTGAGAGCTTCTGCTCTGGAGGGTTCAGGAATGAGGTTGATAAAAGAAGACATATCAGGCCACATTTGGCGGCCGTAGCGACCCAGAATGGCCAGAGAATTCGCAGCCCTCACAGTGGTAGAAGCCATAGTGGAAAACTTTCGCCCAATGGCATCAAGACCTGTCCTTCACGGTCAGGAGGTGCGGTAATAGGAGAAGACTGATTCCTGGAACGCAAAATAGGGTTTAGGCTGCGCTACCAGGCAAGCTGGAGAACCCTGGGACGCCCTAGATTTCTTTTCCTAACGAGGAAGAAGCGCCGGAATAGAATTTGGCGTCTGCTTCAGTTTAACACCCTCATTCCAAATAAAGTCAATTATGGGCACTGCACGGACCTGTTTAAGAGGTTGACTCTTGAAATCATAAAGAAAACAGTCCTCATCCTTTAGAACCATAGGGAGTTTAAAGCGCAGTGCCGCTCGTTCCATAAGTTGGTGAAAACCAGCTATATCAATGGGGGTAAATCCCCTGGACCCGAAGGGGGCGGCGACGGTGTCTGGATCTGATAATCGTCCAAATCCACCATGGTCCCATCATCATCAACTTCACTGTCTTCACGATCTGGGTGAACGTCATCATCCTCAAAAAGTTGCCTGAATCCGAATAGATGGTGCCGATGGCGTAGCTGGCTCTGGCAGTGTAGTAGAGGAAGGAGCCACTGTAGGTGCTGGCACCGTAGGCTGAGGAGATCCATGGTGAGACGGTGGAAATCGCCTATTATAGTCCTCCAACATTTATTGGAGATTAGAAATGAGGGAGAGCGGTATTTGTGCTGTGGGAACCTGAGTAGAACGTTCCTACTCATGGAAAGAATGATCCTCCTGATCGTCCTCATAGTCCTGACATTTTATGACCAGCACCGAAGGGCTTCGAGCTGCCCGAAATTATCATCTTCCTCCTCATCCGAACCAGAGACAGGCTCCGAACTTGTGGCAAAAAGAGGAGATGGAGGCTGAGAGTGACGTGGAATCGGAAGTTGATCCAAAGACACATCTCGACGTTGGAGCAGAGGGTCAACAGCAGGAGTCCCAGAACCGGATGATGAAATTGCCACCAGAGGCAATATTAGGAAGGTAGACATTGACTACAGTAACTCAGTCGACGGGACAACCACAGTTGACGAAGCCATCGACTATGATACCACCGCCGGCCAAGCCGCCGTCGACGGAGCCGCCGCCGCCAAAACAGTCATCGATGGAGCACCCGCCGACGAAGAGGCTCTCTTCACCGAAGGCGTCGACGAAGACTTGAACGTTGACGAGACTCCTTTCTTTGACGTCGACGAGGAGATCGGAATCGTCGATGAAACAGATTTAAAGCAGACACACACCATCGTCGACACTGACGACGTCAACGCAGCCGCCGTTGACGACCCGCTGGCACAAGTCGTCGTCATAGAGCTAGAGACTGCAGATCTCGTTGTCCGACAAACCGTTGACGCTCCCGTCGACGATTTAGCATGTTGCAAACATGCAGAGAAGGAGCCGTAGACGCCTGAGAGTCAGATCTTGAGGGCGTAGGCATAGCAGGAAGAGGCGGAGACACAGCAGGAGCATTCTGGAGTTGAATCTTCCTCTTCTTTAGGAATGGAGATGGCAAATCCTGCACACTGCTACGCTTAGAAGGGGCTCTAGACACAGCTGACGCAAGGCTTTCTGCATCAGAAAGAGGCGAATCCTTATCCTTCAACCTCTGCAACCACAGGAGGAGACGTCCTTCCCTGTCCTCAAGGATCTTGGTTGAGACAGTCCTGCAAATTTTACATTTGCCTACCTCATGCTCTGGATAGAGGCAGTAAATACACTTCTAGTGAGGGTCCTCTGAGAAGAGCCGCAATTTCCCACAAGAAGCACATGGTCGAAACAGAGACTTCTTACTTGAAGACATCCCAAAAACAGTAGAAATCCAGAAAGAAATGGAAAAAACTGAGCAGAGCTCAGGGGGACTCCCTTCACACGACATGCGGTAGAAAATCTGAGGGCCTGAGCCTCTGAGGAGAAGGTTCTAGAGGGGTGCTTGCGCCTGATTGGCTGTAGTTCGGACTAGCATAATGACATGGTTATGCTATGAAAGTGCTTATTTTCTTTTACTGTATTCCTATGTGTTAATGCTAACCTTGGTACTTATAAGTATTTATGGTTTTTGAATGTATGTAATTATGTTTTTATATACATATAAGATTGCTTTTATTGCTATTTTATTTACCGTGGGGCTCCCACTTCGACGACGGGGAATATTCAAGAATGTGAATCTATGAAAGACACCCCAATACTGGAGAATTAATATTCACTCCGTTCAGGACGCATGTTCTTTGGTCTTATCCCCTCCGAATGAAATGGTTTGTTTTAAGATATACCAATTTTTTAGAACATTTGTGCCTATTTATTAGAACACTGTTCAACAGTAGTACTCTGGTTAGGATTTAATACCAATTGGTTGGCTTTCTAATTGTTTCATATATTCATAGCATTATTTGCACATTTCTTAGTATGTTTAATATTATGTGATTGTTTTATGTATTAGTTTTTTAAAAAACATTTTTATTGGCATTCATAGTTTACCATGACAATTAGCGATACAAGTACATTCATTTGAGTTATATATTTCATCTTCTACAGCTTAGTATACCGCTATCTATATATGAAGCTGATCGGTAGACATTTTGTCAACGGTCGTATTTAGGGCTGTGTAAATGCTGTACAGAACAGGGGTAGAATAACCGGGAAAAGGTTCATAGAATTACTGGGTACAGGTATCAGATGTGGCGTCTGGGTGTTGTGAGTCTCACAAATCAATGCAGCTGTGTACTGTAGAATTGTGGGGAGGATTACGATCAAGCTGATTTCAGTGTGATGTGGTGTGTGGTGCAACTGACAGCATTACGAATGTGCCGTCGGGGAGGGTCCATTTTGTGACGTTGTGATTTGCATTGGTGGTTGGGGGTCTGTTGGTATGAGTGCGCCACCGCCCGGATCCTCACTGGGTGATGATTGTTTGAAGCGGTGTAACAATAGGGCCCACTCCATGGAGATGGGGTGCTCACGTATCCCCTTCACCTCTTCCTCGCGTAATGCCGCCTCCTCCTCTGCAGTCGCCCATTTGTGTAATGCTCTCGCCCAATCCGTGAGAGGGGGGCCTGTGGGGGATCGCCAGAACATGGCTATGCTCCTCTTAGCTAGCAAAACGGCTAGCGAAGTGAAGCGAAGGGCACTTTGTAATGTTTCCGTTTCTGGAATATGCCTACCGCGCTAGATTACCAAGTGTTCAGGTATGTAAGCCCTGTGAGGGCTCCCAGGGAGTCGTAAATATTTTGCCAAAAGGATCGAATTGTGGAGCAACTCGAAAACATATGATGAAAATCTGCTTCCTGCAATAGGCATCTGGGGCAAAGGAACTGTGTGTCTGGGTAGAATTTTTTCAGGCGTGTGGTGGCAGATACGCTCTATGGAGTATATAAAATTGTATATTTTTAAAGCGTACATTTCTGGACACCTTCTTGGGGTATTCAAGAGCCCTGTTCCATTCTTTCTCGTGTAGTGGACGCCCAATTTCTTCCTCCCAGGTGGTGCGTAAAGTCGCTAAGGGTTCGTTCATTAATTCTCGGATGGCTTTATAAAGCCATGTGACTAAGTGTGTCTCGCTGGTGTGCCTGCCTGCCGTCCAGTAAGATAACCATTGTAGTTTTGCCGCTAGGAAATCGGATTCAAATGATGCAGCTCCCAGTCCTCCCTGTGTGGTGGATAAGTGCAGTTTCTTCAATGCTATTCTATGTCTGCTAGAACCCCAGATTAGTGTGCTGAGAAGCGAGTTTAGGTCACAAAAGAAGGTTCCGGGTGGGATTACTGGTAAGACCATTATCATTTTAGCTAAGGCCACCCGGCCGATCGGGGCTAATGGGAGGCTGCTCCAGAACCGGATTGCGGATCTGATGCCAGCTAGTGCCCTTCGGTGATTGCCCTCAAATATGTTGGTCGGGGAATGGTAAAGGGGGATCCCGAGGGATCGGGGGCTTCCGCACTCCAGGCCACCTTCTGATTGCCCATCCATATGGCTCGGGGGGGGTCAGATTCGGATGGAAGGGGTACACTGTGGATTTGTCCCAGTTTACCTTTAGTCCCGAGGCTTCCACAAATTCCGTGAGTGTCACCCAAATAGGTGTTAGATCGTCGTGATGACGCTATGTACGGTGTATGCAACAGGGATGCCCCAGTTTGCTCCCTCTTGTCGCAATCGTATGGATAGTGGTTCAACTGCAAGGGCGGAGAGGAGAGGCGAAAGGGGTCAGCCTTGCCTTGTGCCCTTTTGTGCCACAAATTCCACTGAAATACATCTCCCTATACGGACAAGTGTGGTGAGTTTGGCGTATAGAAGTTCTGTATACGCTAAGAGGATGGGACCGACATTCGTTCGTTGCAGGACTGAAAATAGATACTGCCAAGTGAGGGTATTAAAGGCCTTCTCAAGGTCTAGGATGAGACAGGCTGAACAGGGATATGTGCCTCTCACCTGATCTTGGACATGAAAAATGCGGTGTATGGTCTGGGATGTGTTTCTACCTGGGACAAACCCACACTGATCCGGATGGATCAAGGGCTGTATAATTTGTGTGTATCTGTCCGCTAATATCTTGCCGAGGATTTTACAGTCGGATGACTGGAGCCTGATGGGACAATAGGAGGCCATGTGTTGCGGGTCTCGATTAGTTTTTAGGAAGATCACGATTACCGATTCCCTAAGGGACCTCTGCAGCTCTCCTTGTTCGAGCGCGGTCGCAAACATCGTTACTAGTCGAGTGACAAACAGAGGGAGAAAGTTGTGTAATACTCCAGCGGGAGCCTGTCTAGTCCCGGTGCCTTGTTGCGAGCTAGGGCATGCAGGGCTTGGGTAATGTCGGTGGATTTTATCTCCGTATCTAGTGTCATCCTATCTGTTTTTTTAACTTTGGGGACCGTTAGGGGGTCTAGGAAACGATCTATTATGGCCTGTTCGGTCGGGTTACTATAGACCTTCGCATAGTAGTGTTGGAACGCTAGGAGGATCTCGTCCTTGGATCGTACCACATTACCTCGAGGGTCAATGACTTCCGTTATAGGTTTCACGTCCGTGTCCTGTTTGGCCAGCCGTGTGCCTGTTTTATCCCTCTCTTTATGCATCCGGGTGGCATATGTTCTGAAATTATACCGGCAGAGATCAGCACAGGCCGCTTGGTATGCTGTTTTGGCTTTGGCCGCTAGAGCTACCCTCTTCTCAGACAGATCGTCTCGTTTGGTGGCCGTGGCGAGGTGCTGTTCGGCTTTAGTGAGTGCCTGTTCTAGCGTCCGTTTGACCCCTATTATTTGTTTAATGCATTTTCCCCGGGCCACTACTTTGAATGTGTCCCATTACACTAATGCTGAAGATGCTGTGCCCCAATGTGGGCGAAGTAGTCTTGGATGCTTCGTCCCTTGTCGTGTTTAAAGACCTGATCTGCTAGAATGTCCTGGGTTAGACGCCAGGTGGGGCCTGGGGGTTGTGGGAGCCTCCAACTTAACCATAATATATGGGCATCATGGTCCGATACAGTCCTACCCATATAGCTTGTAAGTAGAATTTTGGGTAGAACCGCCACTGAGAATTGAAATCTGTCTAATCATACCCGCAGGTTATGTGGGATGGAGTGAAACGAATATAGTCGGGTTTGTGGATGGTTCAGTCACCATGCGCCCGTAAGTGCCCATTGTGTGACCCAGGCCCGGAATCTCTCAGTTTGCTTGTGGGTGGGGGGTGGGGGGTGGGGGAAATCGGTCCAAGGTAAGGTCTAATGCGCAATTGTAATCACCACCCAGAATCCATGGGATGGAAGTAAATTGGGCTAGGATACCAGTGAGACGGTCCCAGAATTTGTCCTGCTCTACATTTGGGGCGTATATGCTACCTAAGAGCACTGCTTGTCCATCTAGGAGTCCCGCTAGTAGGGCGTATCTGCCATCTTTGTCCACCACCCGCCTGAGTTCCTGTAATGGAGTTACCGGCCGAACCCAGATCAGTGCCCCGCGTGCGTATGCGGAGTAAGTCGTTGCGCATATGGTGCCACGCTATTTAGTTTGAAGTTTGCCTATCTCTGTGGCAGTGGTGTGATTCCTGGAGGAATGCGATCCTAGCGTTGTGACCTTTTGTATATGAATAATATACTGCATAGCGTTTGCTCGGTGTGTGAAGGCCTCTGACATTGAGTGTGAGGATGCCAATGTCAGTGTGATGCACTGTCATTGCCATGTATCGGTATCAGTGCACTCAGAGGGGACATGCATCTACCGGAGCCTCTGAACCAGTACCTCCCCATCCGGGTGAGGTGCTCATGCAACCCATAATGTTGCTCGCTTTTGTGTATTGGTACCTGTCTTATACCGTTCCATGAGGGGGGTAGGACAAAACTGAACCGGGGTGTTAACCTTTGAAACTGGGGTCGGGAAACAGTCCCAATACAGAGGTCCCATTGTTGGGAACGATACGTCCAAACCAATTCTCCCAAAAGGGGGAGTGTGTGACAATATACTGCGGGGTGGCAGTGTGTATGCGCGAGGCAGAGCGCTGATCGGGCCTTTGTAGGATCAGTGGGCGTCGCTCGGGATCTGTCGTGATATGGCTATGTTGCATATGTGTAGCAAGTGAGTCCAGGTTGTGCCGGTCTTCGTGGTGATGTCAGTGAGAACCTCATGCCGAAAGGGTGCTCATTTGTCCATCTAGGATAGAATCAGCCGTCTGAGGAGTGACCAGGGGAGGCGTGACGGAGTCCCTGCCAGATAGTGTTCCATCACGGTCGGTCTGTCCTTCCGGTGAGAATATGTGTGGGGGTTGATCTATGTCCTGTGTTAGGGGGGATGCCTGCAGGTCCATCACTGCCTGTAGGGCCTCCCGTCGTTCTTTCACGATTTGTTCCCGGTCTGGAGAGTCCTGAGTGTATGATCCAGTCACCCTATTTGCCCCACCGGTTTGATGCTTCGGGCCGCGTCTTCTGGGTCGCGGTGGTTTGAGATTGGGGTTTCTTGTGGTCTCAACTCTGGATTGTAGTAGGCAGTGCTGATCTGCCCAGTCGTGCGCTTCTCCGGCGGTGGTAAAATAGATGGCGGAGCCTTTATATAGGACCTTGAGGCGGGCTGGGTAAGCAGGGAATATTGGACATTGTTCGCCCGTAGTCGCCGTTTCACGTCCAGAAATGAGGACCTTTATTGTTGCACCGCTCGTGTGTAATCGAAAAAGATCATTATTTGCTTGTTTTCAACGTGCAAGGGACTAGCAAGTCTGGCCGCACGTAACACCGCATCCCTGTCGCGAAAATGTAGAAACTTTGCCAGCATCAGTCTTGGGGCAGCTCCCGGTGGCGGTTTGCGGGCCGGAACCCTGTGGGCGCGTTCATTGGAAAAGAATGCAGTCCGGTCTGTCATCGGGGTGAACGTTTTCACCCACGTTTCCATGTAATCCAGCGGGTTTGAGCCTTCAATCCCCTCCACAAGCCCCAGCACGCGGATGTTACAGCGTCTTGAATGCCTCTCCAAATCGTATGTGCGTTCTTCCATGATGGTTAGACGGCATAGGACATCTTGTAACGTCTTTTGGTGCGCCTTGACTGTGAGTTGTAGGTCGGCAAGTGTGTTCTCTCCGTCTTTCACTTTGTCTGCCAATTTGCGATGGTCATAGCGGATGAGGCTGATGTCAGTCACCAGGGTGCCTAGCCGCTCCTCCATAGACATCCTGGAGAGTTCAATGGCTGCCAATACCTGGTCCAATTTATCTGAGATCGATGGATCAGCCTGTGGCGCATTAGTGTGTGTCCATGCCTGGGTATTCGGCATGTTTTCTGGGGAAGTCTCCGGCACTGATGTATGCTCTGTCACCCTCTGTTTCCCCATGTTGGTGACCATGGAGCTGGCAAGAGGTACGGGGCTTGATGAAGATTGCACTGCTGGATAGGCCCCGCTCCGGGCAGGCGGACCGCGTGGTGGGCCCATACCCACCAGGAACAGGGTTGCAGCAGTCCCGTGTGCGCACGGTCAGGAGAGGGGGAAGGCTTCGCTCTGGTGTCCAAGGTATTTCCAGAGTAGAGTGCTGCCCAGCTAAAGTGTTGAGTACTGACCAGGGAGATAGTCTGTGTGGAGACTGTGGGCAGTTCAGGGGCCGGGTCTCATGCCTCTGATGTGGCTGGTCGCGGCCTGGTGCAGGTGTAGATAAAGTGGTTGTGCCTCCATGTTGAGGTCAGGCAGCCTTTCTCCACGTTATGTCCAATTTAACATCAGCCTCAGACGGAGAGGGGCGCTCAGCGGGGGGATCTCCTCATGAAGGGAGGAAAAGCGCTGTTTACCTCTGTTTTGCTGCCAGTATGCACTCCCCGGGGTCTCTCAGCGTCAGCCTCTCCACTCGCGGCGATCTCCGGCAACCATCTTGAGGTCAGGCACCCCGATCAGGGGGCTCCCCCAAGGAGTTATGTTTGGGCCGGTGGTTGCAATCGGTCCCCGGTTCCTAATTACCAGTGGAAAGGGGTTACCACCCTTGGTCGCCGTACTGTGGGCTGCCGGAGCTGGGCGGTTTTCTCCTTTGATGAGGTCCGCTCTGGACAAAATGGCGGGTCCGCACCTGTCGATCCCGTCCGATGCCACCTTCTGCAACGAGGTGGGAGTATCTGTGGGTCCGAGCTCCGGTGTATGGACCCTTCGTTCCTGCCTTCGCGTTGGGCAGTATCTGCTGCCAGGCACCTATCGGAGATGTGCGGGCGCCATCTTACTGTTCAGTGCCCGGGTCCGGCGCTTTCAGGGTTTTCACAGGCTGGTCACTGAATTTCCAAGAGGTTAGGGCTTCCGCACATGTAGGGCGAATTCCGACATCTAGACGTTGCCTTCATTGCTCCGAGCGATGTCGGGAAACAGGCAGTATGCTGGCCCGATCGCGGAGCCTCAGCCAGACACAGCCGCCATCGTGGCTTGCTTGGCCGGGCCGCGTGATTGGTTTATGTATGATAGCATTATTTGCACATTTTTTAGTCGTCTGATATAATTTTATAGTAAAGTATGAGTAAGGGATTTTGTATTGTATGTAATGTTTATCCTTTTAATTTGATGACGTGTTTTTGTGGACCTCCGTAGGAGTTCCAAAACAAAATAAATAAATAAAATTTGAATTTGGTTAAATTGGATTTAAGTAGGGAGATTGAATCAAGGACAATTATATAATAATATGGCTGGGGATTTTAATATGAGCCAATGCAATAGGATGGGATCTAAAGGCTGTGGCTATATAAAAAGTAATGGGGAAGGAATTACGCATTCCTTGCACAATTTATACAGGGAGGCGAAAAATTATTTTTAGATATAGTTTGAAATTGCTAGAACATCCTAAAGAGTAAGGACTATCCCTAATACCAACGTATTATGGGAGCGGCAGAAGCTCCTTTATTGACCAAATCTTGGTGACCGAAAATGAGCATCGATTAATAGAATTTTTTTACATTACCCCACGTGTTTTTAGTGACCACTCCATTTTGATAGTGGCCCCTCATATATATATCCTGAAGCCTAATATTCTAAAATTATGCACCAATTCGGAACACAGGGAACAGTGGTATTAGCTTAAAATGGGCAAATATTAATGGTATTGTCATTACAGGGGAAATTATGGCAGAAAAACTTGAAGACTTTAATACACACACACGGATCTGAAGTCCACAGCGCTGTGTATTATGGTAGCCTTTTGTAAAATAATGGCAGGAATCTCTGAGAAATTAAGATACCCCAAAGAAAAAGGGATGAAAGATAAGATCTAGGACGATCTAGTACAGGCCACAGAATTAAAGGATAATTCCCTCTTGTGGAAAATAATAAACCATTCTTTCCTGAAAGATAGAGAGGATCCAAGGGTAGAGGTATTTGTACAACAGGGAGACTGGATAGAACATTTTGGCACTATTTTTAACCCCAACTGCTTTGTAGAGTTGCCCATCTCAACTGTATATTCTACTGATGTTGTAGATATCCCAGCCGTAAGTTTAGATGGTCATTAATGCCCTAAAGAAAGTTGCTAACGGAAAATCCTCAGGCCCCAATGGGATCCCAATAGATACCTTTAAGGCACATGCCATTTTATGGGCCACTCTGTTAACACAAGCATGTAACACAACAGTTAAAGTTTTTTTCCGGTTTCCCGGATGGAAAGTAAGATTGTCCCAATATTTAAAAAAGGACACAGAGGGCACCAGAGATCCTATCGCCAAATATCCCTCCTGGACTCCAGTGCCAAATTAATGGGTAGAATCATTTTGGACAGGCTGGAACAATGGGTGAAGGAGAAACATATCCTCACTGACATACAGGACAGGTTCAGGGGGGATATTGGCACGATAGAACAATGTGTTAACTTACATCTGCTTATTAACAAATACACAGTTCTAAAAGAGGGACATGTTTACCTTTGCTTCGCAGACTTAAGTAGTGCGCTAGATCTGGTAAATCACAATAAATTATGGAAAACTCTTTCGGATATGGGTGCCCCGATGGGTATTATTAACAATCTGTGGTACTCCTACCTGACTGCACGGGTAAGCTATATAACAAAGGGGGAATAACCCGGAAGATTAAAGGTTGCTCGGGGGATCAGACAGGGATGTCTACTTGCTCCCCTGCTCTTTTCACTCTATGCAAATGGGTTGGATGAGTGTTTACAGAAAGTGAAGGCTGATTCCCCCATGGTTGGATCTCCCCCTGTTCCAATTTTATTATATGCAGACAATGCTGTTCTTTTTTTTAACAGATTTTATTGGCATTTATCATTCAGCAAAATACAATTACATTATCATCCGATCAGGGAACACCCATATTCCCCCCTGAAGCGTCCGTCTCAATGAGTTTGTGCGTCTCCCTTCCCAGCCTCCACTTCTCCTACTCCTGTCTACCACTTTCAGCAATGGTTGCTATAATGAATTCTCAGCAACGTTAACAGTCTAACAGTATCCCCCCCCCCTTCCTCCCCCCCCTTGCCCTGCTGCTGCCGACCTCCATGCTACTTCAACTCTCGCTGCATATATGGTCTGGGTCCCATTCGCACAACAATGATGTTCTTTTATGGAAACACAAATGAATGAAAGTAAACCTAGAGAAAACCATAATGGTGAGTAGAATTGGAAGAGCAAAAAAGAGGACATCATATAAGGGGAGAGAGAGACTAGCGGAGATCCAAATGTTTTCATACCTAGGAGTACAAATTACTGCATCAGGCTGCTGGGAAGGCAAAATAAATATCTCCAAAATGACATTTCTGAGAGCCATGAAGTCAATCTTTAGATTTGCAAGCAAAATAGGCAATAAACTGAATAAGGAGATACTGATGCTAAACAAAAGTGCCTAGCAAGTTCGGTCTGCGGCGCTGCAGTGTGGGGGTGGACAAACTGTGCCCGCTGTAAACCTTAGAGATTTTTTTGGGGGCGCCACTGTTGGGCTGTGCGAAAAAACAAGTTCAACATATTTAGAGGACGACCTACAGGCTAGACCTGTCTTCTTGTGGTACAATATATGGAGCAAAGTAGAGAAAAAGTTCACAAAGGCTAGAATACTAGACTGCCTAATGCTAGTTGCATGGAGAAAAATAAGATGGCTGACTTATATAGACAGAGAGAGAGAGATACCAGAGTGCAAAAAAATCTACAGTGTTTAGATATCTGTCATGCGCCCAGTACGAGTGAGTGGGTCTACAAAAGTACTTGATAATTGTAAAGAACACCCAACACAGGTTCTATCTCACCAGATTATGCCTAGGAACAGTGCACTTAAGGGTTGCCTTTCCACATATCGGGTGTGGACTGATACCCTACTAAAATGCCCATGTGATGGTAGAACTAGCCAAAGCACAATACACTATTTTATTTTGCAGTTTTTATAAGGAGTTAAGAAACCAATTTTTAGCACTGATTTCCTTTAACTGGTAAATATATTTATTAACCCTGGGAAAAGCACCACTCTTCGCTCGCATAGTTTGCGCTACTTCGCACTACGCGAACTGCACGTAGCACAGTGCAAACACGCGTAGAGTAGCGTAGTGCAGCGGTCATTTTTTGCTTGCTCACGGTCCTCAGCGTCAAGTTGGTGTTCACAAGCAAGCAAAATGACATCCCGGCGAGACTTTTTCCTCCTTCGCGATTAGCAACATCAAGTTGCCGATCGCGAGCGTGGAAAATAAACCTCCCGGCGAGATTCTCAACGCAGAGAGGTCAGGTTTCTCATTGCGAATGCTCGCGACGAGAAACTACCAGCCCGCATTGAGAAAGCTGCAGCACAAGCAAAAATCTACTCGAGCGGCAGAAAACTACAGCTCGCACTGTGCAAGATGCCGTTTTCAATGATTGCACAGTGCCGGATGCTTGTCCGCACTGTGCAATCATTGAAAACGGCATCTTGCACAGTACGAACAGGGTACTACACAGTTCCCGTAGTGCTACACATAGCTTGCGTAGTGCAAAGTGCAATTTGCATAGCTTCGCGTAGCGCTACTTCACAAACTACCCCCAGCCCTAATATTTATGATGAGGATGCTTTTAACTATTTATGTTATTTGGAAAATTGGGATATCTGTTTGTCTGTTTTACATTTATTATATCGGTCTTGGGAAGAAGGAAGCATCTTGCAACTTGGAAGCTTTAACATATGAGGATACAATATAAATCCATCCTTTATGAACTGTCTGATTACAACGACACTTGACTGATTGGGCAAATTGTTTTGAATTAATGATGGGAGCACCTGACAACCATAATTATTAATATGGCCGGACCACTTATTAGGTTCCTGTCTGCCTTTAAGATCTAGAGATCCTATGTTGTTACGTACAAATGTTATAGGTTATCGTTTTTGGAAATGCGCATTGAGATAAAAATTAATGTATTGCATTTTAAGTTATCAATCAATTGTATTGTCCCCCTGATTACTTGTTGTGCCAAATTGACTACTGAACAAGTTACTTACCTTCGGTAACGATATATGTGTAAGACACATTAATTAGTGATAGATTCCTTACCTTCGAATTACCCCAAGGCGTCAGACTGGATCCGAAAAGTTTTTGTCAGCAGTACCCCTAGGCTTCAAAAGGTGGCGTTGTGAAGCTTCACGTCCATCGCTGGCATTGTGATCGCCGAGATGACGTTGCAGCAGTTACTTAGATGATGCCCTGGTTTGCTGACGTCACTTCTGTACACTACTTTCTGCGCCAGGAACGCAGAGCCATGCAAGATACTGGCCGCTGGTGCATTGAAACTAGGGCCCTGAAAGGGATGACCTTAAATCTAGAAATCAGTTCGCAGAAAGGGGAGGATGGGTGGGGTAGTAAAGAAAGTATCAATACTAATGTTTCTTACAGATCTATAATTACCGAAGGTAAGTAACTTGTTGATCTGAAAGAAACACGTAGTGATAAGATTCCTTACCTTAGAATAGATACCCCAGCAATACCAACCCCGGTGGTGGAAGATCACACCAGAAAGTCCTGGATAACAGAACGGCCAAAGAAGCGGTCTTGCCGGACTTGGCCGTCCAGGCAATAGTGCTTAGTAAAAGTGTGAAGCGAGCCCCATGTAGCTGCCTGACAGATGTCTTGTAAGGGGACACCACGTCCCAGTGCCGTAGTGGCAGCCGTCACCCTGGTGGAATAGGCACGCGGCCCCACCGGAGGCTCCTTTTTAGCCAGAGAATAACAGGCTTTAATACACAAGACGACTCATAGGGAGATAGTCTGCTTGTGTACAACCTGACCTTTCTTGGCTCCAACGTAGCCAACAAAGAGCTGGTCATCCACCCGGAACTATTGTGTGCGATCAGTTAAAATGAGAGCGCGTGTTTTGGGTCCAGGGGGTTGAGACTCTTCTTGTCTGGAAGGATGCAGAGGCAGAAAGAAGGTGGGCAGAATGATGGTCTGCTCAATGTGAAAGGCAGTGACAATCTTTGGCAGAAAGAAAGGACGTGTTCGGAGCACAACCTTGTCCGCATGGACAGATAGAAAAGGAGGTTTACAAGAAAAAGCTGGAGCTCACTCACTCTCCTTGCACAGGTTATGACAACCAGGAAAGCAGTCTTCAAAGTCAGCAAAGAGGACTGTTGTGAAGAGGCTCAAAGGGAGCGCACATTAAATATGTAGGAACCAGGTTTAAGTTCCACTGTGGCATTACAAAAGTAATAGGAGGGAAAAGATGAGCAAAGCCTTTGAGATATCCATTTACAACAGGGGACTTGAAAAGAGAAGGCCGATCAGGTAGCCTGAGAAAGGCCTAAATAGCAGAAAGGTAGCTCTTGATAGTGCCCAGAGCAGAGCCCTGCTGGGCCAAAGAAGGAAGGAACAGAAAAAATTCAAAGAGAGAGCAGAAAGGGTATCCACAGCCTTTGCTGTGCACCATGCCACAAAGTTGTTCCACCTGCAGGCGTATACCAACTTAGTAGAGGGACGCCTGGCTGCCAGAATGACATTACAGACTTCAGGAGGCAAGTAGAGCGGAATCAACTGCCACCGCTTTATCTCCACACAAAGAGGTGGAGACTGGACAGGTTCGGGTGGAAGACCGTCCCCTCCCGCTGCGACAGAAGATCCTCCTGAAGAGGCAGTCGGATCAGAGGATCGATTGTCATACGGAGTAGTCCAGAACCACAAGATTTACTTGGGCCCGGTCGTGCGTGATCAATTTCAGCACTCTGGGCAGAAGCGGTATAGGCGGAAAGGCGTACAACAGACCGCAACTCCACTAGCGACAAAAAGTGAAATTCCAATGCGCAGATTTGCTGACATTGCACGTTCTATTTGGTGGCGAAAAGATCTAACCAAGGCCCACCCCAATGTCGAAAGAGACCTTGTGCCACGTCAGAGTGAAGATGCAATTCGTGATCCATCATGCACCTACGGCTGAGTTCGCCCATACTGGCTTTCAGTGAACCTGCCAGGTGTTGAACCACTAGGGAAATGCCCTGCTGTTCCAGCCATGTCCAGAGGCACAGAGCCTCCTGAAATAGTGTCCAAAACCCCACCCAGCCCTGTTTCTTGCAGTACCACATGGCAGTGGTGTTGTCCGTGAACAACTGCACTACTTACCCCTTGACAGAGGGAAGGAATGCCTTCAGTGCAAGTCGGATCGCCCGAAGCTCCAGAAGGTTGATATGGAGCCTGGACTCCACCGGAGACCAGAGGCCTCTGATCTCCACCTCTCCCATGTGGCCCCCCCAACCCACGAGGGACACATCCGTAACTACTGTGTGCTCCGGCTGGGGAAGGGAGAGGGATCTGCCATGGACCCAATGCTGGTTCGTGAGCCACCACTGCAGCTGCTGTGCCGTGCCCTCCGAGATCTGGACATAATCGGACAGGTTCGTCTGATGCTCAGCCTACTGGAACTTCAGGTCCCACTGCAGAGCCCGCATATGCCATCTGGAATGAGTGACCAGCAGGAGGCCATGAAGCCCAGCAGCCTCAGGGTCATCTTGACTGAAACCCAGTATAGAGGCTGAAAGATCGGAATCATAGGCTGAATATCCTGGACTCGCAGTTCAGGAGGATAGACCCGAAACCCCATCATACCCAGAACCGCTCTGATGAAGAGGAGCTTCTGAGTGGGAATCAGGTGCCACTTTGGGACATTGATGGCAAACCCCAGCAAATGCAGATGGTCAGCTGCAGTCTGGAGGTGGGAGACGACTGTCTGAAGCGAGTTAGGGGAAGACTGGAACCCCTGCGCAGATGAGCTGCGACCACCGCCATCACTTTCATGAACACACGAGGGCGCTGGTAGGGCCAAAGGGGAGTACGGTAAACTGAAAATTTTCGTGACTTACAGTGAACTGCAGGTAACACCTGTGGGCCGGCAGGATAGAAATGTGGAAATGTGTGTCCTACAGGTCCAACACTATCATCCAGTCTGCTGGATCCAGGGCAGACAGGACCTGAGCCAGAGTTAGCATCTTGAATTTCTCCTTCCGGAGGAAGCAATTGAGCAATTGATGTCTCTGAAGTCCAAGATAGGTCGCAGGCCCTTGTCCTTGCTGAGCACCAGAAAGTAGTGGGAATACCAATCACTTCTGGCGCAGGAACGCGCTCAATGGCCCCCTTGGCCAAAAAGGCTGCGACTTCCTGTTGAAGAAGTGCCAAGTGATCCCGCAACATGCGGGGGTAGTGGGGTGGCATGGCTGGAGGGGTAGTCTCGAAGGGGAGGGAGTAGCCCCTTCAGACTATTTGTAAAATCCACCGGTCGGTAGTGATAGTGCGCCATTGGGGGATGTGATGGCGAATCCTGCCGCCCACTGGGTGTTTGATGGGCCTGAAAAACCGGACTAGGAGGGTTTTGGGGCAGTGGTGGAAGTTGACTAACCGGCCGGCTGGCCCTGACCCACCTCCTTGGGTCCCACGGCCGCACTGAGACTGCTTAAGAGCCACAGGCCGGTGCAGCAACAAACGTGTCGGGCGCACTTTCCGTGGTCACGAAAGGCGCGAAAAGCATAAGGCGGTTGAGGGCGCGTGGCGGAAAGCCCCAAGGACTTGGCTGTAGCCCGCGAGTCCTTAAAGCGCTCCAACGAAATATCTTCTTTGTTGACAAAGGCGAATGAATGCCATCAAAGGGCAAGTTCATCAGGGTGTTCTGGACATCCCCGAAAAGCCAGGCGTGGCAGCATAGTGCCACAGTTGTGGAAATAGCCCTGCCCAGCGAGTCGGCGTGCCAAAGCCACATCGAATTGTGAACTTCGATGCATCTCTACCCTCAACAATAGCCTGAGAGAGCACTGTCTGCGCCCCCACCGAACACTGAGGCAGCACTTGCGCCACCGTATCCCACACAGAGTGGTAATCACGGCCCAAGAGGCATGCAGTGTTCAGACCACAGACCTGTACAGGCGGAAGGAAAAATCTTCTTTCCAAACTGTTCCAGTCGCTTGGATTCCCTGTCCGGGGGTTGCGGTAGGGAATGCGTTCTGGGACGTGGAGGCTTGGACAACTAAGCCCTTGGGGGTGGGGTGTTGGTTCAGGAAAAGTGGGTCGCCCGGTGTTGGACGATGAAGTTGGGCCACGTTGCACAAGTTACTTACCTTAGGTAACGATATAACTGTAAGAAACAGTAGTTAGTATTAGATTCCTTAACTTAAAATATCCCCAGGCGTCAGACTGGGTCCGGAAAATTTTGCGTAGCAGTACCCCTGCGCGTCGGTAGGCGTCTTATGCAACTCCACGTCCGTCGTAGGCGTCGGGATGACGTTGGAGTACTTAGACGCCGCCCTCGCGCGCTGACGTCAGTTCTTATACACAGCTTTTCCACGCCAGAAACGCAGAGCCATGATAAAAACCAACAATGGTGCCATAAAACTAGGGCCCTGAAAGGGGATGACCGTAACCCTAGATATCGGTTCACAGAACGGGGAGGATGGGTGGGGCGGTAAGGAATCTAATACCAACTACTGTTTCTTACAGATATATCGTTACCGAAGGTAAGTAACTTGTGCATCTGAAAGAAACAAGTTAGTATTAGATTCCTTATCTTAGAATAGATACCCCAGCAATACCAACCCCAGTGGTGGGTCTGCAAACCAATAATCACACCAGAAAGTCCTGGAGAACGTAATAGCCAAAGAAGCCATCTCTAAGGACTTGGCTGTACAGGCAGTAGTGTCTAGCAAACGTGTGCAGCGAGGCTCACGTAGCTGCCGGACAGATGTCCTGCAAGGGGACTACCCGACCCAGGGCAGTAGTAGCCGCCATGGCTAGAGTGGAATGGGCCCTCAACCCAACAGGAGGCCCCTTTTTAGCCAAGGAATAGCATGCCTTGATGCACAACACGACCCACCGAGAAATGGGTCGCTTTTGCACTGCCCGTCCTTTCTTAGCGCCCACGTAACCAACAAAGAGTCCCCACTGCTGAAAGAGACCTTGCACCACGTCCGAGTTCAGACGCCATTCGTGATCCATCATGCACAGACGGCTGAGATTGTCCGCCCTGGCCTTCAGGGAACCTGCCAGGTGTTGAACCACCAGGGTCATGCCCTGATGTTCCAGCCACTGACAGAGGGGCAGAGCCTCCTAGCATAGGGTCAACTACCCCACCCCGCCCTGTTTGTTGGAGTACCACATAGCGGTGGTGTTGTGCATGAACACCTGCACTACACTCCCCCGGACAGAGGGGAGGAATGCCTTCAGTGCAAGCCGGATCGCCCGCAGCTCCAGAAGGTTGATGTGGAGCCGAGACTCCGCCGGAGACCAGAGACCTCTGATCTCCACCTCTCCCATGTGCCCCCCCCAGCCCTGGAGGGACACGTCAGTCACAACTAGGTGCTCCGGTAGGGAGAGGGATTGGCCGCTGACCCAATAGCGGTCCGTGAGCCACCACTGCAACGGTCTTGCAGTGCCCTCTGAGATCAAGACATGGTCAGACAAGTTGCCCTGATGCTGGGCCCACTGAAACTTCAGGTCCCACTGCAGAGCCCGCATCCGCCACCTGGCGTGATGTACCAGAAGGATGCAGGAGGCCACCAGCCCCAGAAGCCGCAGCGTCAACCTGACCAAGACTCAGGATAACGGCTGAAAGATCGTAATCAGAGCCTGAATATCCTGAATCCGCTGTTCGGGAGGATAAACCCCCTAACTGCGCAGAGTCAAGAACCGCTCCGATGAAGAGGAGCTTCTGAGAGGGTCACAGGTGCGACCAGCACATTGATGGAGAACCCCAGCAGGTGCAGGAGGTTGGCTATAGTCTGGGGGTGGCTGACGACTGTCTGGGGCTAGCCCGCCTTTAACAACCAGTCGTCGAGGTAGGGGTAGACTAAAACCCCTAACCTGTGCAGATGAGCTGCGACCACCACCATCGCTTTCGTGAACACCCGTGGGGCGCTGGTAAGGCCAAAGGGGAGCACGGTAAACTGAAAGTGCTTGTGGCCTACCGTGAACCGCAGGTAATGTCGGTGGGCCGGCAGGACAAGGATGTGAAAATATGCGTCCTGCAAGTCCAACGCTACCATCCAGTCTTCTGGGTCTAGGGCAGTTAAGACCTGAGCCAAAGTCAGCATCTTGAACTTCTCCTTCCAGAGGAAGCCGTTGATGTTCCATAGGTCCTAGATAGGGCGTAGGCCCCCTTTGCCCTTCTTGGGAACCAGAAAGTAGTGGGAGTAACAACCACACCCTACTTCTGGCCCAGAAACGCGCTCGATGGCGTTGCAAGTGATCCCCCGACACGCAGTGGTACTGCGGTGGCATGGCTGGAGGGGTCGCCTCGAAGGGGAGTGAGTAGCCCCTTCGGACGATTTGCAGCACCCATCTGTCCGATGTGATGGAGCACCAGTAGAGGAGGTGATGGCGAACCCTTCCCCCCACTGGCGTCAAATGGGCCTGAAAGCTCAGACTAGGAAGTCTTTGAGGCGGAGGCTGCGGGGGTGGTTGTGGACTGGCCGTGCTGTTGTCCCCTGTTACCGTTGCGATGGTAACCACACCCGCCGGCACCCTGAATGGTAGTCTGCGGCCCATGGCTGGCAGAACATGTGGGGGCGCCCGTCCCGTGGCCACGAAGAGAGCGCTGGGCAGAAGGTTGCTGACGCGAGCTGACAGGCCCAAGGACTTGGCCGTAGCCCTGGAGTCCTCAAAGCGTTCCAGCGCACTATCTGCCTTGCCACCGAAGAGGTGGCTGCCATCAAATGTAAGAGGTGTGGCGCCGCGGCTAGGGTGACTGACTTCGGAATCTGGGGATTACGGTTCAGTCCCCGGCACCAGATTAGCCCAGCACCAGCCGACTCTGGGCAATAGCTTGCTTAATCTTCACGACAGTCTCCAGCGCCTAGAGACCCTTACGGGTGGTTGTGTGCTTTACAAATGTAGATTAATAATTTTATTAAACGGCATGTCCATAAGGGTGTTTTGGACATCGGCCGAGAAGTTGGCGGACCTCAGCCAGGCGTGGCGGCGAACCGCCACAGACGTGGAAATCGCTCTTCCCAGCGAGTCCGTGGTATCCAGCCCACACCGTATTGAATACCGTGCTGAGTCTCTTCCCTCCGCGAGGGCTTGAGTGAGCTTCGCCCAGGCCCCCCCGGGCACTCACGCAGCACTTCCGCGACCGTATCCCACAGAGAGTAGATGTAACGGCCCAAGAGGCACGCGGTGTTGACCGACTCCATCACAAACTAAGGGAGGAGAACATCTTTCCGAATTGCTCAAATGGAGGCGATGCACATTGCACTGCATAAACACCTCCATTTTCACCTTTTTAACAGTACCACCCCCGGGGGCCCATTAAACTTTTTTGTCTACCCCACGAGACTTGCACTATTTTATGTACTGGTCCTGATGAAGTGCACTGGATCTTCTTGACCACGATAGCGCGAAACATGTCGACCTGACCACACTATGTTACCCAGGGTACATTATTACCCACATTGTAACACACAACCTCCGGGTTTTTTAACATGACAGGGGAACCCATTCTTCACCAATAAAATTACTGCTCTTTGGTATCCCCTAGCCATTTTAACTCACCGCCCACTACCATGCTACAGTAGGACCCTCTCCACATAGCCGCACTCATCATACGGCTGTTCTCTCAAAAGATCTCCGACAGTGACCCTTCGGGGGACTCGTAGGGCATTGCAGCGCCGGACCGACGAGGAGCACCGCCCGATGATGAAGCATGACATCCTTCAGGGTGTGTGAGGGCTACAAGAGACAAATAATGTCTCCCGCCCCGTCCCTTCTTGCTTCACTTGAAAGGGTCCGAGACCATACCTAGCTTTCTTTTCCTGCTCTAGGACTTCTAACCTCTCTTTTTCACTTTATCTGATGTGGACATGTAATTCACAGTGCACATTCGGATGGAACAGTGATCCCCTTACTTGGTTTTGATACTAGCTAAAAGTGACTGAAAGATGATATGTAGCATGACGGTCAGGCGTAGCAGCCAGCTCTTCTCTTCGCTCCTGCTTTTCGTCCTCGGCGCTTTTGTAACCCGTTTCCCGTGCAACTTTTCACCGGAGCTGTCTATGTAGGTGAAACCCGGCTGGGGAAACATCTGAGGCACTCGCATGCGAGCTCCTTCGGTGGTACTGGAGGTGTCGGAAATCCGGCTACCACACCTGCTCGGTTTGTTGTTGTGTTTGGTGACTGGGATGGCGGCCTGGGATCACGTTTGGCATTAATCCCCCGACCTGTTCCTTGGGTCTGTAGGTCTGCTGTTTCAGCGTGGACTGGACTGCTTAACGGATACGGCAGACCCCCGTAGCAGGGGACTCCGCTAGCTGTGCATGTGTAAGGAGCTATTAACTTGCGTTTTAAATCTGTACGGCGTTCGCAGACTCACGGCCCCAGTGAGCTGAGCGGGATACTCATCAACACCTGTGTGACTGTGCTTGTTTGACGTTTGGCGTTCTCCAGCCTGTACCCGGGCTGCCCCCTCATCTCACCGGTTTCTGATTGAGGCTCGACTGCAGCCTCCGGGGGGAGCGACGGAGAAGGACGCAGTCGGAGAGGATTCATCGTGTTTTGGAGCGCTGAAGCACTGGAATAGGAAACTCAGCTGGCGAGTGCTCTACACTATCGGGCGGACTGATCAGACCCGCGGAGTTGTAGCGGTGAGTGCTTTTTATAAAGCACAGAGAGCAAGTTTGTGCAGCGCGAGATAGCTGCTGTACTGTAACATTCGGGATCCTCGGTCGGCATCAGTGTCTGGAGGCTGTTGAAAAGAGAAAGGTTGTTCGAGACGGTGAGCGCCTTTCTTGCAAACTTTTGCAAACTACCTGGCTACCTTTGAGAAGCTCTTGCCCGCGGGAAATAAACTAGCGCTTCCACGCTACAACTTGCAGCACCCGCTTCTCAGGGTGCCGCTGCGCCTGTCATCGTGGACGTTGCCGTATCAGAGCTGGAGGCACCGGGGGGATCATGGTGCTAGCTGAGACTGCCAGTAAGACCCCTCTCAGGGCGGAGAGTATTGCAGCAGGGACTCAAAGTCCCAGGAGCCTCGGCGTGATCAACTGGTCCTGCAATCACTGGAAGCCCCACCTACTGACACTTGCACGTTCTACATATTGGACTCAGGTTTCCCGCTGCGCCGGGACAAGGGCGGGTCGTCTACAGCCGTCCAGGGCCAGACGAGGCTGGGCTGGCCCCCCTCTTTAGCTGTATTTTACTAACTATCATTAATGCCCATTAAGGAATGATAACTGTCTAGGTATTGGGTATTGCCTTGTATAAATTAGCTACCGTGAGTTATGGCGGACCAACCACATAAGGGAGGGTAAGGCGTCGGCTAAACCCAGTGTAGGAAGTATCATGGGGACACTTGATAATTATATTACACGGGTTTCGGTAGCAGTGGACCAGCAACTTCATGCTGTCGAGAAAAGATTGTCCACAGAGTTATTCTCTAAGCGGTCTTCCTTGGGCCCTATTCAGCTTTGCACCACTCCTGAGAATCGCATTAGTCAACGGCTTAGTGATTTAGGCATTCCCGACACAAGTATTGAATTAGATTCCCTGGCCATTATAATAGAGGGTAATACTTCTAGTAATTCTGCAGTTATACATATAGAGAACCCCGATCTGTCAGATAACTTTACAAACACCTCATCACCCACTCCTACACCGGTTTGTGTTATGAATGCTCCATCACCAACACGTAGCAGGACAGTAGGGAAAAGGAAAAGGAGTAGTGGTGGGCCTATATGTAAGAGACCTAAGACTCTAAACACAACTAAAACAAGAGCAAAACCTATAGGTAAGGGAAATCACACAAAGACTGTAAAACCACCACAACTAGCACCAATGGCAAAGCATACTCCTGCGGATCATGGGGATGGGGCTTTTTTGGGTCAGGTAGAGCATTTGATTAGATCTTTTATACTCCCTGTTATGGAAAGACTGAGAGTAGTCACAGTTAGTCTAGATAAACTAGAAGCAGAGGTCAAGGAGAATTCTAGATTATTACTCTCATTGACAGGTGAAGTTGGGAAGGGGCCTGGAAAAGAAATAAACACCCCCACATGCCTAATTAGTAGTTGTGCACAAGGACCTGCTATACCTAAACCTTTGGGGGATAATCTGATAGATTCGGTCCCAAAGGCAACTAGTGAAATGAATAATTTAGCCATTACTGAAACAAACAACTTAGCTAGTAGCGGCCCTCTCCCTGTGAGTAAAGGGAGTAATATGGGGTTCTAGTGTCCAAACCAGGGGTCTAGCACTGTGACATCTAGCCACCCTCCGGTGCAGCAGAATCTTGTAAAAACGGGTTTGGACACAGGCATCCAGATCAGACTAGACCTACCTCCCTAAAGTGCTCCCTTGGTGGTGATTATGGCTAATGTTCCCCCTCTTCGCGCTGGCCAACAAGAGGACTACCAGCAACTAAAGTCTAAGGTAACACACTGGCTTGCAAAGAATTTGATAGATGGGGTGTGGGCAGGCCGGAACATATTAATGGCCCGAAGAGTGGCATGGGTGGGCCGCTCAGCTAAGAACAGAGAGGGTGATTGTATAGTCATAAACTTTGATAACCCAATCTCGGTCAGGAGGATCTTATGGGCATCAGAGCAAATCTCACTTGGAGGGGGGCGGGAAGGACATTGACATTCTACCGCTTGGGTACATCTATAGATCTGGTGTACTGGATGGATATGTTTTAAAAACCTTTCCGAGGAGGAACTTCAACCGAGTACACCTTGGGATGGGGCAGAGGAGGTGGGATCCAAACCAAATGTTACCAAGAAGTCCCTGGCCGGTGGCAGATGCAGAGGGCTGGGTGTAAGTCAATGTAGAAACACCTATAATGTTCAACCAGGGCCCAATTATTTCCATGACAACAGATTTAATGTTCTGTCGGGGCTCAATGACTGTGATTGACTTGGGTTGGAGCAGCTTGCCCGTAACATCGACCATGATCCTACCACCTAACATGATAGTATTTGCAGGGGGGAGGCTAAGATGGTTGTGGAGCTTGGCTCTGTAGGCAGCATAGGTTTAACTCCAGCCACAGATGTGCCAGTTCCCCTGTTAGCTCTAGACAGGGAAGCCTCTATCATAGGTGGGGAAGGAGCAGGTAGTTAATGTCATGGAACATTGCGGGTTTGCGCCATAAACAGGAGTCGCAGGACTGGGTTAACTTTGTCACTGGTTTTGATATATGTTTATTCCAGGAGACATGGTTGTGTGAATCGTTGTTCCTCCAGGGCTATTTGAACTATTCTATACCTGCTACTAAGGGCCCCAAGGGTAGACCAATGGGAGGCCTGACGATCTGGATCCGGCAAAGTCTGTGTTTTAAGATAAGAGTTATAGAGACTGGGAGCAAGGATATTTAACTTCTAAACATGGATCTGGGTCCACTAGGGTGCATTGACTTATATAATGTATATGCCAGGGGTTGCAAGGGAGAAAAGTCAGAAGTTCTAGCTTCTTTGGCGGTTCTCCTAGAGGCACATTCCCTGGCTAACAACATCATAATTGCAGGTGACTTCAACCGCACTTTTGAACCGCTAGACATAGGTGAAGATCGTATGGGGTCTGAAGAGGATAGGCATTGGGGTGTTCCTCCTCTTGATCTGGACCCAGTAAAACGCTGGTCTGACGATGTCATTTCTCTAAATGCCATTTGTCTAGAAAGGGGCCTCCGTGCGTTGAATGGGAGAACGAAGAGTGATAGGGAGGGGGTTTGTACTTTCGACAATGGTAGGAGCAAGAGCAGGATAGACTACGTTATGTGCAGTTTGGAAATGTGGAAGCAGGTTAATGACATGGAGGTCACGCATAGGTTGGAAAGTGACCACAACCCATTGTGCATCTGTCATAGATGGTGGACCTTGCCCAACACGAATGCTCGTATAGAGTGGAGTGGTCTCCCCTTACCGGCTCTTACCAATGATACACGCCGGTTAAAATGGCCTCGTGTACTGGCTAACGAGGATTCTATGGCTAGCATAAATATGGAAGTGGCTAGAGCAATAGAGGCCTTGGAGCGGGTTGCTAATATTAACCAGGGGCTGCAGGAAGTGACAACGATCCATGACCATCTTTTTGCAACTATCAAGCCACATTTCCAGAGGGTAGTTAGGAATACCAGTAGGGCTCAAGTTAGAACTGCAAAGTGGAACAATGCAAAATGCAGGGAGGCAAGGCTCGCTTTGGGCATTGCTATCAAGGCCAGGGAGCTGGGGGCAATTCGTGTTGCCAGAAGGAAATATAAAGATTGCATAGCATCAGCAAAAAAGGAGTGGGACGAGATGCACTGGAAAGACCTACTGGAAGCATGTGGCTCTAAGGACTCCAGGCTCTTTTGGAGTATTGTTAAATGGGGAAAAGGTGGCGAGCCAGACTCCCCGGATAACAATGTCCAGGAAGAGGACTGGGTTAAATATTTTAAACCTCAATATGCGGAATCTAACCCAAGCAGGGAGATGGACGGGTTTAAGGCTGTCTACCCCAAAGAAGAATTTTTTAATTTGAAGGAGGTGCTGTTGGCGCTAAGTGTAGTGTCCTCGGGCAGAGCTCCCGGCATGGATGGGGTCCCGGCAGACCTTTTTACTAATGATAGAGATAGATGGGGCAGATACATCCTTCTCCTTGCTAATGCAGTTGCTCAAGGTGCACCGGTACCGCTTAGTTGGAGGGGTGCAATTATTATTCCCATATTTAAGAAGGGAGATAGGGGATCGCCTTGTAACTATAGGCCTATTAGCCTGATGGCAACCACCCAAAAGGTCGTGGGAAGGATGGTGGTAAATAGGCTTATGGAATGGGTTGATGAGCATAATGCTCTATCACCCTTCCAAGCAGGGTTTCGGAGGGCTACCAGGACGATGGACCAGGTGTTTCGATTCACTCTGGTAGGGTGGAAGACTGTGGTACTGGGCGGTGGCAGCCTGTACGCTGCTTTTGTAGATTTGCGGGCTGCCTTCGACCTGGTGCCTAGGTCCAAGCTGTGGTTTGAATTTAGGAGCCTGGGTTTGCCGGATGACTTGTTGACCTTGGCCATGCGGTTGCATGAGGCGAATTTCGCCAGAATTCAGTAGGGCAAGCAGGGTGAGACTACTGATGATTTTCCAGTGGAACGGGGTGTGAGACAAGGGTGTGCGATGGCCCCTTTGCTCTTTTCATTGTTCATTACTGGGGTAGTAGCAGGAATGCTATCCGCTAATGTGGACGCCCCCTCGTTGGCGGGCATCAAGATTCCGATCTTGATGTTCGCCGACGACACACTGATTTTGTCAAAAACTCCCAGTGGTCTGCAAAGTGCCCTCTGCATTTTTGACAACTTCTGTAAAAATAATGGCTTGGAAGTCAATGTAGCAAAGACGAAGCTTATGGTTTTTAACCCTCATCGTAGTGTTAGAGACAAGCTGTATTTAAACCAAAGACCCTTAGACACAGTTAGAGCCTTTACCTATCTTGGCATATATATAACTGAAGATCTAAGATGGGCTTAGAACATTGATCTGGCTGTTCTCAGGCATAGGCAAGTAACTGGAGTCCTTGGGCTTGAGCACAGAAAATCCCAGTCAAAACCTATTGCACCAGCTTTACAGGTGTACGAAGTAAAAGCGCTGGGGTCCGCACTGAATGGTGCAGAATGTGGGGATTTGGTAACCTTAACTCAATGCAGATGTCTGAGAATAAGTTTTTTAGGACATTAGCAGGCCTCCCCAAAAGCACACCCTTACTCCCCCTTAGATTTGATTTGGGAAGGAATGCAGTAAGTGATTTAGCCAGGTTGCGCCCGATTTTATACTGGAGGCGACTTTGGACTACGCCAGAACTAAAACACTATGTAGAGGGCTTTGTAGCAGTGATCAATGCTGATGTCTTTCATAAGATCCAATGGCTGAGTAAACTTAGAACATTGCTATGCGTGCTTGGGCTGAAGCCGTTATGGGATACCCCTTCCTTCCCAAGCAAACAAGCAATTAAAGAGTTGTATTGGGCCTATGTGTTTGAGCAGGCATGGAGAAAATCGGATGCTGATTCTATGACGGGTCGTTTCCTGGAAGTCAAGCCCCTTCCTACACTAGAACTGTTCTGGGATACTATAACTAAGCCAAGGGACAGGAAACTCTTCTTTCAATTGAGGATAGGTGCCCTATCTTTAAGGTCATTAACAGGGAGGTGGAGGGGCTCGTCCAACACTTCCTGCCCTGCCTGTGGTGCCACAAAGGAATCTATTGGGCACTTCTTGTTTTCCTGCAAATCCTATGCGGCCCCGTCGCCGCATATGGCTGGCACCTGCCTGCAAAAACGTAGGCACTCCCAGCATCTCTGTAGCTATGAGAATTATTTGCACTAGCTCCTGTCTCCAACTAAGTGTAGCAACAGCTAAATTATTTGGGTGGGCTTGGTCCATTAGACAGAGTTCCATTTGTTAGGATACATCTAACCACAAGAATTCTAGAATTGTTTTATACCAATGTATTGGATATTGTGTTTTTATCTATCTCTTCTGTTTTTTTAACTGTTTGTATATTTAATGAGGTATGAATTTAATAATGTTTTAAATTATTTATGTATGTACATGCTTTTATGAGAATTCTCGAATAAAGCCTCTTGAATGAATGATACTAGAATCTGGAGCACGGGCTCTGGACCTCAACCAGCTCCTAGTCCCCCCCCCCTCTCTTTGTTTGACTTAGGAGGAGTTTGTATGCCAAGGTCAGGAGAGGTGGCAAGACCATTGGCATCCCCCAGCTCCTCTGCCCAGCCCGGGTCATACTCATATTGAGCTGTGAGAGGGTCCTCAGACCCCACCCGGTCCTCCACTTCCTCCAAAGGCCGATGTACAGGCTGAAATAAGGAGGATGGACATAGGGGTAGAAAGGACCCATCGGCATCAGAATCTGCGTCAAGCGACGTCGTTTCTGCGCCGTGTCTACATCAGGACTGAACCTGGGGGAGACGTCTTCCAGTGACACGGGCAACGTCAGAGGTGGTGTCGGTGGAGGTGTTACAAGGTCAACCCGCGTTGAGCCGGTCCAGCGATGCCAGAGCCGAAGCCCCCCCGACAGTAAATGTCGAGGACCCCAGTGGAGCCCGCAGGGCCAGACGGCCCAAAGAGGCTGGACATGGCTGTCAAATTCCTGCAGCTGGCCCTGAGTCACAGACGGACCCAGGAAGAGCGGGTAGGCTGACGGTGACTGCATAGGCTCCGCCGGAGCCGCGGGGGAGGCACCACCCACACCCTCAGCCGCATTGTGAGGGGGGGAAGTCTGAGAACGATGAAGCTTCTTCGACTTATTGTGATGCTTCACCTTACCTGACCCAGAGTGCCAAGATTTCAATCCCGACCAACAATGGTAATGGCTCCGCGACCGGCCCTTCCACCTCCCAAGGGACCGGGTCCTTGAGCAGCCCCAGGCAGTAGAGAGACACGCGAGCAGCCCCAGGCAGTAGAGAGACACGCGGTGCGGGCCCTTCACCAACATCAAGCGATGACAGTCACGGCAAGACTTGAAGCCGGGCAACCCTACGGCACCAGGAGTCGAATGACTCGAAAAACAGAGACAAAAAGGCCTCGAAAAACTCAGTCAAAAATTACTTGGGGTACTGCCCTCTCCGGATCTGCGCTTGCTGGCACAAACAAAGAAAGAACTGACATCAGCGTCTAAGTAGCTGCGGCAAGGTCATCTCGGCGACCACAACGCAAGACGAGGAGCTGCACACAGCCACCTTAAGACACACAGGGGTCCTGCTGACGAAAACTTTCCATATCCAGTCTGACGCCTGGGAGAAATTCTTAAGGCAAGGAATCTACTGCACAAGTTACTACTTGTGTAACGATCTATCTGTAAGAGACATTAGTTAGTGACAGATTCCTTCCCTTAGAATATCCCCAGGCGTCAGACTGGATCCGGAAAGTTTTCATTACCAGTCCATTTGCGTGTCAGTAGGTGGCGTTGTGCGGCTCCGCGTCAGTCAGTGCCGTCGTAAGCGCAGAGATGACGTCACAAAGACTACTTAGGCGTCACCCATGTGCGCTGAATGTCAGTTATGCACACGATTTTCCGTGCCAGGAATACAGAGCCATGCAAGAAACTGACCACTGGTGCCAAGAAACTAGGGCCCTGAAAGGGATGTCCTTAAACCTAGAATCAGTTTGCAAAACGGGGAGGATGGGTGGGGCGGTAAGGAATCTAAAACTAACTAAGGTCTCTTACAGATATATTGTTACACAAGTAGTAACTTGTGCATCTGAAAGTACGAGTTACTTACCTTCGGTAAAGATGTATCCGGTACAGACGATTCTAAACGCAGATTCCTTAATGTATAATTATCCCCAGGCGTGAAACTGGATTCGGAAAACTTTTTGCCACAGCATCCCTGCGCACCAGGGGACGGCACCATGTGACGTTAGAGAGGATACAGAAGTCTCACCTCGGCAGGCCTACGTCAGTTTTCTTCGGAGAACTTTACTGCGCCACAACGCAGAGCCATCATAAACAAAAACTGTGAGAATACTCGAACGGTGTGCGAAAAAATAATCTTAACAGAAAGGGAAGAAACAAATGGTGAGTAACAGCACCATCCAGAACAGTGCCAGGTACTACGGCACCAAAAGTCATGGAGGGAAAGAACAGAGCACAGCTACTGCAAGGCAAGCCTGCAAACAAATACAACAGCCTCCTTGGGGGCAGAAGGTATGTGAAAAAATGCACAGCATATGAAGTCTGCAACCACAGCCCAGAACAGACCCTGGGCCCAAGAGGAGGAAACATAGGATCTATCTTGAGCCTCAGGGAAAGCAAATGGATGGCTCATCTTGACTCGATTAGCAATGGACTAAATAAACAAGATGCTAGCTATGCCCAGTTAGCATGTCTCACCTGAAATGAATGTTTACATGGCAGCTGTCGTGTATTCCCCAAGCTAAGTTCATTGTCCTTTATGGCCTGATTCATGAATGGATTCTATCTTCTGTTAAACCATCATGTTATTTATGAACAGTGACTTGGTGTTTTTTGTAATGTTTTTGTCCCACTGCAGGTTCACAACGAATGGACTAATATATGACCTATAGACACAGCCTTCACAATGTCCTAACGAATGCATATTTGTATCTGTTAGCCACATATGATATGATGTAAACTTGTTCTATTCCAGTCTGTGGCGCCGTTTATTATGACTATGTACTTTATAGGTCACGAATGCATAGTTGGATTTGGTAGTCACATAATACGATATAAACTTTTTCAATGCTAATGTGCGGTGCGTGCAGGCATGGTTTAGTTGAATTGTTATTATGACTTCGTACTCCCTATGGTAATTAGTCCAGTTACGAGCATTTCCTTTTTGAGCTCACTGATGCTCATTCCTGACTGCTCTATTTTTTGGACGCTTACGGAGTTCATAGGATTGAGACCCATTACACTCTACATTCCATTTCCCCCGTAATGGAATTGTCACATACTGTATATTATTTTAAATGGTATGGTGAATTCAACTCAGTTGGGACTCTTCACCCGCCTTTACATACACCGACAATTGTCTTACTCTACACACAGTGCCTCTAGTGCATCTTTGAACTTTGAAACTTGAGTGGTTCCCAGATCATTTAACTTAGTCTATTGTCCCGGTCCATGAGAATCAGCCCGCCGTGACGCGGTTCCTCGCCAGCACTTAGCGGCTGCAAGCATTCGCGCGTCACACGCACGCGCTCATAAGCAGAGTTTCGGGACCGGCTTCTGTTCCTATGATTTATTCAGTGACTGGCAGCACCTTCCTCTCGGTAAGCCCATCTATAGCGCACGTTAGGCTGTGCATTTGTTTAAACTTTTCAATAGTGTCATCATGTTTCGGATGAAAAATAGGTAACGCGCCCTTTTGTTTCAATGATAACATTTTAGATTCATGCACAGGGCTGCCAGCCTGAATATAACGGGACCACAGAGGAGCGTTGAGTTACTGTTTCACTTTTGTAATGTATATACCATGCCTTGCTGAATATCGGGATGGAAGAGTGATGCTTCCTTTGCTCTTTTTCCCTCAGATTGTGGGCCCTCGTGCTTTAACAGTGAGCTTACATCAGATCGGGTATTATGCTGTTGGATATTAAATTCCTTGCCCTGCAATAGCGCTAATCGCTTTATTTGTTGGATTTACTATTTTCTGTCCTTATTAATTTACTCTTATCTCCGTTTTTAGATTTCTTAATTGAATGGCCATTCTCTTAAATTACACGCCGGCTTGGAGGGACCACCAGTTCTTCTTTGTTGTAAGGAATTGGTTTACTCTACGCTTCAGACCAGGCCCCAATGCGGGCCGGTTTTTCGTGTGGCACGTTTTTGACGTATTGGCCACTCATACACCACCTTATAATTGCAGGTGCTGTTAGCGCGCTCTCTGCTCTCCGGAGCCCTTGTGCCCGACCGTCCCACTTCTCAGCCCTGTCTCCCGGGCCGTTCTTTGGTAATTATTTGGAGCTTTGGTGCATACCTTTAGCTTTGCCTTTTGCTATTTCGCCCATTTACATTAATTTAATTTACCCTAGCCCCCCCCCCCAACGTCTGAGTCCTGAGGAAGACCCCATAGTAAGGTGGAAATCTACCTACATTGCACAGGGTCGAAACGTTGACTTTTTTGTCCTTACAAGCCCACAAACAACAGATTATTGTGACTGTTTTTTATTGTATAGGCATGATTAACAATTGTTCATTTCTCTATGTGGCTAAACAATATGCCTTTTGGGCATCAACTGCCAATTGCGTGACTGCACCAATCTTTTGAACTTTTTACACCACTATATCCTTCACCTAATCACTTACCTTCCCCACTACCCCCTTCTCTCTTCCAGGGCACAAAATGTATGCAATATTAGAAGTGTCTCTTCGTATTTTTGCCAGAACGAGGATGTGATTAAACAACATCTCTCAGTAATACAGTGTATGAATCTCTCTGTATATATTGTGTGAAATAGTTTATGCTCCTTAAAGATTGTGCACTGGGACCACTTTTTTCTGTACTACAGAACAGAGAAGAGCACCAAGGCCAGAACGGAAGAGTAATGAATACCCACCCCCAGACAACACCAGCAAGGAGATATCTCCCAAAAGAGCAAAGGGTCGAGACTCGGCCAGGGGACCTCAAACCTAAAGACTGCAAAGGAGCCAGAAGTGCAAGCAACGAAAGGAAGAAGGACACGAGCAAACCCCACGCTGGAGACCAGGGTGCAGGGGCGCCGGAGTACTCCTGAAACCTTCAACCAATCACCAGAACGGAAGGAATGGAGCAAGCCACAAGACTAGCATCCCCCTAGAGAAAGAGTAAGACAGGGCACTCGCAGGAGACAACCACCCGGAAGCAGGCGAGTGCAGAAGACCAAGGAAGGGTCGTCGCAGAACGCGGAGGAAGGGCAGGTCGTGAAGGAATCTGCGGCTAGAATTGTATCTACCAGATACATTGTTACCGAAGGTAAGTAACTCGTACATCTGATATAGACTACTAGCCGCAGATTCCTTAATGTAGAATAGAAACCCTAGCCATACCCAAGGAGGAAGGAGGGTCTGCAAGAGGACCTCTCCAGCTCGGGCGAACACAAGACCCCAACAGGGGACAAATCACAGGGACAGGGAAAATATCCCAGTCCTCCCCAACAGGGGATGAGTCACAGGGACAGGGGAAAGAGCCCAGTCCCCCCCCCCCCCAAGCAGAAGAGAACCTCAGCATCGTGAAGAACACCGGCCCCACAGGGGATGTGATATAACGACAAAAGAGGCAGCCCAGCCCTCACAAAGAAAGAGTAAGCAAGGGCAAAAGGAGGCCAGCACAACCCAAGCCCAGTCAATGTACCAGGGTCCTCCACCGGTAGCCCCAGAGGTACCGCCAACACAGAGGAGTACCGAGGAAGAACAGTAACTCAGAGACTCCAAGGAGAAGGGGTAGAAAAGACAACAAGAGCCCTCCACCGGGAACACACCCAGTGAAGAGGGCAGCCAAATCCATCCCAGCTGGAAGCCAACAGGCCAGACAGAACAGCGCCTCAGCAAAAAGACAGGCGGGAGAAGAAAAATAGTCTCACAAGGCTCCTGCAAAACAGGAAGCAGGGGCGCCAGGCCCCACTCCAAGGCCCCTGGCCGTAGACCAGAAGAACAGGCAAGCGCAGCTGGACACTGACAAGCGCCACAAAATTAAACATTCAGACCACATCGTCCAGGCGGGCACAGCTGGAGGCTAACAAGCGCCACAAAACTGAACGCCCAGACCACATCGGTCTTCAACGAAGGCGAGGCCAGAAAAAATCCCTAACGACCCCAGGAGATCGCTCCGGACAGAACCGATCCTCGGAGAAGAGCGACCAGCTGGAAGATAAGAGGAGAAACCAGTAGGATGAACCAAGCCGTCAACACAGGAAAATAACCCCTCTGGAACACCAGACAGAGGACCAGGCCGAACAGCAGACAAAGGGCAAAATCAACGCAGCACAAAGACGTAGATGACCAAGAAACTGCACCAGCGGCATACAGCGACACCAGGAAAGGCGAGGAATAGGCAAGGAGGAGTCCACACCTTCCCAACGTAAGACAGGGTTACACTATAGCTTTAAGTACTCCACGTAGGGTAGGACATGTCCCAAAAAAGTATGGGAACCACTCTTAGGGAAGAAAATCCAGCATCAGAACAGAACTATAAACCTGCAGCAGAAACCACAGAAGGATTAGAAATCAGCCAAAAGGTGCATCCTTGTCAAAAAAGGGGGCTGAACCAGCAGCCAACTGAAGAGAGGGGCCAACCATAGGACCCAGAGGGCACAGTAAACCACACAGAAAGTGTAACAGCCACTCCAAACAACAAATACCAGGAGCAAAGGGGATAACACCTCCCACCAAGTCCCGGAGGCTCAACAAACCCGCCTACTGAGGAGGACGGAGTCCAGCAAAAAGACGCTGAATGGCGGAGTCGTCATGAGTGTTAAACAGGAGGACCCCCTCAAAGGGTAGGTCAACCAGACGCTCCCTAATATTTTCAGGAAAAACAGCATCACGTACCCAAGCATGGCGACACAGAAGTGGCCATAGCATGGCCGAGAGCATCAGCAACATCCAATATCCAAAGGCACACGAAGAATAAACGCGGCCAACTCCCAATCATCCAACACATGGCCCCGCAGATCAGGAGGGGCACCCTCATGAGAGACATGAGAAAGAAGGGACTCCACAGAGTCCCACAGGCTGGAAGTACCCCTGGTCAACACACACAAAGTGTTAAGCGCCCGCAAGGCAGCACTGGAAGAAGCGAAGCCATTTCGCCCCCATGAATCTAACCACCGGGTCTCCCAAGACGGAGGAAACACCACCACAGGCAAGCACAGAAAAGCATTCCGCAGAAGAGCGCTTTGAGGAGAAGGGTGAAAAGAAAGACAGACGGGGTCCTGTGGAGCAGGACGGTGGCGATGCAGGAACGCCTGAGGCACAAATCACCTGTGGCAGGGCGCCCCCATAAGAAAATTATGGAGTGACGCTTCAAAAGGAAGGAACAACTCCCATCCACCAGAGCCCTGGTGGAGAACTTACAAGAGGTTGTCTGTAGCAAATGCAGTGACAGGTTCACCCATTATCAGAATACCAGCAGCTGTGGAAATAGACCGAACAGAGGCAACACTGGCCTCAGTAGGGCGCCACAGAGGAGAAAGTAATTCCTCCGTTGGCGATGGCTGTAGACGGACCCACCCGTCCCCAAGTCCAGCCGTAGGAGGAAGCGGCCAGCCCTGGAATAGTGGGGGATACACAGAAGAATGGGGAAACTAAGGGGCTCCAGGGGAAGGTGGAGAGGCCGGTGGAAAAGCCAGCCGCGGCCCACGAAAAGAAGGGTTAGAGGATTTAGGCAGTGGGGATGGCGAGGAGCCCTCCCTGGAAGATGCCGGCGAAAAGGCAACAATAAGGCACCCCGTCTCTGGGGAGGAAGACACCAACAGATGACAGACCTCCAGATAGGAAGGAGCCTCGGGAGACGAATCAAGAACCCGACACTGGGACTACACTAGCAACCAAGATGGCCGCTTAGGCTCCCGGCTCCGCCGACCTCCGTCTTCAGCCGGATGATCCTGTCATATATCCTGATTTTACGCCCGACCTCCGTGTGGATGAACCGTTGCTGAGTCTGATGGTGCAATCCAGAGAATTTTATTGCCTTGATTGACTGAGTTGTATCGTGGTTTGACTTTCGGCCTAACCCAACTTGTGAGCCGGGGCCTCGAGTGCTGGCCCAGCCGGGTTACAGTTGAACAACATCGGCCGTAGGACTTAGGCAGGGTCCGGTCTCTTGCAGTGGAGGTTATCCTCGCCCGATTCTGATGGCGGTCATTTGGTCTGGTTGATATTGAAGGAGTGGTGTCAAGACACGTCTGTGGGTGGGGGTCCCCGTCCCGAGGACCCGGTTTGCCACCGCCGGGGTCTGCTGGGTTGGAGTCCTCGCTCGCGGTAGCGGAATACAGATCGCTGCCGTTTAATTGATAATGCGCCCTCCGTTGCCGTCCGCTCTGCTCTGGTCTATTTCCCCGGTGACACCCGGCTCACCGGGGAACATGACCATGATTGAAATCGAGTGAGCGGAGATGGGTCGGACGAAGTATGAGCCGTCGCTGAGGACAGTACTGGCCGCCATCGGGTCACTTCATTTACATCTGGCAGGGGGAAGGGAGACCGGGAGCCTGTATGAAACTCTCCTCCTCCACTTCTTTTCTACTATTAGTATTTAGTTAGTTGGGGCGACAGGCACACTGCTAGTTGGGGTTAGGCGATAGCCATATGCAGGGGTGCAGGGTGGGGGGATGGGTTTATTGTTTTGTCTTGTTTTCGTTTTTATGTTTTCTTTTTCTTCATTCTCTCTTTCAGTTTCTCTTTTATAAGTATAGTTGGTGGACTATCCTGATTTTGACTGTATTCCAGTATCTGGTGACCATGCTTCTTTTACTATCCTGATTCTATGATTGGGCAGGCTCCGAGGGCTTGCGCTTAAGGTAGCTCGTAGATTGTAATGTCGCAAATCCTGCTTCGCAAACGTTAGTGTAGGCGTCTCAATTATTCTTTATTGCTCCGCATTTATCCTGTTTTTACACCTGTTCACCTTATTATTATGTTTGAATGTATGGCACCCGATATGTCTATTCCTTTTCCTTGTTTTTAAAATAAAATAAAAAATAAAAAATAATTAAATTTAAAAAAAAGAACCCAACACTGGTGCGGCTTAGTGGAGTCAGCCACCGGCGCCTGACTGACGTCGGGTGGCGCAGGAGAAGGCACTTGTGGTGCCGAGTCGACCCCTGTCACCACGTGCTCCCCAGGAGACAGGGGCGGGGTCGACGCCAGTGCGGCGAAGGAGCGATGCCGAAAAGGTGCTGGCTCTCAGATAGGGCATCCGCCCAGCCAAAGACCGAGAGGGACCCGGAAAAACACCCCAGGTCCTAGCCTCCACCCATGACTCCACAGAGCAGGGGAGGAAGGCTCCAAGCGCCGAAAGGGCCCGGCTTGGTCTCTGTCGAGGCAGCCGCCTGCGTAGAGGACGGAGGGGGACTCGGCGGCGAACTCCTGCAATGCCACAGGGAGCCCGGTAGGGATGTGCGGCGAGGCAGGGACGCCAGATGCTGAAGAGGGAAAGCCCGAAGGACCACACCTCAACACCACCCTCCTACAACCTGAAGCCGAAACCTTTGGCGCCGGAGCCACCAGCGACTCCGCGGAAGTCCCCGCGCGAGCAAGGGATCATCGGACGTCTCAGGAGGTGGAGGAGGGCCCAAAGAAACCTGCAGAGCCGCAGCGTAGGCTGTCATTTGGGCCCTAGTCGCCCTAGTTGCTGGAAAACGGCGGGTAGGAAGGAGACAGGCAGAGGCGCATGTCTTGAGGGGAGCCGGCACCCACCGTAGAAGGACATGGCCTCGGAGACAAGCTAAAGGACCTACCAGCCGGCGAACCACGCCCTTGGGGCCATGGTGAAGGGCGATGTCGCAGACGAAACCGGAGGCTCCGAGATAGGATAGAGACACTGGGACGACACCAACCTGGCTTCCGAGATAGGATAGAGACACTGGGACGACACCAACATAGACAAGCCCGCTAACAGCAATTTCATCCGGCGCTCCCGCCGTGATTTAGGCTTAAGGTGCTGACAAAGGTCGCAATCTGTCGAGTCGTGGTGCTCGCCCAGGCACCACATGCAAATCGGGTGAGGGTCAGTCGTGGACATGGGACATGCGGGCTAACTTTAGAACAGCCTGCCTCACCCATAAAGCCCTTTACACAGGCAAACCCGAATATCTGGCATCCAAACTCAGAAAAGCGGGTCATAACAGGACTCTCAGAAGCTCTAACACCCTACTTCTTATCCCAGTAAAAGCACGAAAACAAAAAACCAATGTCCGGTACTTTGCCTGAAATGCTCCGAAAATATGGAACTCTATCCTCCCCACATCAGAACTATTCCTTACTTCCCGAAAATCAAAAGCTAGCTCAAAATCCTTTTCCTCGACTGCTCCCTTTCGAACAGATAGGATCCGCTCGCTCGCCTCTGCTCTCCTCTACGATGCGGTTTGTCACCCTCTCCACTTTGACTCGTATCCTGAACGCCTCGCTGAATGTTTTATATTTGCTTTCTGCTCTGCTCTCTATTTGTTGTGAAGCGCTCTGATACCTTCCGGCCAGGCTAGTGCTATATAAAACTTCTTAAATAAATAAATAAAAATACATCTTGAAGCCCGAAGGCATTCGCACACTGTTCCACTAACGCTAAAGCATGAAAAGACTGGAAGGCCTGAAAACAGGACCGGACACAATCCGGATCCACGTTGCACGCGGAAAAGAGAAAAAACTGACGTAGGAGCACCGCGGAGGGACTTATGTATCCTCGCTGACGTCACGGACCCAGACGATGTCAGGGCGGAGTCACGTGGTGCCATCCCCCCGATGGGAAGGGATGCTGTGGCAAAAAGTTTTCCGGATCCAGTCTCACGCCTGGGGATAATTCTATGTTAAGGAATCTGTAGCTAGTAGTCTATCAGATGAGACAGGTCAGTGATAGATTGCTTAACTTAGAATAGAAACCCCGGCAATACCAACACCGGTGGAGGGTCTGCAAGCAGGATTACACCAGAAAGTCACGGAAAACAGAACGGCCAAAGTAGCCATCTCTCCGGACTGGACTGTCAAGGCAGTAATACTTGGTAAACATGTGCAGCGAGGCCCACGTAGCTGCCTGACAAATGTCCTGCAAGGAAATGCCACGTCCCAAGGCAGTAGTGGCTGCCGTTGCCCTGATAGAATGGGCACGCAGCCCAACTGGAGGCTCCTTCTTAGCCAACGAGTAACAGGCTTTGATGCAGAGAACGACCCATTGAGAGATGGTCTGTTTGTGCACGGCACAAACTTTTTTGGCACCCACGTAGCCAACAAAGAGCTGGTCATCCACCCGGCATTGTTGTGTGCGCTTCAGATAGAATGAGAGCGCACGTTTTGAGTCCAGACGGTGGAGCTTCTCCCTCTTTTGAAGGATGCGGAAAGAAGGTGGGCAAAGTGATGGTCTGCATGATGTGGAAGGGAGTGATGACCTTTGGCAAGAAAGAAGAAAGGGTCCTTAAAACCACCTTGTCCAGATGAACAGAAAGGAAAGGGGGATTAGAGGAAAGGGCCTGGAGCTCACTCACTCTTCTGGCAGAGGTGATAGATACCAGGAAAGCAGTCTTGAGAGAAAGAAGAAGCAAAGGACAGTTATGAAGGAGTTCGTAGGGAGCACACATCAGATATGTCAAAACAAGGTTTAAGTCCCATTGAGGCATGATGAACGGCACAGGAGTAAACGTGCGAAATGCCTTTCAGAAAACGGTTAACAACCGGGGACTTAAAAAGAGAAGGCTGATCTGGAAGTCGTAGAAAGGCTGAGATGGCCGAAAGACAACCTGCTGGGCCAAAGAAAGAAGGAACAGAAGGAGTTCTGAAAGAGGGGCAGAAAGGGGATCCACAGACTTTGCTGTGTCCCATGCCACAAACTTATTCCACCTGCAGGCGTATACTGTTTTAGTAGAGGGACGCCTGGCTGCCAAAAGGACATCACAGACTTCGGAAGAAAGATCGAAAGCGGTCAACTGTCGCCACTCAATCTCCACGCATGGAGGTGGAGACTCGAAACATTGGGGTGGAGAACAGTCCCCGGCTGCTGCGACAGAAGATCCTCCCGAAGATGCAGTCGGATCGGGGAACTGATCGGCATGTTGAGAAGCTCGGGATACCAGTATCTTCGTGCCCAAACCAGAGCCATAACAATGACTTGGGCCCGGTTGCGCCGAATCTTCAGCACCCTGGGCAGAAGTGGTATAGGCAGAAAGGCGTACAACAGACCGCAACTCCACTCGCGATGAATTTCCAAGGCAGAGTGAGTGCCGCCTTGGAAATTCCAATGTGCAGAACTGATGACATTGCGCATTCTCTTCGGTGGCAAATAGATCTAACCAAGGCTCTGCCCACTGCTGAAATAGACCTTGCCCCACGTCCAAGTTGAGACACCATTCGTGATCCATCAAGCACCGGCACTGATTTCGTCCGCCAAGGCGTTCAGAGAACCTGCCAGGTGGTTGATATGGAGCCGTGACTCTGCCAGAGACCAGAGGCCAGAGGCCTCTGATCTCCGCCTCTCCCAAGTTGCCTCCCCAGACCAAGAGGGACGCATCAGTCACCACTGTATGCTACGGTTGAGGAAGGGAGAGGGATCTGCCATTGACTCAATCGCAAATTCATGAGCCACCACTACAATTGTCGTGCAGTGCCCTCCGAGATTTGGATGGGATTGGACAGGTTGTCCTGATGCTGCGCCCACTGGAACTTCAGGTCCCACTGCAGAGCCCACATATGCCATCTGGCATGTTGCACTAGTAGGATGCAGGAGGCTATCAGGCCCAGGAGCCGGAGGGTCATCCTGACTGAAACCCAGGATAGAGATTGAAAGATCAGAATCATAGCCTGAATATCCCAGACTTGCAGCTCGGGAGGATAAACCTGAAACCGCGTTGAATCCAGAACCGCGCCGATGAAGGGCAGCTTCTGAGAGGGACTCAGGTGCGACTCTGGCATGTTGATGGAGAACCCCAGCAAATGCAGGAGGTCGGCCGTAGTCTAAAGGTGGTTGACGACTGCTTGGGGCGAGCCCGCCTTTTGACAAACAGTCGTCGAAGTAGGGAAGACTGACACCCCTGACCTGTGCGGGTGAGCTGCGTCCACCGCCATCACTTTCGTGAACACCCAATGGGCACTGGTAAGGCCGAAGGTGGGATCCGGGCAAACTGAAAATGCTCCTGGTCTACAATGAACCGCAGGTAACGCCAGAGGGCCGTCAGGACGGGTATGTGAAAATATGCGTCTTGCAAGTCTAACGCTACCATCCAGTCTCCTGGGTCGAGAGCAGTCAAGACCTGAGCCAACATCTTGAACTTCTCCTTTCGGAGGAAGCGATTGACGTTCCTGAGGTCCAAGATAGGGCGCAAGCCCCCTTTGTCCTTCTTGGGGACCAGAAAGTAGTGAGAACAACAACCACGTCCTACCTCTGGCCCAGGAACGAGCTTGATGGTCCCCTTGGCCAAGAGGGCCATGACTTCCTGTTGGAGAAGCGCAAAGTGATCCCCCGACATGCATTGGAACTGAGGTGGCATGGCCGGGGGGGACAGACTCAAAGGGGAGAGAGTAAACCCTCCGGATGAGTTGCAGCACCCACTTGTCGGAAGTGACAGAGCGCCAATTGGGAAGGTGATGATGAATCCTGCCACCCACTGGAGAGGGGTGCCTCCCAAAGCTCAGACTAAGAAGGCTTCGAGGCGCTTGTGGCATGGGTGGACTGACCCGTCCCCCAGAGCCGCCACGGTGGCCTCCACGCCTGCGCTGAGTTTGGTTCTGCGCAGGCTTTTGACTGAACGAGCGGGCAGGGGCGCCTCTTCCATGGCCACAAAAGGAATGAAAAGTAGAAGTGGCTGGGCGCAAGCTGGAAAGACCCAAGGACTTGGCTGTAGCCCAAGAGTTCTTAAAACGCTCCAGGGCACGGTCGGCCTTATCACCAAACAAGCGAGTGCCATCAAAGGGCATGTCCATGAGCGAGCTCTGGACGTCTGGTGAGAACCTGGTAGATCTCAACCAGGCATGGCAATGAAGCACCACATTCGTGCAAATCGCCCGACCAGGGGAGTCTGCGGTGTCTAAGCCACACCGAATGGAAAATTTAGCTGTGTCCTTCCCTTCGGCCACAACCTGGGACAGCAAAGCCTGGACCTCTTCAGGACACTGAGGTAACACATGAGCATCGGTATCCCACACCGCGTGGGAATAGCGGCCTAATAGACAGGCGGTGTGTTCACTGACCGCAGCCCGAAACAAGCCGAGGAGAACAACCCCTTGCCGAACTGCTTCAGCCTCTTAGGGTCCTTACCCGGGGGAGCCGTGGGAAAGGCACTCTGGGACGTCGAAGCCTAAATGACCAGACTCTCAGGCGTAGGATGGTCAAAAAAGCAGGGTCACTTGGCGCTGGGCAATAACGCCTGACGACGTTCTTATCCACAGGGGCCCCTGTGGCCGGCCGCAACCAAGTTCCCAGCAAGACGTCAGTGAGGGCGTCATTAAATGGCAGCAGTGGCTCCGACGAAGTAGACGCCGACTGGAGCACCTAAGTGAGGAGATTAGTCTTTAGGGCCACCGTAGGGAGATCAAGGTTAAGGACCTCCGCTGCCCGACGGAGCATCTATGTGTACGAGGCACCTTCCTCCATGGTGGGCGGGGGAGGCAAACCCCGGGTCAGAGGAGACATCAAGGCCGCCAGCCTCCTCCAAGTTGTGCGCCCATTCCTGTCACACTGACAAGCAAGAGGGTCCTCAGACCCATCCCAGTCTTCCTCCACCTCCGCTGCATGTGGCGCAAACCGTGGTGGCGGGGCAGGGACCGGGGAAGGAACAAACAGCACCGGAGGGGGCCGAACGGCCAGGTGTCCCGATTCGAATCCCAGGTGGGGACAAAACAGTCTGGGAACCAAGGCAGGGGTAGGACCAATGGCATCTACTGCGGCGCCGAAGGCGGAGCCAAGGGTTGCGCTGGGGCCGGAGCCAGCAGCGTGGGACCTTGTGGTGCCCTGGCCGGAGCCAGCGGTGCAGGATCCTGCGGCGCCAGAGCCGCCGGCCTGACAGGATCCTGGTACAGGACCAAGGGGCCCAAAGGCGTGCCGGCGGGAACCCAAGGCCTAAACAGGTTGTCCATGGCAACAAGAAACTCTTGTACCTGTACGGGAGTCGCTGACAGACCCGCCTAAGGCGGGTAGGCCGCAGGACTCCCAGGCTCCGAAGGAGCCACAGGGGTAGAACCCCTGTCCCCCTTGTCCGCATCCAGGGACTGCCGGGGGGATGTCAGAGAGCGACAACGCTTCTTCGATTTATTTTTGTGTCTTCCCTTATCCGAATCCGAGGGTGAAGACTTGAAGCCCAAGGAGCGATGATGGAGGCCCGGCGAGCGATCTGTATAACGGCCCCTGGACCGGGAATGGCGCTTGCACGAGTGCCGAACCTCAAGCAACTTCTGGCGCCGCTCCCTCAATGCCTTCTGGGCCATGGCCCGACAGTCTAAACAGGAGCGGGAGTCGTCGTCGCGCTCCAGGCAGTAGAGACAGATGTCGTGGGGGTCCGCCACCAACATATTGCGAAGGGCGGTCCCGCAGGACTTGAAACCAGGCATCCCTACGCGCACCAGAGAAGACCCACAAGAGACAAAAGTCCCAAAAAAGCTAGTCAAAAAGTGACTAAGGTACGTGCTCTAACCGGATCTCTGCTTACTGGCGTGGAAAAAGAAAGAACTGACGTCAGCGCGCATGAGTGGCGCCTAAGTAGTCTCTGTGAAGTCATCTCAGCGCTTATGACACCAGCGACAGACGCGGAGCCGCACAACGCCACCTACTGACGCGCAGAGGTACTGGTAGCGAAACTTTCCGGATCCAGTCTGACGCCTGGGGATATTCTAAGGTAAGGAATCCATCACTAACGTGTCTCTTTCAGATACTACACGTTTCATTCAGATGGTTAGTTTCAAGTAGCATTTCATTCTGGGTGACTAACTCCTCATAACTTCCTTGCTCTCTTTTTGGACCAATCCCCTGTAGCTTTCTCTCTGACACTCTGAAACCTGAATCGTGTCACCCGGCTTAGAGATTCCTTGCAGAATTCCTAGTTTACCCAGTCTTCCGAGTGGAGGCTCCTAGTGAATATTTTAAAAAACTCTGCATCCAGCCCTGAAATTCTAGGGGAAGCTTTCAAGGCTTTTATAAGAGGGTTCTCTCTTAACATGTGGGTAAATTGAAAGTTATACATAGATAATGGGACTATATAGAGTCTGACACTATGGTACTGGATTGTGGAGCCGCAACAATAAAACATGGAGTTTCTTTTAGAATTGAACTCCTTGTTTGAAAAATTCCATGAAGCTGCTGACAGAAAGAGGTTTGTGAGTAGGCATACATAGGCTAGACAGTATGGTGTGGGGAAAACGCCCAGAAAGAACTTTGGCGTAGCTGTTGAGGAGGTACAGACATCCAGACAACGGCTGGAAGGTGAGGGGGTGAACAGCTGACAACAAATAAGGGTACAGTAGCACAACTAGTTAGATACTACAAGGTGTACTACACCTCTCGGGTTGAGTTAATTTCTGAGCAGACAGCTATCTGGATGAAGTGGCATGGGATGGGGCTAAAGACTTGCTATCAGCAGTTCCTGCAGGAGCCAATTACGGCAGATGAGATAAAAGCAGCTACTGACATTATGGAAAGTAGCAGGGCCAGATGGCTTGATTGTCGAATTTCATAAGGCTCATAAAAATATTGTAACGCCACAGTTGCTCACTGTAAACATGAGTGCCATGGATTGCGTGCAGCTGCCTCCCCCCATGCAGAACGCAATCCTCACAGTCCTTTCCAAGCCAGGCAGGGATCATAGCAGGTGTGATTCTTACCACCCACGGTTTCTTCTTAACTTTGACAACAAGGGCCTAGTCAAGGTAATCTCTAACTGTTTGTCGCTGTTAGAAGGCATTTGTCTACCCTCTTCATATAGGCTTTGCCCCACATCATTTAACAGCCAACAATTTACGTACAGTATATGCTTTTTATAAAAGCTAGACCCAAGTTAGAAGTGACAGCATTTTTTTTAATGCCAGAAAGGCTTTTGCGTTTCTTGAATGGCCGTTTCTAATGGTCAAACTACGCAGATTCAGTATCACAGGCAGTTGTCTCATACTACTTGAGTTGTTGTATTAAGCTAGTAGCCAGGATCCGGATGGGAATTACTGGGTATATTTCCAAGATTTATCTAGAGTAGGAAGGGTCACTCCTGTCCACATTGTTACTTGTTTTGGAAATGGATCCGCTGTTTCTGCAGTTGAAGCAGCATTGACACAGAGGCCTACAGTTTTTGTCTAGGACCCTGCTAATCTAAATATACTGATGAGGTCTTGTTGTTTGAAGACATCATTATACCGTTCAACTTTGGTGATTTGTTTTGGTTGTTACTTGGGCATATACTTAACTGGGATAAAACTGACGTGTTCCCCCTCCAACAAGAAACCAGTAAGCCTGACCTGAACTATCCAATGAGGTAGAGGGATGAATCTGTGCCCTATCTCGGGACTGACTTGAACAAAGACATTGATGCAGTTAACAGATTACATTTTGGTCCCACAGTACACTAACTGTCAAGTCAGGTGGATCCTTGGGTCAGACTCCCTCTATCCCTGGCTAACTGTGTAGTTCTGATAAAAATAGTAGTAGTGCATGAGAGCAGCTTCAGGATCACGATTGGCCTGAGCACCCTCGATTAGCGTTCCAGGACAGACCGGGAGTCTGTGCCTGCTCTCTCCAACCCGGGCAATGCAGTGGTCAGCCCCCCAGGCCACCCCCCCCCCCCGACTCAGCAGGAAAGGAGAAATAAAATGAGTAATTTTATATTTCCTTTTATGCAGTTTTTGAGAGGGGAAGCTCCTCCGCCATAGCAGAGGAGCCACCACTGTGATCGAGCCTTGCTAGGCATTGTGGGCTGCAATCTGACAGTGATTGAGGCTTACCTTATGCTGGGACTCGGCGGGCCTCCCCGCAGTGGCTCAGCCCTCTACCACTCTGCATCAGGCCCTCTCAGTACTCATCGAAAAACACAGGAAAGTGTGGATTATATCACTCTTCAACTCAACAAAATGCTCCATACTCCAGACTATCTACTTGAATGGGCGCAGCTTTCATAATAGTGCTACACCACAGTGACAGATCGTGCCCTGCTCCTAACGCAACCCCATAAACTTATTCATAAAACCTTTTCCACCTCACACTAGGGCCTGGCGGATGTCCCCTTGGCGGGCCTCTACCTACGGGACTGAGCCCACCTCATGATACTGTGCGTGTACATAACGAGGGAGCCACTGATTTCATCAATCCCTCTGCTAGTCTGGGCCCTTCTCTGCAGGAGATTGCAGCTCCTCAGTAAATTAGATATTTGTCTTGAAGAAGATACAGTACAGAGGTAGGCCAGTCACAGTATCTCGCGTCACTACCCTCCCTGGTCTGAAATCCATATTGCCTTGTGCATCTGGGATGTGAGACGAAATATTGAGCCCCTGAGAGACTACTGCATACTTCCACTCCCTGCCACCTTGTGTCTTACAATTATCGGGGATCACATTCATAGCTTCCCCGTGCTTTGCCTCACCTATGGGTGCCCTTGAACTGCAACTGTAAGCGCTCTAAGACGCATTGTCTCCATCTCCCTTCGCTGCAGCGGGTGCAGACCATGGCCCTAAAGGATCAGTGGTGGGACCCCATTGCTTATGCACTAGTTGATCCAGCTCATGGGATAATGAGACGCACCAGGGCAAAGACGGGCGACCTTCCGAAACACTCCTGAACTCACTCAATGACATGGGACTGCTCCCCTGTGTTAATTACAGAGGACTGCACCCCACCAACGGTACCTGGCACTTTAATAGATAACCTACATGCCATACTCCAAGAGATCAGGGACTCTGATATAGCCATCGAACAACTAATGGGTGAACTTACCACAGACATCAGTCTTCTTAAAGACAATCAAACAACTGAGTGACAAAGTCAAATCACACAAATTGGGCATTACCTCACTGACTCCCTGGCAAAAGGAACAATCTACAACCATAGCTCACCTACAGCGGCAAGTGGAGCGCGCAGAGATGCGGAAAGGCGAGCACACTGTAATGTCAGGATAATTGGTATAACGGAGGATTTGCTCCGCACCCGAGTAGCACTGACAAGCCTGTCCAAACAGTTCCCGGTGGAAAGAGCATAGAGTGGCTGCGAGGAGACCAGTTCCGGGTAAACCTTCTCGAACATTTGTGGACTGCATACTAAATTACAAGGGCAGGGGCGTATTTCTCCAATGAAAAAGTTCCTTTCAAGCACTAAAACAACAACAACCCAACATAGGAATTCAATCTGCCCCGTTATTTCGAGCAAGGCTCAAAGTGATACATGAGCAGAAGACTAACTCTGAAGTTTCATAACTAGTGTGGAACAACGGTTACCAGGCTCCTGGAGAAAAAGTACATCACAGCCCATGATGCCCGAACAGCTGCGACCGCCACACAACAGACAGCGTTTGGCAATGCCTGGAAAAACAAGGTTTCAGCTCTACAACAAGCACAGGAAGGTCAGAAAGCTGCAATACCATCAGCATCTTCCATTCACGTGAGCAGTCCAATTATCAACCCCTGTCTCTCATTGGACAGTGAATCGGAAGTAGACTCAGATGGTAGCTCTGTCTTGTTTTCATAGTTCACATCACAGATGGCTAACAAGTTGTTGAGTTGAGCGCTATGTAAGTACCTTGTTCTTTTGCAAATACCCTCGATGCCGTGCAGGAAACATGGGTCCCATACAATATCAGACCTATTGACTTGTGACACTACTGAGATATTGCTTTCCCCTCACTACCAGATGGGATGATATAGATCATCAACATTACTACCTACAATGCATACTGCCCAAGCATGCTCAGCCTTCCCAGACTATTGGTTGAATGGTATTTCCAACACGATCAAGGCCATTTCTCTTTATTTGTACTCTGATCCATAACTTTTTGTCATGTTGGAGATGGTCTGCATAATCCTATAATTAGCTTATTGCAGAGTACAACCATTTGTTGAATTCCTTGCATGGTTCACCATCTTCATGGCGATTTCCCATGGTGTGGTGCTTCTTGATTTCACCTATGGCCGGAGTTCAGGGCCTGGGATGCCGGCATTTTCCAACTGGACTGCCTACACAAACTGAAAGACTCCCATAGTCTGTGGGCCATGTACCCAAAGAACGATTGCACAAAATGATTTGTTGTTTCTTGGTTCCATTTAGAGTTCTAGTCAAAAGCAGTTCCTTTGTTAGACGTTGCATTGGGGTTGGTTTTGATTTTGTTCCTGTTTAAAGATATATGACATCACTGCAGCCTTTTACATCTATAGCTACCAAATGCCATAATGTGTCAGATTGCCAGTGTAAGTGGTTTATGAATTTTAATGTTTGTACCATACAAGTATAACATGATTACTTGGATGGTCAGGGGCATGGTACTGATACAAAACGCTATAGGATCCTTGCACAGGTACATCTCCGTAATGCACACCTGGGGCTGTATTACAATAAGTGCCCCAGGGACCGACTGGCATTTGCGCCACTTTGTGCAGATCTGAGGCACTTGGGTATCACAGAAGAGGGTGCAGACACCTGTGCGTCCCGTTAAGTAATACCAATATGGTTGCCGTATTTAAAGCACTAGTGCTACCATCTGGGGGTGTCCCCTAATTTGCACAAGGGCGTCCCCTATGCAAATGAGGGAATTTCCTAGCTTCTGCACCCACGCCATATTTCAGCTGTGGGCACAAACACAAAGAAGCTCTCAGGGGGTGCACTGTGAGTGCTCCCTCAGAGCAGCCCTCTGGAGGAGGTCGTATGGACCCCCAGTTATCCCCTTGTATGTGGGTGCAGTCACCAACTGCACCCACCTGCAGGGGGATCTCTAAACCCCTTTAAAAGTGCAGGAGGGTTGCCACCTGCACAGTGAATACACGAAGCGTCCGCTCCGTGTTTTCATATGAATGTGCTGCTGCTGGGGCAGCACAAGTTTGCAGCTGCCATGGAGGCAGCGCATTCCCCATAATAGGGCGAATTGCCCTTGTTTGCGCCCAACACACTTTTTTAAAGATGCACTGGGGGCAAACATAGCCAATGCGTAATACAGACCATGGTGTGCTCGCAGAAGACATTCTTGACAACCAACAAAGCCCTCAAGTTAAGAAAAAAATGGACAGGCCAACTGTTTTACACTTTCTCCTCTGCTAGGGTGCTGCAGTATAGATCCAGCTATAGTCCTCCCCTTTGCAACCGCAGACACCAGAATGGATATACATGGGAGGTGTATCCTGGTGCGTGGTACCCTGGATGGCTCACCTGTAGTACTGGGGAATATCTATGCTCCTAATTCAGAGCAGGATACTTTTTTCTCGCATATTTCCACTGTCCTAGCAGACTGGGCGCACCATCCCTATTACATAGGTGGGGATTTTAACACTGTCCTCAATTAGTGATTTGGATAGATGACACCCCTTGTACCAAATACCAGTTTGGTAAGGCAAGCTAAAGCTCTGAATCAATTGGTGGAGGGCTGGTCCATGTCAGATGTTAGGCGCAATCATAATGCAGGCATGTGCAAGTATTCATTTTATTTACCTCTACACCTGATGCATATGCATATAGATAGGATCCTATGCACGACCTCCCTCCAAACCACCATCACCCTTGTAATGTAATGAGGGAAAACGTTTGTGAATAATAAGTTTTGGAAATTATGTTTATGTGGGGCAAGGTTCTGGCCCCGTCCACACACGGAGGTTACAACCTCTCTTACTGGAAGATGGGGTACTTAGCCACCACAATAGATAATTATTTTGAGGATAACACTGGCACCACCTCATCCCTGCATACAGAATCAAAAGCATTCAAAGTGGCAATACAGGGAGTGTCCAATGGAGCGGTTGGGATGCTTGCAGGACAGTGCTCTGAGAACTAAATCCAGTAGAAAAAAGTCTAGGTCCCCTGGAACAAGCAGCAGCTGATTATGATATGCATGTTGCTGAGTTGCAGGAGGCCAAGATCGAGTGTGCTGAACTAATAGAATGGATTCAAATAATTGATCTTTGAGCGTATATGCAAAAGACCCATGCTGAAATTGATTAATCAGGGGCGTTACTAGCTAGACTTATCAGACCAACACCTCCACCTACACCCATCCTCATGATAACTATGCCACAAACTATTCAGGTCACCACACAATTAGAATTTAACACAGCATTCCATGACTTCGATACTACCCTTTATGCTTCCCCTCCCCCAGCGACTCCCGAAACAATCCCATCTTTCCTAGAATAATTGACCTCAGGTAACGGTTGTGAACCAAAACTGCTTAGGCGCCTGTGAGAAGTTGGCCTGATATATGATGTCTCCAATTCTGGGGGCACCTTGTATCAGTCCAAACAATCCCTTATGGTGTCTGGTTGTAAATCAACCTTATTAGACAAGCTATCCTAATGGTAGCATGGACTAAGCAGCCTTAAAGGCTTAACTCAAGAGGTCGTGTTAAGTGAGCTGTTTTACCAATCACAATCCTGTAATATCAAATTAAAGGACACCACACAAGTTATATATTATAAAAATATATGTATTTATTACTAGAATAATCCTCTATACTCTTTATGAGTCTCTGGTCTAGAAGCAAAAGCGTTTAAACAAAAGCACAGTAAAACATATGAAAGTTGCACAATTATGGATGAGGCCAGGGGCCACGCAAACCATATACTAAAATAGTGGTATAAGTATCACTAATCGAACAGTGGTTAGGCCTAGGGCCTAGGGAATCACTGGGACCAGTTGGGACTAGCAATGCTGAAGTCTGTAAAAGCCAGCGGGATTCGGTTGCAGCGCTTAAAGCACACGCATGCACCAATGCAAAGTCAATGGTGCGTAAAAGTTACAAAGTTACTGTTAAAGGAACCTTCCGACTGACCTAGAAGGAGGAAACTTTAGACATATACACTAGAGGTGTGTACCAGTACAGGAGCACCGGCATGAAACAAGTTACTTACCTGTAACTTTAGTTCTCCAGTATTGGTAACTTTCATAGATTCCCATTGCTTGTATCATTCCCCGTCGTCGGAATGGGAGCCTCGGTAATAATATATATATATATATACCTAGGTAAATACACCCTAATAGGTGTAAAAAAGTAAAAAATTAGGCCTAGGCCTCATTATCTTTTGTAGCCTATTGGTGTCATTATGTAAAAAAACCCAAAGTCACCTTAGCAACCAATCAGATCAGCCTCACCCTGTAGAACCTTCCTGAGAAAGCTCAGAGCCTCAGATTTTCGTAGCCGTTGTCTTGCCACATAATCACCTAGCCCTAAAGTGAGCTTTCCCAGGGGAGGCGTGTGGGCGCATGGGAATCTATGAAAGTTACCAATACTGGAGAACTAAAGTTACAGGTAAGTAACTTGTTTCTTACTCCAGTATTGGAACTTTCATAGATTCCCATTGCTTGTATCAGAGTAGATAGCAGTTAGCATACCTCAAACATTTCGTGCACAGTTACAGAATCATTACAAACTAATGATATCACAGATTATAACAACCATAAATCAGTAACAAAAGCATAAGAAACGAAATGTTTGAAAAAACAGGAGGAGGGAAGAGAGGAAAGCTCACCTCTTATTGGAAGAGATTTCTCAGGACTGCCTGTCCTACAGCCGAATCCTCCTTTGCAGCCGCCTCCAGGCAGTAGTGTCTCGTGAATGAGTGCGTACTGCTCCAGGTGGCCGCTCTGCAAATATCCTTTATGGACACTCCAGCAAACAGCGCTGTTGATGCTGAGATCGACCTTGTGGAATGTGCCTTCACCTGTCCTTGCAAAGGCTTGCCTGCCGCCTGGTGGCAGAACCGGATCGCACTTGTTATCCATCTAGAAATCCCTTGCTTTGACAATGGAAATCCTTTCCTTGGGGCCCCGAAAGCCACAAACAGCTGGGGTGTCTTTCGAAATCCAGCTGTGCGTTGTAGATAGAATTTCAAACATCTCTGAACGTCCAGAGAATGAAGTGTCCTCTCAGCCTGGGTTGAAGGTCGAGGAAAAAAAGACTTCAAAACCACTGGTTCGTTAAGATGAAAGTCTGTCGGTACCTTCGGAATGAACTTGGGGTTCATTCGTAGGATCAATGTATCATTCTTGAACTGCAAGAAGGGTTCTTTGATAGTTAAAGCCTGAAGCTCTCCTACTCTCCTTGCAGAGGTGAGTGCCAAAAGAAGCGCCACTTTCCATGATAGGAACTTTAGGTCCGCCTTATGTACTGGCTCAAATGGCGATCTCATCAGTTGAGCCAGGACCACATTCAAGTGCCACACCGGAGGTGGGGGCCTAACTGGCGGAAAAACTCTAAACAGTCCTTTCAGGAATTGTTTTATTACTCTTGCTGATAATAGAGAAGGGCCCGATCTCGTTCTTCTATATCTGGAAATAGCTGCCAAGTGGACCTTGATAGAAGCATGAGCCAGGCCTGCCTGTGCCAACGATAGAATGTATGGCAAGAGTTGATGCGGAGCTGAAGAGAATGGATGTACTTTTTCTCTCTGGCACCACAAATAAAACCTCTTCCATTTCGCTCTATATGTCTTATTAGTGCTAGGAGCTCGTGCCTGTGCCAAGATGTTCCTGCATTCTTCTGAGATGTTTAAATCCTTAAACTCTCTGTATTCAGGAGCCAAGCTGTTAATTGAAGCGAGCTCGGGTTCGGGTGAAGAACCTGGCCGTTGTACATTGACAGAAGTGTCTGTTTGGGTTGCAGATGAATGGGTTGTGTCTCTGATAGAAGAAGCAACTCCGTGTACCAAAACTGGCGAGCCCAGGCCGGCGCTATCATTATCATCCTGCACCTGTCCATCTTGAGCTTCTTGAGGACTCGAGGAATCAGGGGAAATGGCGGAAAGGCGTAAACAAACACGCCTGACCAAGACATCGAAAGGGCATTCCCCAGTGACCCTCGATGGTGTTCCCTGCTTGCATAACACCGGCATTTCTTGTTCCCTGGTGTTGCAAACAGGTCGATCGCTGGGGTCCCCCAACGGAAGAAGATGTCCTTGACCACTGTGCTCTCCAATTCCCACTCGTGCGAGACTGCTCTCAGGCGGCTTAGTGTATCCGCCTTTGTGTTGCATACTCCTGGAAGGTGTTCTGCCACGAGCGTGATGTTCTGCGATATCGCCCATTCCCACAGTATTTGGGCTTCCTGTGAAAGCAGTGGCGATCTTGTGCCTCCCTGCTTGTTGACGTAATGCATTGCGGTGGTGTTGTCCGTCCGCACCAGGATTGCCGAATCTGCAATCCTTGGAAGGAAAGCCAACATCGCCAATCGAATAGCTCTTAGCTCCAGAACGTTGATATGTAAGCGACGTTCTTCCGGAGTCCAGTGACCACTGACCTGGAGGTCTTGCATGACCGCTCCCCAACCTTGAAGAGAAGCGTCCGTGGTAATGACGTGAGGAGCCGGTGCAGCCCTGAAACTGAGTCCCACAGTGAGGTGAGATCTTTTCATCCACCATGAAACCGACCGTTTCATCTGCTGGGTAACCATCACCCTGTCGTCGAACGACCCTTCCACTTGTCTCCACTGAAGGTCCAGTTCTTCCTGCAAGGGGCGCATTCGCAGCCTGCAGTGCAGAATCAATTGAATACAGGATGAAATCGACCCTAGAAGAGATTTGTACGTCCTGACTGTCATCCAACTTTTCTTCTGCAACCGAGTGGCTGACGACATGAGTTTCATCTGTCTCTCTTCCGATGGGAAGGCCTTGCACACCTGAGTATCGAGTATCGCTCCTAAGAATTTCACCGTACCTGCCGGTTGAAGAACCGATTTCTCCTTGTTGAGTTGTAAACCCAGATGAATAAAGAGGTTTAGGCATGTGTTCACTGCTTTTGATGCCTCTTGTAAGCTTGGAGCCTTCAGCAGCCAGTCGTTTAAGTACGGGAATACTTCCAGCGACTGTCTTCTCAGAAATGCTGCTACCGGGGCCAGCACCTTTGTGAATATCAGAGGAGCGGACTTTAATCCAAATGGGAGCACCATGAATTGGAAGTGACTCTTGCCTACTGTAAAGCGAAGGAAACGTCTGTGAGCTGGATGGATCGGGATATGAAAATAGGCATCTTCCAGGTCTAATGTTGCCATGAAGTCGCCTGGGTTCAAGAGGCGCAATGTGTCCTGAAGTGAAATCATCCGAAACGACAGCTTCATGAGATAGGTGTTGAGCTCCCTCAAGTCCAGGATAGGACGCCACTTTTGTTTTGTCTTGCGGATCAGAAAAAAATCTTGAATAGAAACCTTCTCCTCTTTGTGATAGGCGAACAGGCTGGATAGCCCGCTTCAGAAGCATTTGTTGAACTTCCTCTTGTAGAAGGTTTAGATGTTTCGAAGTAGTGGCGTGGGGAGCTCTTGTAGGTGGAAATTCCTGGAATTCTAGTGTATGCCCATTTCGGATGATGTTCAATACCCACTGATCCGATGTAATATCTTCCCAGCTGCTCAGATGTTGTTATATCCTGCCGCCCACTGGAGATCCCAGAAGCGGAGGAACAGTTGGCAGAGTCAGGAGGCCGCTATTGACGCTTGCCAGCGTCCTTGCCCTGACGCCCCTGTCGTCCACGAGCGTTCTGACGAGAGAAAGACTGGGATTGCGACTGTCGCTGATAGTACTGATTGCCGTACTGAGGTCTGTACGACTGCGACTGCTGCGAGTATCGCTGCTGCTGATAACCTCCTCTTGGTGAAGTGAAACCTCTTCCTCGTGCTCCACGGAACGGTGTTTTCCTATATTGTAGGTTTCCCAGAGCCCTTGCTGTCTGTGTCTTTCTTTATACCCTGTAGGGTCTCATCGACATGTTTCCCAAATAACATGTCCCCATCAAAGGGTAAGTCCAAAATCCTATTCTGGACCTCTGGCCGGAAGTAAGTCGTTCGCAGCCACCCTTGTCGCCGAAGAACCGCCGCGCTGCCCAGAGCACGGAAAGAGATGGTGGCGATGTCCATCGCGCAGTCTATCATTTCCGATGAGGAACGTTGCCCTTCTTCTAGAAGTTTCTGTGCTTCGGCTCTAGAATCATCCGTTAGAAGGTCCACATAGTGTGCCACATCACTCCACATCTGGCGGTCGTATCTTGCTAGGATCGCCAATGCATTCGCCGCTCTGACTAATAAGCTAGCCATCGACGAAAAACGCTTCCCCGCGTTGTCCAACCTTCTACCCTCCTTGTCTGGTGGAGTTGTGAGGGTGGCCGAAGGATTCCGTGACTTCTTTTGCGCCGCCTGCGATATGACCGAGTCTGGTCTAGGTTGTCCAATCAAGCAGGCGGGACTGTCATCCGGAGCTTTATATTTTTTCTCCAAGCGCGGAAGAGTTGGAATGACCGTCGCTGGGGACTGCATCACCTTCTTTCCTTCCTCCCATATGTGTTCTACAATGGGAATCGAACGCACCGCCTTACGGTATGCCTCTTTAAAATCGTACAGGAAACAATCCGTAGATGTTGTAGGCATTGTTAGCTTAAAGCCTGCTGTGGCTCTTTCCATCAAACTGAAGAAACCTCCTACATCTGCCGGAGGCGAATCGACCGGGTCTGGCACTGGTGAAGCCGGATCCGGAGCTATATACTGGTTCCATTCGTTATCAGGGTCTTGATCTTGGTTCTGCCCGGTTTCATCCTCATCCGAGGTATCAACTTGGACTTGCGTCTGCAGAGGATATTCCCTCTCATATTCCTCCTGTGCAGGCAGTACTGACTGAGCTGCCACCACCTGCGGTTGAACCTGCGCTTGACCTTCCACTGGTCGCGACCCTTGCCTGCTCCTATACTCCTCCAGCATTGCCCTTAAGTCTGTCAAAAGACTCATAGGCATTGTTACCATGCCCTGCTGTGGTTGGGTTTCCTGGTATGGGACCTGTTTTTGTGGTCGCTGTTCCTGTTGATAATAATACTCCTCATCCAAGTCCGAATCATGGTATTTTAGATTCAACTGAGATGGACTGTATGCATCCCCATACATCTCATTCTCCTCCTCTGAGTAGTCCTCCTCATCCAACAAAAGGGCTGGAGGTAATGAAGGCACCTTTCTAGGTGAAGTCATATCTGGAGTTATCCTCCTCTTTCTGATGTTTTCTGCAGCACCTGCCGTCGACGGCGTTGAAAACAAATCCACATTCTCCTTATTTTGAATCGTCGTCGACGGGACCGTTGACGAGAGTCCCTTCACCGTCGACGGGATCGTCGACGGAACGGTCATCGTCGACGGGCTCATCATCGTCGACGGGATCGTCGACGGAACCGTCCTCGTCGACTGGCTCGTCGTCGTCGACGCGATCGTCGCCGTCGAGATTGCCACCGTCGACGGAATAGTCATCGTCGACGGGATGGTCTTCGTCGACGTGGTTATCGTCGTCGACGCGGTCGTCGATCCAGTCTTCGTCGACGGAATCGACGTTGAAGTCTTCGTCGGCGCTCTCGTCGTCGTCATCCTCGTCGTCGCTGGATGGCTCGTCGACGACTGAGGAGAAAAATTCACCTCAGATGCTTTAGAGTCTTTCTTGACCACTGTAGAGGCCTCCACAGTCGGTTTTTTGAAGGACTTGGCTACTTTTTCCTGGTGGGGAGGCCCAGCCGAGCTCTCATCCAGTTTAGCCTTTTGCACCTGTGGTGCTTGCCTTTCCCTCACGTGAGGAGATTCGTTAGGCCCTGGCTTGCCAGACCTATCAGAGGTCCCACGCATAGCCTTTGAGGGGGGTTCAGTTGAAACCTCCACAGATGATCCACCCCTCTTCAACGATGTCTTAGAAGATGATGATCTGGCATCTTCCTCATCACCAGAAACCACTACTTCCCTCCTTTCCAACTTCCTGAGCCACAGAAGTAGCCTTCCTTCACGATCACGGAGGGTTTTCACTGGCATCCTCCTGCATATACTACACCCCTCTACCTTATGGTCTGGGTATAGACAGTATATACAGTCATTATGTTGATCTTCAGCATAAAGTCGTTTTTTGCCACAAGTGGCACAAGACCTGAAAAGGCTCTTCTTTTCCTTATCAGCCATGTCAAGGTTGAAAGAAATCCTGTCAGAAAAACTGTTTAAATAGTACCTCAAGTAGAAGTTAGAGCAGAGCTCTAAGGAGACTCCCTGTCACCAACGATGCGGTAGAAAATCTGAGGCTCTGAGCTTTCTCAGGAAGGTTCTACAGGGTGAGGCTGATCTGATTGGTTGCTAAGGTGACTTTGGGTCTTTTTACATAATGACACCAATAGGCTACAAAAGATAATGAGGCCTAGGCCTAATTTTTTACTTTTTTACACCTATTAGGGTGTATTTACCTAGGTATATATATATATATATATATATATATTATTACCGAGGCTCCCATTCCGACGACGGGGAATGATACAAGCAATGGGAATCTATGAAAGTTCCAATACTGGAGTAATGCTGAGTTACCTCATCCACAGGAAGAGGGTGCACAGGTGCAAAGTAGTGTCGGGTTTCGTCACGCAGGTCTATGGTGCCTGAAGATGAAGATGCTGCAGGCGTCGAGAAGAGAAGTGTCCGGTGTGATCCAAGGGTGGATCGAAGATGTAGAGTACCTGAAAGCAGAGGGGACAGAGTCTGGGTCACTCAGCAGTGACCAGGGTGGAACTAGGAAGGAACCAGGCAATGTCGGGCGCAATCAGGTGGTTGTCGAGAAGCTTCTCTCCGCTGCCACGTGGACTCTGGGGCACCGAGGATGTCCAGGAGTGGATCACGAGCTGTCCCACGAAGGCTCTTGCTGTCGGCGGTGTCGGCTTCCGGATTGGAGCAAACAACCCTTGACAAGCGCAACCCACGCAGGATTCAAAGATCGCTTAATACTCGGACCAGCAAGGTCAGAGCGGGTGCTCCTTTTCAGGGGAGCGAGGGCCAGTCCAGAGCAACCGGACTGGCAGGTCCAATTCAAAGGTACGTCGGTACTGGGGCCGCAAGCCAACGGGCAAGCGACCGGACCAATGCGTTGAGCCAAAAAGTGCAGACGGGCCCCACGCAGCACTCGGTGAGTGTAGAGGGGTGAGCTTCGTTGCAGGAGTGGCTCAGGGCTGGGCTTCTCAAACCCCAATGCACAGCTTCGAGAGAGCCTCGGAAGCTGCATGGTCAGCGCCTCGTGGTCTTTTCAAGATGGCCGGCCCCAAGCTTCAGGTCGCCTCCACGGGTCTCAGCTCTGCAGGGACTGTGGATTGGGCGGTTAGAAGGCAGGAACGCTGGGTCTTGTCGTACTCCGTCGCTCGAGTTCCGGCGGGAACTGCAACAAAGGAAACGTTGAGGTGCCGGATGGTGCCTGTTTGCACAGGGTGGTCACTCCTTGACCACAAGGGAGATTTTTCAGTCTTCTACGTCGAGTAGGATGTCGAAGGGTCCAGAGTTTCGTTTCATAAATTTCAGTCAGGATAATCTGATGTGCGTTGGCACTACTCCCACTCTTATACCAATCTAGTGGGCTGGATTACCTGCTAGGTCCCTCCTATGGGTGGGACCCAGGAAGGGGGTGGTTACACCCCTTTCCCTTTGTCCAGGGTTGCGCTGGGACTAGGGCTGGTGTGCCCCAGAACCGGTTTGACCGGATTATGTAAGGGAAAGCCTTGTGCTCCCCAGGCACTGTCTGGTTTCTTTCAAACCTCCCTGCTACAATCCACTATCTCCTGTCTGGGGTGGTGTGACACCTCCCCGCGACAGGAAACCCTTTGTCCAGGCCTCCCTGGCTGAGTTTCGGTCAGCAGCAGTAAATCAGACTCGTGTCTGTGGCAGAAGCGTCCATTTTGTGATGCTGAAGCTCTTTTAAAAATCAACCGTGTTTCAGTAAAGTAACATGTCTTCTCCCTCTAGAAGGGTGGAATGCTACCCAGGACTGGCGAGGGGGTAGTATTCCAAAACGAATGACACCAAACACAACATGTTTTAATAAAGCCAAACCAAAGTTAGCACATAACCGCGATGGATTGTAACTCACTTAAGAGTATATGGTATGGCATTATCCCGGAACAGCTTAGGGAATTGGTCCCGACAGCTGCAGACAGGCTCAGCTCATGCTAGAGCACCATCTCACATAAAACCAAGCACTCTGCCTCCAGGATTGTTAAGGCCTGCCATATGAGTGACTTATAGGTATATATGTGTCCAGATAAAGGTTTAGATATAGGTATACTATATCTAACCAAGGGGTGATTACACCAACTTGCCCCAGCTGAGTGATCAGCCAGTTGTGTCGATTTAAGTACCAGCCAGGGGTGGCAAAAGATATGCTGCAGCCCCTGGTAGGCCTTGTTGGCACCTATGCCCTGAGCACGTATAGTGCATGGTACAGGGGCTGACAAGGTTTCCAGTTCCAATTGGGTTATGTACCTAGTCAAGTCAAGTCAAGTCAGAGAATTTGTATAGCGCACTACATACCCAGAGGGTCTCAAGGCGCTTAGACAGGGGAGGAGGATTACTTGTCAAATATCCACGTTTTAAGTTGTTTTCTGAATGTTAGGTGGTTCTGGGTAAGGCGAAGGTAAGCGGGGAGTGAGTTCCATGTCTTAGCAGCCAGGTATGAGAAGGATCTGCCTCCCATGGTGGTCTTGTTGATGCGAGGTACAGTGGCGAGGGCTTGGTTGGAAGAACGTAGTTGGCGGGAGGGGGTGTAGAAGGACAGTCGTGAGTTGAGGCATTCTGGTCCGATGTCGTAGAGTGATTTGTGTGCGTGGGTTAGCAGTCGGAAAGTGATTCTTTTATTGACGGGTAGCCAGTGGAGGTCTTTAAGGTGACCAGAGATGTGTTCGTTGCGTGGGATGTCTAATATGATCCTGGCTGAGGCGTTTTGGATTCGTTGGAGTTTCTTCTGGAGTTTAGCGGTAGTGCCTGCGTAGAGGGTGTTTCCGTAGTCCAGTCGGCTCGTGACCAGAGCATGGGTGACTGTTTTCCTTGTTTCGGTGGGGATCTAGCGAAATGTTTTTCTGAGCATGCGAAGAATGTTGAAGCAGGAAGAGGATACGGCGCTGACTTGTCTGTTCATTGAGAGTGAAGAATCCAGGATGACGCCTAGGTTCCGTGCGTGGTCTGTCGGGATGGGTGCTTTTCCAAGGGCTTGCGGCCACCAGGAGTCGTCCCATGCAGAGGGGGATGTCCCTAAGATGAGGACTTCTGTTTTGTCTGAGTTCAGTTTCAGACGGCTTTGTTTCATCCATTCGGCAACTTCTTTCATTCCTTCGTGTAGGTTAGTTTTGGCGGTGCTGAGGTCATTGGTGAGAGAAAGGATTAGTTGAGTGTCATCGGCGTAGGAGATGATGTTGAGGTTGTGTTGGCGGGCGATGGCCGCGAGGGGACTCATGTATACGTTGAAGAGGGTGGGGCTGAGTGAGGATCCTTGTGGTACTCCACAGATGACTTCAGTGGCCTCGGACTTGAATGGTGGGAGGCGGACTCTCTGGGTTCTTCCGGAGAGGAACGAGGTGATCCATTCAAGTGCTTTTCCTTGGATTCCGATGTTATTGAGGCGTTGTAAAAGGGTGCTGTGGCAGACTGTGTCGAATGCTGCAGAGAGGTCGAGGAGGATGAGGGCGACTGTGTCTCCATTGTCTAGTAGAGTTCGAATGTCGTCTGTTGCTGCGATGAGGGCGGTCTCAGTGCTGTGTTTTGCTCGGAAGCCAGATTGTGAGGAGTCTAGGGATTCGTTGGCTTCGAGGAAGGCGGCGAGTTGGTTGTTGACAGCTTTCTCGATGACTTTGGCTGGGAATGGAAGGAGCGAGATGGGACGGTAATTTTTGAGTTCGGTGGGGTCCGCTGTGGGTTTTTTCAGAAGGGCCGTGAGTTCAGCGTGTTTCCAGTCTTCCGGGAAGGTGGCGGAGTTGAGGGAGCAGTTGATGACGTCACGGAGGTGCGGTGCTATGACGGAGTCTGCTTTGTTGAAGATGTGGTGAGGACATGGGTCTGTGGGGGATCCTGAGTGGATGGAGTTCATCAGGCGGATTGTGTCCTCAGTGGAGACTGGGTTCCAGGTGTTAAGGGTGTTCACGGGGGGAGAATGTTCGGCAAATGGTCGGGTGGGTTGATCTCCGGGTTGGTTGTCGAAGCTGTTGTGGATGTCTGCAATCTTGTTGTGGAAGAATGAGGCTAGGGAGTCGCAGAGGGCTTGAGAGGGGGTGATGTCGTTGGAGTTGGCTGAGGGATTGGTAAATTCCTTGACGATGTTGAAAAGTTCCTTGCTGTTGTGGGCGTTGTTGTCAAGTCGATCCTTGAATGCTGTTTTCTTGGCCTTTCGTATTAGTTGGTGGTGAGTGCGGGTGGCGTTTTTGAAGGCGTCCTTGGTGCTACTGGTTGGGTCTTTTTTCCAGGCCTTTTCAAGGGAGCGGCAGAGTTTCTTGGACTTCTTAAGATCATCGTTGAACCATGAGGCCTTTTTGCTGCCAGGTTTGCTTTGACGTTTTTTCAGTGGTGCTAAGGTGTCGGCGGTGTTGGATAACCATAGGGTGAGGTTGGCGGCGGCTTCGTTTGCGTTAGAAGAGTGGGCTGGGGTGTTTAGAAGGAGCGATGCGGAGATTTGGTCCGTGGTGATTTTGTTCCAGTTTCTTTGCAGAGTTGGTTGGAGGTGGTTGGTGGGTTTCGGTTTGTTGTAGGTGAAGTGAACGCAGCTGTGGTCAGTCCAGAGGAGACCCGTAGTGTGGCTGAAGGAGACATGATTGCTGGAAGTGAAGATGGGGTCGAGTGTGTGACCTGCGATGTGGGTGGGGGAAGTGACTAGTTGTTTAAGTCTGAGGTTGGCGAGGTTGTCCAGCAGGGTGGTGGAGTTGCGGTCGTTGGTCTTTTCAAGGTGAAAGTTGAGGTCTCCCAGAAGGATGTAGTCTTTGGAGGGGAGCGCGTGTGGGGTGATGAAGTCCGTGATGTCTTCACTGAATTTTGCGCGGGGTCCTGGTGGTCTGTAGAGGAGGGTGCCTCTGAGTGTGGTTTTGGGGTCGATGTGGATCTGGAAGTGAAGGTGTTCGGAGTTGGCGAGGTTGGCGTCAGAGCTGGTTGAGATGCGGATGGATTTCTTATGGACGATAGCGATTCCTCCTCCTGTGTGGCTGGTACGGTCCTTGCGAATGATCTTATAGTCTTCAGGAATGGCAATGGTGATGTCTGGGGCGGAGGAAGCGTTCATCCAAGTTTCTGTTAGGAAGGCGACGTCTGGAGAGATGGTGTCTAGTAGATTCCATAGGTCGATGGCGTGCCTGTGGACCGACCGGGTGTTGAGCAGGATGCATTGTAGGTGGTTGGGGTCGGGAGTCAGAGGTGTGGGCGTAGCGGAGATGTTGTCGGTGCCGCTGAATTTGCAGGAGTAGCAGGAGAAAGGTCCATGGGTGTGTCCAGGAGCGGCTTGGACGCAGTTGGGGGCGCGTCCGGGGTTAAGGGCTAGGAGGGTGGCGGCATCGTAGGTAATGCGGGAGGGCTGGGCAGCGCGAGGGGCAGGGGGTCTGGCGCTGGGCGCGGTCGAGGCGCGGACGGGCGTAGACGGGCTTACCTTTGGCGCACCTTCGGCGTGTCCGTAGCGCGTGGACGCTGCGCGTGGGGGCATTTGGCCATAAATGGATGGTGGGAGGGGCGGAGCGTGGGAGGGGCTGCTGAGAGGCGGTCTCGGGGAGGCGTGTCAGGGGAAAGGACAACACACAAGATGGTGGTGGAGCCAAAATACGAAACTGATCTAACTATCCCAGCAAGCACAGCCAGGTTAGCGCTAACACTATAATCAATCTGCGCTCACAGAGCGCTCACAATACTGCACCGTTACAACTCGCTGCAAGCTCAATGCTAACAAAATGCTCAGCGCGCAGTTCCTAGCGCTACAATACCACTCTCGAGATGATTAATGCCGAGGAGTCACGCTTCCAAATAAGTTTCAGCTGAGGGCTCTGGTCGCTGCAATTAGCTCGAGTCAGGGAGCGTGAGGGGGGAGCGGCCGTTCAGGACGAGGTCCAGGCGGTCACAATCTGCCTTGGGAGGACGGGAACCCTCTGTTCGTGGGTGGGAGGGGCTGCTGGGAGGCGGTCTCGGGGAGGCGTGTCAGGGGAAAGGACAACACACAAGATGGTGGTGGAGCCAAAATACGAAACTGATCTAACTATCCCAGCAAGCACAGCCAGGTTAGCGCTAACACTATAATCAATCTGCGCTCACAGAGCGCTCACAATACTGCACCGTTACAACTCGCTGCAAGCTCAATGCTAACAAAATGCTCAGCGCGCAGTTCCTAGCGCTACAATACCACTCTCGAGATGATTAATGCCGAGGAGTCACGCTTCCAAATAAGTTTCAGCTGAGGGCTCTGGTCGCTGCAATTAGCTCGAGTCAGGGAGTGTGAGGGGGGAGCGGCCATACAGGACGAGGTCCAGGCGGTCACAATCTGCCTTGGGAGGACGGGAACCCTCTGTTCGTGGGTGGGAGGGGCTGCTGGGAGGCGGTCTCGGGGAGGCGTGTCAGGGGAAAGGACAACACACAAGATGGTGGTGGAGCCAAAATACGAAACTGATCTAACTATCCCAGCAAGCACAGCCAGGTTAGCGCTAACACTATAATCAATCTGCGCTCACAGAGCGCTCACAATACTGCACCGTTACAACTCGCTGCAAGCATGTATGTGAATTTAAAGAGAGAACAGGAGGCTGTGGGTCTGATTAGCAGGCCCACAGCCACATTAAGTCGAAAACCAGTGAAGCAAAAAGCAAAAATTTGGGGTGACCATAGGATAGCAGACCCTACTCTCCTACAGCGCCCCATTACATCCTGTGAAATTACAGATGCTACTAGGGAATTAGCCTGGAACAAAACCCACAGGTTAAATGGTTTATGACTGGAATGTTACGCCATATTCGCCATACTCCTGTTGCCGCAACTTAAACGCCTTTATAAGCACGCTATGGCCATAGGCAAACTACCCCCACAACTGCACAAGCTCTTGTCAACTCTTTATTCAAACCTAACAAGTCTTCAACTTATTTGTCCTCATACAGGTGTCTTTCATTACTCAACACTGAATAAAAGATTCCCATGCTCCTGAAACTCCTCTACTTTCAACAACGTGGCTTTGTCCCCAACCACAGCACATGCTTTAACATACGCAGATTACACCTTATCACAGATGCCATCAAAGGGCGCCTTTAATGGGATGGGTGACTTTCTCTGTACCTAAAACAAAACTTTGATACCCTCAGTTGGTATTTCAGGAACCCACCTACATCCTACCTATCTCCAATGGGTGAGACTGCCATATGCGGTTCCCACTGCAAGGGCGCGAACAAATCACCACATTTCATGCCTATTCGATTCACCGTGGCACCAGACAAGGTTGCCCACCATTGCCACTCCTCTTTGAGTTGGCCTTTGTATCCTTAGCACAGTGATCACAACAAGATGCCAACATCTGGGGAATCCCAATAGGGCCCATTACCCATGCAATATCACTATATGCCGATGATATGATTCTCTATTTAGATTCTCTATGTAAAGGATATGGCTGAGACTGCCAGAGTGTTCAACACATTTGCGATACCTTTGGGTCTACGTATCAACATCAACAAATCCTACATATTCTCAAACAACACTGTCTACAATAGGCTGTTCTTCCCTTTCGGTGACATGAAAATACAAATGAAGCCTTATTAATTCCACTATATGTGAATACAGGTTTATCAAGATATGGCAGATGTTCTGGAGAGCTATCTTAAAAAACCATCATGGCTCTTAAGTACCAAATCAGTGTCTGGAACACTCTACCACTCTCAGTGGTGGGCCAACTAGCCCTTGCCAAAATGGTGATGTTACAGCACCTGCTTTATCACTTTGCAAACATCCCGGCTGTAATCCCTGCTCACACTTTCAAAATACTCAATACCCTCTTAATTGATCAATTATGGGGCAATAGACACTGCAAGGTTAGTTTATCAAAACTTTAATTAAGGCCTGACCGAGATGGGGATGCATGCACCAGATTTCAAATTAGCTGGGCAACTGCAGTGACTTTTAAACTGGTTAGCCTGCCGCAACCTAGTGATCCGCTACACCAAAGCCTTGCTAAATCAGGGCAAACCCCATTATATATTCTGTCCCGGCTCCCGCTTATTGGCTGACAGCCCTCTACTACTGCGGATTGCCTTTGCATATCGGAAAATGGTACTGCGCTGCACCGCTAAAGAACCCTCGGGCCCCAACAAACTGCAAACAGATTGCGACCAAAGACACAGAGCGGGGTTACCACTGTAGGCAACCTTTTTAAGGATGGCCCTCTTCTGAATTATACCGATTTTATTCACACCCAAAGCCTACCGAAAATACTTTTCTTGAACCGTGCCAGCGTCACCAGGTATGTGCTTCTTCATTGGGCGCTTGGAGGCTCCGAACCCCCCACACAAATTAGTTCAGATACTACATACAATGGGACATGGAGACACCTGGTTCGTTGGATATATCGGGGCCTTTGTACACACCTGCTAGTTTCTCTGTCCACATTACAGACTCAATGGGTGGAGGACGTGTCCAGTAGCCTGCAAGACAAGGAATAGGTATTCCTTCTAGAATATTCCAGGTAAGTCTCACGTAATACCCAATTTAAGTTCATTCATTTTTTCATACTACATCTGGCTTACCTCACACCACACCATATGTTCCCTACAGCCCTGCCTACATGTCCATGGTTGTCATGCCCTTGACGCCAAACTTCTGCACAGGTTATGGGACTGCCCCTTAATATCTTACAGGGTACATAGTAGTACTACCTTGGGGGAATTCACTGAATGGACCAATGGCAATCAACAGTACAATGCATTTTAAGCCTGCTTCCTAAACGTAATGGACAAAGTGACAACTCGTCTTGTGGACCTGGTGTTCTTGTTGGCATCTGACATATACTCCTAGCTTCTGTTGATTATAGTCCCACCACACCACCATGAGTAAGATCTACTCACATGGTTACCCCCACTTTTTGCCTGGTGTCCGTGTGTTTTTGATTTAGCCTGCCCCAGTGATGCCCAGGCTAATTTGTGGCAGCACTTGCACAGCTGTCTACCAAACAGAATGGGAGAAATGGCCCAATAAGCATGAAGTATTCACCGACCGCAATGCTAGGCTTTAGGAAGCAAACATTTTCTTCCAAAGTGATTCCAGTCTCTTGGATTCTCTGTCCGGGGAGCGAAAGGAATGCACCCTGGGAAGTAGAAGCTTGCACAACCACACTTTCAGGGCTGGGCTTGGCTGAGGAACTTTGGGTTGCCCGGAGCAGGGCGAGTGCGGCATGCAACTGTCCTGTTCACAGAAACCCTTGTGCTAGGCCTGGACCAAGCACCTATAAGGGCATCAGTAAGTGCTTTGTTAAAAGTCAATAAGGGTTTGGAGGTGGAAGCCCCAGGCTGAAGCACTTCAATCAGAAGATTAGTTCTGACCTGCATGGAGGGCAAGTCCAGTCCAAAGAGCTCATCTGCCCTCCTTACCACCATGGCATAAGAAGCCCCGTTCTGCGAAGCCGCAGTTGCAGAGAAAGCATGCCAGTATCTGAGAATGTGTCCAGTCCACTGGCTTCCCCAAGTTCCTCATACCAGTCCATCTAATTTGCAGACTCATCTTGGTGTTCTAAAGGGTCCATAGACCCCTCGTAGTCCTCTCCGTGCCTGAAACGTCATGAAGATGACCAGGCAACAGCATAGAAACCTGGGTTCTACCAGCACTGGAATCTGCGTCGATTGATGCCGTTCCGACTCTGTCGTCAGGGAGGAGGATGGGGCTAAAACTGACAGTGGGCGCCTGCAGCACAGAAGGCACTGACTTCGGTTCCAACGCCAAAGAAGGTCGCGTAGGCACGACTGGTGCCATCCAGGATCGGGAATTGGATCCTGAGCCCCCATCGGCACCCTGGTCAGAGCCGACTGTGTTGAATCTGATCGGGCCCATTACAACCCTGTGGGGCCCAAAGGCTTACCAAAGAGGTCCAGCCCGCTCTAATATGCTGCACACAGCCTCATAAAACACTAATTTGAGTGGGGTTCGCTTCAGCTCCCAGAAAAGGAGGGAAGCACCAAGTCGACCCTGGCTGCAGCTCTGCAGAACTCTGCTTAGAGTGCCACTGCTCCTTACCTTTCTCTCCGGCAGACAGATGAGGTGAAGATGAAGTCTGTTTGGACTTCTTTTCCTTGTACGCCTTCCCTGAGTGTCCTGAGAATCTCTAGTGGGAGGAAAAGGACTTTGTTTCTCCAGGAGCAGTCCCGTAATCACCTTTTCTTCGATATGGACGGGAATCTCAATGGAGTCTCGCTGACTGGTGTCGACTGCTGGGCCAAAAGGAGCTTTAGAGACAGCTCCTGCAAGGCCTTTCGAGCCATAACCTGACAGTCCAAGCACGACTGAGTCGTGGTCACGCTCAAGAAACCAGAGGCAGACGAGCTGGGGATCGGTAACCAAGATGGCAGGGTAACAATCAACACACGGTTTAAAGCCTGTCTTCCTTAAAGACATCCCTCAACACACAAAGGAAAAATGTTTGAAGTCAACAAACAGTTGAAAAAAACTGTCAAAAAGTGACAGAGGGGTAGCTCTTCCCATATAAGTGCTTAACTGGCGTGGAAAGAAAATAATTGACGTCTGCAAACCTGGGTGGCACCTATACAGGTGACCACGACGACCCAACCGACGCCAATGATGTCACACAGAGCCTAATGGAGCTACCCGATGACACACGGAAGGGGTACTGCTCACGCAAAAGTTTCCAGTTCCAGCCTGATGCCTGGGAAATTCAAAAGTAAGGAATCTGCAGCTGGAAATATCTATCAGATATTATAGTGCTGCACAAAAATTCTTCTTTGAGCACACCTCCATTCCTTTTTGACCCTGGGAATGGAGTTCAAACAGAAGCACATTAAATCATATACTATGAATAGCCCATACAGTCTTCATACAACCACGGTCCATTTTCTAAAGAAACATATTTAGATTTACTATCTTGGTCACTTCCAGCAATCAGCTTTTATTCATCTGTGCTAACTTCCTCATCTTACCCCGTATTGCGTAAGAGTTACAACTCCTACAACGTAAGTGTCACAGTTGTGAAATTTGCTCTTGTAGCCTTAAGATGTGAAGTTCATCTGGGATTAAAACAAATAATTGTAAAAAAAAAATTGCTTTGGTCTCAAATCCCATTTTCTTTCTTGGTGCGCTGAAGGTCCACAAATCTTTCGATTCGATTCCTACATTGTCACACAACCATCTCTGAATAAGTGCTTTTCAAATAAATGTAACAATGCTAAGTGCGTAATTTCTTTTCCACTTACCCCATTTCTAGATGGAAGTGTCTTGCATGCTGCAGATGAAAATTGCAAATATGTAAGAACTGGAGGAACATAATTCATTGGATTTCTCCCTTGAGGTGATATTACAAGAGTATCGCAACCATGAACTATTGAAGGCCAACAGTAGGATTCTGTAAAATTTGGTCCACAAAACTGATTTCGGGTGAGCTCCTAAAATTGCGAGAAATAGAGAATTGAAAATGTTACCAGTACGGAGAGCCAGAATTACCCTATAGGTTTTCATTATTTTTCCAAAGCTTTCATTAGTTTTTTTTCCCATATAACAATCAAATAAAGTAAACAAAAAACATAGTACAATATAACTGCCATCTATATCAGATGCAACATTTGATGCGACTAGAGCAAGACTACTATGACACAGACTATGGTGGATGTGTCGAAGGCAACATTTTATATTCCTATATTCTCTGTAGGAGCAAGAAACCCTCTAACATTACACAAGACAAAAAGATGGGAAGAAAAATAAAGGAGAGAGAGAATAGAAGTGTGTAAAACAGATTAAATGTTGTAGAGCCAGCCCCACTAATACGAGCATGTTAAGTATACATTTATCAGTGATTATAAAATGTCATTCTGAAGAATCATCCTATTAGCTTGAAGTGTTTAAAAATTAAGATATTTTTAAAGGCTTAAATGACTGCAGTGATTTATCAAACGCTACAATAAAGGTCCACCCTTGGATATTAGGTTTTCAAGATCATATATACTGTTGCACCAATGGTGGGCATTGCTCATGCCCACGATGTGTGGTTTGAGCACCCATCCGCTCTTTTCTAATGCGAAAGGATGATTTAAACTACAAGGGCTAATCACAGCTCCAGCAAAAGGATGTTATAATTAGATACAGCCAGATCACAAGAATTGGTGTGTGGGCCAAGGCAAGTAGGGAAAGTTTGGGTGTAATTTGTGTTCAAACAAATTTAAGTCAATGCTTATCAAGTAGCCATTCCAGACATCTTCAATATGTGTATAATTGGAATCATTGTGGATTAAATCCCCCTGTCCATTTTATTGAAAGGTCACCAAGGATAGTATAACATCCAGATGGCTGGATCAGGAATCAGCAACTATAGAAGATATTTTAGATATGATGAGGTATTTACTGTACACGGGCCACAGTTGTAGCAGAAATCATGAATTGACAGACATTACACTTGATCTTAATTACCAATGATAAACTGGAAACATTTGCTTTATTAATTTTAACTTGAGAAAGCTCACATGTTAGCAGATTCTAATATATTTTTTTTTTGGGAAAACCTTTATTTAACATACAAACACGGGCCTACAACCCCAAGGGCTGGCCGCTAAGCATTTTAGTACGTTATTGCAATCCAACTTCAGACCCAGCCTCCCTGGGGAGCACAGGAACTCTATCCACAAAGCGCATCAGTTGCAAAGGCAGTTCAATTCGGAAACAGGATAGGAGGTTTTCATTTTACATATAAAAAGTTGAAAGGATCAGGTGTCGTACAGTGTCTCGGATCACAAAAGGGGGGCGAGCAAAAGAACAACGTGTCCAAAATAAGTTCGCTATCATGTAATAATATAATAATAATAATCTTTATTCGGTTTTTTAGCATTTGCAAAACCATAAAAGATGACATTCAAACATTCACAGTAAAAATTTGCAGTTGAATATACATTTAAAAGAAGAGAAAGTGCCTAGAATTTACGTGCCATATAGAATTGTCTTTTTAGTTTAAAGATTGTTTCTGTGTCTCAAAATGCACTTTAAAAAGTTCAACACATGATACACAATGGTTTCAGAGTCCAGAGATTGAAGTGCTAGCATAGCTGGACGACATTGTCTATAACCCCATTTTTTTAGTAAGGGGATAAGCCATATTTTTCGGTGGGTGTGGAAGAACTTGCAAAACAATATTGTATGCATGGTGGACTGTTGAGAAAGATCATCGCAAGGACACAGGTCCAGCTGAGTTTTCCAGTTATTTTTTTCCGGAAATGTCACAAGTCTGAAGAACAGGTTCATTCTGAACCTTGTTAAAAGCATTTTTTCGTATGCGGTGATCTCTAAAGTCAAATAGAGCTGGATTTTTGGAGACTGCTGTGTTAAAATCGCATGCATGGTAGATTTTTTTGAGATCAATGAAGACAGTCTCAAAGATTCCAAATGGCTAAATGCAGTCTGTTTCAGTTCTTTTTTGGATATGTTTTTTAGGTCTTCTGGTTTATGATAATATTGTTGTAGACCCATGTCGGAAAAGAAGTGTCTTACATAGGAGAGCCAAGCTATTTTGTGGGCGTGGTCCAACTCCATAATGTCCTGTACGATGCTTTTGGTCAGAGTATTCTTTTCCGACAGCCAGACTCGCCTCCAAAGTAAGAGAGGTTGGATTTTAATTAAATCCTCAATGTATGATATTCCCAGTTCTATGTGTGAGGCATAGGTGGAGGTGCCTCGTGGTGTTGATAGAAGGAATCTTATGAAAGTGTTTTCCTCTTTTTGAATAGAGCCAGTAGGAATATGACCCCAGATCCCTGCGCCGTATAATGCGATGGATTGGCATTTCGCAGCATAGATCTGTAGTAGTTCTACCTGGGGTTTTTTCCCAAGTTTGTTTGAGAATTTCATTAATGCCATAATTGCACGTTTAAATAAATGTCTCCTAGCCTCAACCGCCGCTTTCCAATTTAGGGCGTCATCAATCACAACCCCTAGATAGGGATATTGTGAGGTCTTTTCTATTTTTTGTTCTTTCAAGTAAATGGATTTAGGAGCTTTTCTTGGTCCACCGACCACCATGACAAAAGTTTTTTTAATGTTGATGTGCAAGTCCAGAGCACCCATGAAATCTGCATATTTAGATAAGGATTTCTGCAGTTCAATGGGGGTACGCGCTAGTATAACAGCGTCGTCCGCGTATAATAGGGCGGGGATCAGGCGGTCTTTTGCTCTAGGGAGGTCCCTTCCTCCTCTCAACATGGTCTCTTCTAATCCATTGGTGTACAAGGAGAAGAGGAATGGGGCCAAAACACAGCCTTGCCTCACTCCCCGCTCTATTTTGAATGGCCTCGTCAGTTCGCCTCTTGTCCCAAACCTCACTTTCGCCGTGGCTTCACTGTACAGCTCTCTTAAAAAGTCCAGAAGGGGGGATCTACCCCCATTTCGCTCAGCAGTGACCAAAGCTTAGCATGCGAGACACAGTCGAATGCGGAGGACAAATCTACATAAACCATGTAGATGGCACCAGGTTTGGCGTGGGTGTACTTTGATGTTAACAAGCTTAGATTTAAGGCCTGTTCGATGGTTCCAAAACCCTCTCTGAACCCGAACTGCAGGTCCGAGAGAATCTTTTTATCCTCCGCCCAGTCTTGTAGTTTTTCAAGGAGGACTCGGCCCACAACTTTGCCCAAAGAGTCAAGAAGAGATATTGGTCGATAGCATTTAGGATCTTGTCGGTCCCCCTTCTTAAAAATTGGTACCATGGTAGAGGAGGACCATGAATCTAACAGACCAAGTTTGGTTGTTGCCATGCAAACTCTTGTAATTATTGGTACCCAGAGGTCAGGAAGATGTTTGAATAGATCGACTGGGACCCCGTCAGGGCCGGGGGCTTTCTTGCTCTTGCTTAGGGATAGCGCCAGTTCAAAGTCCTGCAAATCCACCTCCAGTGGTATAGGATAGGTTACTACAGTGGTGGTATACTGGGATTCTTCAGTACTAGATGTCAAATTGAAGATTTTCGAGAAATAATTCACCCACGTGTCCTCATCAATAGCCACGTCGATTTTTGGGCCGTTGGAATCGGTTAGGAATGGGGTTTTAACTATTTTCCAGAATGCCTGGCTGTCTTTCGTGAGTGCACTCCGATGCAAAGCATCCCACAAGGATTGTTTTAGCTCTTTTTTCCTTGTTTTTCTGACAGAGTTATACTCCCGTCGAAGTGATTGGATATTTAACTTGTCTCTGTTTGGTTTTCCGAGAGCTTTCCTCAGATTAGTATGCGCTTTGGTACAGTCTCGGTTAAACCATCCTGTGGAACTTTTTCGATTAGATGTTTTAGTTAAAAAGTTTTTAATTTGTTCTATTATAATGTTGAAGTTTTCCAATATTTGTTTTGGTTCCGCACAGGGATCGAGACAGATCATTATGTTATCATATGCAGATGTTATTAATTGCTTTGTCAAGATGTTAGGGTCCACTTTTTCCCATCTTATGGTAAATCCGTTCCTTTTGCCCAATTCAAGCCGATTCTGGGTTAGTGCGGATGCCATGGTTGTCATCAATGTTATTGGTTGGTTTATTCCTAGGTTTAGGCTTATGGCGGAATGGTCGCTGAGGTTATTTTCCAACATTTTGAAATTGTTAGTTTGGGCTTTCAAAGCTTCTGTGCCTATTACATAGTCCACGGTAGTCTTATGGCCCCTTCCTCTGTACGTTGGTTCCAGTGTGTTATTTGGTTGATGGATAGGATTTAAAATTTGCAAATCCAAATCAGACAGTATTTTATTCATGGCTGTCCCTGCTCCTGAGTGGGTAAAGTGGACTAAGGGGTTGTCGTACTCGTCCACCAGACCACAGGTATCGTTGTTGGGGCAAGGATGTAGGTTAAAATCTCCTCCCCATAATATGTGGGCATTTTCCGTTTTCTGTTTAGAGTGACAGTGTTCGGTTATTTTTCCCTGAATTATAGAAAGAATACACAAAAAGTTTTCGTCCTCCAAATGATTGTATATGTTGATTATAGAAATAGAGAGTTTTTTCCCCAGCATGACAGTGAGGATCTGGAAGTTCGATAGTAAGTCTACCTTGAGAATCTTCATATCTGGGATTGTATTTGCCAGGTAGATTACCAGACCCCCTTTTGGTCTGCCTGAAATGCTGGGAAGGGCGGGGGATGTAAAAGTCCTGTACCCTACAAGGTGGAGGGACGCCGTTGCCCAGGTTTCTTGTAGGCAAATGATTTGAGTGTCCTTTAGGAAGCCAGCGGCCGTACCATCCTCGATCTTGTTTCGGAGGCCGGCCACGTTCCAGAAGATCACAGAAAGCTGGGTGGACATATTTTCTGAAGCTGTGTTTTCCATTTGTGGGGGGACTGTGATAAGGACAGGGGAGGTCACGGTTTTTTGTGGGGGCTCCGGGGGTATAATTGTTGGTCAATCGACCATTTCCAGGCTGCTAAACCTGTTCGAGGTTGATATGCCCATCCAATTTTGTCCGTAGATGTTATCTCTGTAACTGGGTCCATAAGGTTGGTGGGGTGGTCTCTCCCATTGTTCCCAGTTTCTGAATCTATTTTGTGGGCCGATGAGCTGCCATCGGGCCTCTCTCTGCTGATGGTTCTGATTTACTGGCCACCAGGAGTTATTCGGGTCATTAAGTTGTGGTGGTAGTTTGGGACCAGTAAAGTCTAGCTCCCATGGCTGTGGGATTGGTTTCCGCCAGAGGTTATCATTATCACGTAGGTAGTTGTTATTGTTAAATATTAAATTTTGGATAAAAATACGACGGAGATCTTGTTGCAATCCCTCCGGAGGAGTTATTGTAGTCCCAGGAGCAGATATAATCAGCTATGCTGGGGTCCTCAAACGTGATAACTATGCAGTCCCCCCGGATGTTTTTTTTCCTGTGACCTACCGACGAGGTGCGGGATACTGATGCTATTTTGCTTTTCCAGGGTGGCGGGACGGGGCGATTTGTATTCAACCAATACTGGACTTTGTTCTTTAACGACCAGTTAGGTTCTGTCCCCTCACCTGTAAGTTCGGGGACCCCCGTCATGACTACCACAAATGGGGATGCCTCAGGGGGCAAGTTTAAAATAGGTCTGTGGTCAGTAATCCCCCCCTGTTGACCTTTTGTTTTTGGAGCATTTGCATTTGTTGTAGCGGGAGTTTTAGGAACAGTTGTATTAATTGGTTTGTGAGGGAATGGTCAGAGGCTTTGGGATTGTTTTTTGTGCAGTGGGAGGGTTTGTTACTGTGGGAACTTTTACTGCAATTTGTTTTTTGGTCTGTGGTGGAGGTAAAGTTGCGGGTTTCTTATGTACGGGAAGTGTGGTCGTGGGATTTGGGGCTGGTTTAGGCTGGGGTTGTGGGAGTATAGGTTTGAGGGAGCCAGAGATTTTTAATAATTGGCTCTCAATATTGCTGAGTCTGGTTTCTAAAGGGCGAATGTAGGAATTTAGGAGGGAGGCTATCTCCTTAATTAGCCTCGCTGATTCCCTGTCTCTACCTGATAGGTGTGGTATAAGGGGTTCTGGTATTAAGGAGTCTTGGAAGTCTTGTGGTACATGATGGATTGTTACAATATTATTGTTTGGGGGAACCGTGGGGTGGGATAAAGTTGCCGGGTTTGTATCACTGACCAAAACTATGTGTTCGAACGGTTTGAGATTTTCGGTATGCTCTGGAGTTTTCCTAGTTTTCCTTTTCTTTATGGCACCCTCCCGCTTCCCTCTCTTTTGCCTTATTTCTTCTGGGGTTGGGTCAGGGAAGATGTCAGGGGTTTTCTCTAAGTCGCTCTCTGTAAAAGTTATGGATAGTTGAGAAGCTGAAAGGTTTACATTATTTGGGAGGCTGAGTCTATTTGCAGTCGCCGAGGTTTGGTTTGGCGCTGACTGTAGTTCTGGCGTTCTTGCGGTTGCTAGTAGCCCCATTGAGGAGCGGCGTGCTATTGCAAGTTCGGATGAAACTCTTCCCTCCATTAGACGTATGCTTTGGTCTATGAAGGAATTTGCTTTAGCTAGAAAGTCATCCATTGGACCTAACAGTTTTTCTCCTATCCCGTTCTTTTTAGATTTTTTCTGCTTGCTAGATCTTGTATTCATTTTTCCGTGATATGTTGCTAGGAGATCTTTCTAAGCTGTCTGACAGGGTTATTGTAGAGGTCAGAGAGATGATGGTTATCTGTGTCAGGAAGACCAGTGTGTAGTGCTTAGGGATATGGGCCGGACCGGACTCTCACGATCTCGAACGGCCTCAAACGGCCCGCTCTTTGCACGGTGTTCGCCCCGGCCTGCGTCCCGCGTGCGTCCCGCGTTGCGGGATGGGCCCCTCTTCCTTTATGCTAGAAGGCTGGGGGCGTGGCCGCCGGGGGAAGAGGCAGCAGCTGTGGTGAGCTAAGGCTGCTGGTACTCGCAGTCCCCCGGTAGGCTTGCCGCTCTCTTGACCTCCGCTGTACTCAACCTGGGAGCGAAGATGGCTTTCCACCGACTGTGGACGCTCACACCAGGGAGAACGGAGGCAGGCAGGTGATGAGCGGCACCCGCGAAGCGGGTGTCGCGAAAGGTCAGCGTTGTATGCAGGCAGCAGGTTGTCCTTGCAATGGGAGTCAGATTATGGCCAGGAACACACCACTCTGTGTGCGCAGCTCAGCGCTTCAAGAGGCCGAAGGCTGGGGGCGTGGCCGCCGGGGGAAGAGGCAGCAGCTGTGGTGAGCTAAGGCTGCTGGTACTTGCAGTCCCCCGGTAGGCTTGCCGCTCTCTTGACCTCCGCTGTACTCAACCTGGGAGCGAAGATGGCTTTCCACCGACTGTGGACGCTCACACCAGGGAGAACGGAGGCAGGCAGGTGATGAGCGGCACCCGCGAAGCGGGTGTCGCGAAAGGTCAGCGTTGTATGCAGGCAGCAGGTTGTCCTTGCAATGGGAAGTCAGATTATGGCCAGGAACACACCACTCTGTGTGCGCAGCTCAGCGCTTCAAGAGGCCGAAGGCTGGGGGCGTGGCCGCCGGGGGAAGAGGCAGCAGCTGTGGTGAGCTAAGGCTGCTGGTACTCGCAGTCCCCCGGTAGGCTTGCCGCTCTCTTGACCTCCGCTGTACTCAACCTGGGAGCGAAGATGGCTTTCCACCGACTGTGGACGCTCACACCAGGGAGAACGGAGGCAGGCAGGTGATGAGCGGCACCCGCGAAGCCGGTGTCGGGAAAGGTCAGCGTTGTATGCAGGCAGCAGGTTGTCCTTGCAATGGGAGTCAGATTATGGCCAGGAACACACCACTCTGTGTGCGCAGCTCAGCGCTTCAAGAGGCCGAAGGCTGGGGGCGTGGCCGCCGGGGGAAGAGGCAGCAGCTGTGGTGAGCTAAGGCTGCTGGTACTTGCAGTCCCCCGGTAGGCTTGCCGCTCTCTTGACCTCCGCTGTACTCAACCTGGGAGCGAAGATGGCTTTCCACCGACTGTGGACGCTCACACCAGGGAGAACGGAGGCAGGCAGGTGATGAGCGGCACCCGCGAAGCGGGTGTCGCGAAAGGTCAGCGTTGTATGCAGGCAGCAGGTTGTCCTTGCAATGGGAAGTCAGATTATGGCCAGGAACACACCACTCTGTGTGCGCAGCTCAGCGCTTCAAGAGGCCGAAGGCTGGGGGCGTGGCCGCCGGGGGAAGAGGCAGCAGCTGTGGTGAGCTAAGGCTGCTGGTACTCGCAGTCCCCCGGTAGGCTTGCCGCTCTCTTGACCTCCGCTGTACTCAACCTGGGAGCGAAGATGGCTTTCCACCGACTGTGGACGCTCACACCAGGGAGAACGGAGGCAGGCAGGTGATGAGCGGCACCCGCGAAGCCGGTGTCGCGAAAGGTCAGCGTTGTATGCAGGCAGCAGGTTGTCCTTGCAATGGGAGTCAGATTATGGCCAGGAACACACCACTCTGTGTGCGCAGCTCAGCGCTTCAAGAGGCCGAAGGCTGGGGGCGTGGCCGCCGGGGGAAGAGGCAGCAGCTGTGGTGAGCTAAGGCTGCTGGTACTCGCAGTCCCCCGGTAGGCTTGCCGCTCTCTTGACCTCCGCTGTACTCAACCTGGGAGCGAAGAGGGCTTTCCACCGACTGTGGACGCTCACACCAGGGAGAACGGAGGCAGGCAGGTGATGAGCGGCACCCGCGAAGCGGGTGTCGCGAAAGGTCAGCGTTGTATGCAGGCAGCAGGTTGTCCTTGCAATGGGAAGTCAGATTATGGCCAGGAACACACCACTCTGTGTGCGCAGCTCAGCGCTTCAAGAGGCCGAAGGCTGGGGGCGTGGCCGCCGGGGGAAGAGGCAGCAGCTGTGGTGAGCTAAGGCTGCTGGTACTCGCAGTCCCCCGGTAGGCTTGCCGCTCTCTTGACCTCCGCTGTACTCAACCTGGGAGCGAAGATGGCTTTCCACCGACTGTGGACGCTCACACCAGGGAGAACGGAGGCAGGCAGGTGATGAGCGGCACCCGCGAAGCGGGTGTCACGAAAGGTCAGCGTTGTATGCAGGCAGCAGGTTGTCCTTGCAATGGGAGTCAGATTATGGCCAGGAACACACCGCTATCATGTAGATCAGCGGCGTTAAGACATACGACATCGGGATAAGTAGCACATTATTATTCGTCTACGCCATCATTATTGTCCGCCCCACAGCACCAAAACCTCAGAAAAGTCAAGGTACAGATGTAGAGACAAGAATGTAAGGAAAGCCGAACCCACTACACTAAGCCGGAAAAGGAAAAAGAAGAAAAGGCAAGGGAAGAGAAGGAAGAAAAGAGGCCATAGAACAAAAATAAAAACGAAACACCCACCCCCACACCCCCCACCCTGCACCCCTGCTAATGACTACGGCCACCCCCCTCGCAGCGTGCCTGTCGCCCAGTAACCAGACCCGAAATATAGTAGAAAGGGAAAAAAAGGAAAAGGCAAAGAACCCCACACATTGAGGGAAATCGGAGGAGGGCATAGTTCTACGGACTCCCGGTCTCCTTCCCCCGTCGTAGCCAGCCCCACCCCGGACTCCGTTAGGTCAATAAAAACAATCCCGTTAAACATAGTGCCACTATAAGAGACTCGGAGAAGAATCTCAACTCTGGCCCCGTCGATCAAATTCACTGAAGTCATCAATTAAGGAAAGCACTTCCCACAAAGTACTGCCAAAGTCCACCGAACAGGAGTACACAGATGGGAAAAGAACGGCAGGTCCCGATGTAGATGGCTGGTACCAATGTTGACCCTCCCTGCCTCCGAAGCCAAGCTTTACCCCATCCGCCATCTTGAAAGACAGGCAGGGGAGGGGAATCGACACGGTCCGAAGCAGCAAAGGATAGAAAGTAGAAGGTTCCAAAATGGGGACGACATGTAAATGTTCCAAGGGATACACAATCGGGGTTTCCAACGGTTCTGTAGGGTGACCAGGCACAGTACAGTCAGGTAGATCCACTTCAATAGGGGCAAACACTGCTTCCAGCGCCGGGTCAAAACACACCTTCGAGACATCTATTGAAAAGCGGGCTGGCTGCCGGGTCGCGGGCGTCGAGTCAGGATCCGGTCTCATGCCTGTGAGTCCATCCTTCGCAGACAACAAACTGCGAGTCTGGACTTCAAGTGTTCCCTTAAGTGCCATGAGTGCCTCCAGCATTGTACGCAGTGACGGGCCATTTCGAGCCTGCTCCGCTCGATTCTTTTCGTCCTCCAACATGGTGAACCCTACGGAGAGGCGCCTTCTCCGGGGCAAAATTTGGCGGAGCATGAGTAAGCCATGAGGGACTAACGGTTAGCGAACAGTAGTGCGCAGCGAGGCACTGACCCGGGGGAGCGGTGATGTGAATGCCGGACCCCCGGTCAGGGACCCCCGCGACACAGCGCCGTGCGTCACTCGTCACCTCACCGTCTGTATGGCACCAGGCAGCTGATGGTAGCAGAACAATCAAAAAAGTCCAAGTGTTCCAGAGACCGGACCCAACCACCTTCAGCAGTCCGTTGTTATTCAACTCGGACCCGGCAGAGACAGCACTCGAGACCCCGGCTTCTCTGCTGGGTTAGGCCTCAATGCGACCATCGACGTAGCTCCGCTCCACAACGGCGGAGAAACTCCGGGATTGCACCACTGGAGTGAGGGTCGGATCACACACACAGATCCGGTGCAGGTAATCAGGATAAGCAACAGGATGATAAAGCGAAGGACGGAGGTCAGCGGAGCCGGGAGACTATGCGGCCATCTTGGTTGGTGTCGTAGCTCCTCGGAGATTCTAATATTAAGTTGAGTAAATCAGTTCTGCTTCTGTAGAACCAAGAGACACAAGGCCTTTTCATCCCAGGAGGTTCAAATCTAACATTATCATTCCGCCACATGAAAAAACTTTAGCTTTGTCAAATGTATTCAGTAATCTAACCTTGAACTTCTGAACACATTGATTGTATGCTCATCATTAATAAGGCGGTATTAGCACACTTCAAGGAAAAAAGCCTCAGAATAACCATATCAAAGGCTTCCCTGTATGTAGCATTATCACCAAATAACCTGCCCTCCAGAAAATTGGTCTGAGTTCGAGTATTCAGTTCAACAGTGCAAACTTTACTGCTGAATTAAAAAATGAACTTAGTTAATTGTTTAATGAATTCAAGGGGTCTTTCCCTTCCTTCAGTATTATAAAAATAGTAGCCTCAGACTTTGAGCTTTTTGGTCTACTATTATTGTGAAGATAACTTAAAATCTCGAAGTAAATTAAAGGGTTTAGATATTTTCATGTCTGAGCCAATTGGATGGCCTTAACAATTCCCTAAGTGTGATTTTGTATTTAAGTTTCATTTAATCTTTGTGTTTCAATGTTGGTAGGTTGCATTAGAAGACACATCAACATACTATAAGGTAGAAGAGGAGGAGTCCTAATCAAGAAAAGTATGAAGTCTGTGAATCGTTTCAAATATGGCCTCATCTTCATAAAACAAAAAGTTGGCAAGCAGTCAATTTCATTAAGATATAGCTTTTTAAATACTTCCTTATGCCTACTAACCCTCCTGGGGCATATGCCAACAAGCAGGTCTCGCCAGCGGTCTCTGTCCTGGGCTTTTCATTCAATCTGACTCCAAATTTAACCCATCTCCTTGCAGTCAACTTTGAGGCCTTCGCGCCAGTGTTTCTTGACCTTCCTCTTTTCTGTTTCCCTTAAGGGTTCCAGGTGAGGGCTGGTCTGGTGGTTTTCGATGCAGGCTTGCAGAAGGTGTGACCTGTACAGCCCAAGTGTCTTTCCATGAGCAGGGAGTTGTAAAGTCTACAGCCATAGGTAGTTGTCTAATGATGTTTGGCCAGCAAATTTGGAGTATTTTGCTTAGACAGGGGTCGATGAAGGTCTGGATTTTGTAGGTAGTCATCACTGTTGTCATCCAAGTTTCTGCTTCATACAGAAGGACCGATTTTACATTAGTGTTTAAAAGCTAGATCTTGGTTTGCAGCGTTAGGTCTTTGGCGCTCCAGATCTTCTTTAGCAGAATGAAGACAGCCCTTGCTTTGCAGATTCCTGCTTTGACATCTGTGTTTGTGCCGCCCTGTTCGTCTAGGACACTGCCCAGGTAAATGAATGCCTCAACCCTTTCTAGTGCATCGCATGCAAGAGTGACTGCAGTTGTGCTAGCTGTTATACTGTTTCTAGTTGAGATAATTTGCTTTTTCTACAAAGCCCTATAAAATCACACATTGTCTGCGCTGGAATTTAAAAAAAGAATCTTTATAATGCTTTCCTGCAAATAATTTTATTGTCTATCCTTAAGTGCTCTAATTGTATTCAATACAAAACAGGAATTCTATGGAAAGAGGTTTGTTTCAAGAACTATTAGTTTATTTTTCAGGACACCACCTCCTTTCTACAAGTTTGTCAGTATAGGTGCTGTAGAAGAGAACATGCTTTGAATCAAGGCTTTTATTGCATGCCAAAGCATAAATATGTCTGCACGTGGAGTCGTTTAGCTCTTAATACTGAACAATTTCATCAAGGATCTGTTTAGCATTTATTGGGGTTTGTAGCATACCTTCATTGAGGTGTATTTTTTTTTGCTTTGGTGCAGAAGGTCTGAGGTCCATTGACATGCATAGCCCAAAATGCAGATTGGCTTAATAGTTGCATTAAAGTACAAGTTACTTTCCTTGCATATTGCCTTATCTGGTAGAGATTATCTGCCCGCACATTCCTTACCTTAGAATATCCCCAAGTGTCAGACTGGATCCAGGAGATTTTCGAGCAGAATTCCTGCGTACTGGCAGGTGGTATTCAGCTGCATACACACAAGAGAAAAGACCAGTGGTGCTACAATCTAGGGCCTTGAAAAGGGGTATCCATTGCAGTTAGTTTGCAGGAGGATGGAAAGGTCAGCAAGGAATCTGCAGTTAGAGTCCCTACCAAGTATGGGGCTATTGAAGATAAGTAACTTGTTCATCCAATAGAGGCTTCTAGCCACAGATTCCTTATGTTTGAATAGACACCCAAGAAATTGCTCCCCGGAGGTGGGACTGCAAATCAAAATAAATCAGAAAGTCCTACAGGACAGAAAGGGCAAAGAGCCCATCACGACAGACCTGACTGTCAAGGAACTAGTGCTTGGTTATCATACAGCCCAGGTTGCTGTCTCACAGATGTACAGAACCGGAAAGTTGCACGCTAATGCATTGGTCACAACCTTGGCGCTGGTGGAGTGAGCCTGCAAGCCCTCAGGGGGTTGCTTTTTGGCCAGTGCATAACAGATCTTAATGCAGAGAACAATCCATCTCAAGAAGATCTTTCTGCACTGCATTTCCTTTTTTATCTTCTACATAGCCCAAAAACCATTGATCGTCCACCCAAAATTATTTTGTGTGGTCATGATAGAATGTTAAGGCTTTTCTTGTGTCTAGACAGTGGAGTCTCTCCTTTTTGGAGGGAGAAGAAGGTGCAAAGAAGGTGGGCAGGGTGATGGTCTGTCCTACATGGAAGGAAACCACAACAATCAGAAGGAAGGAGGCATGTAACTAGAGAACTAGCGTCCCTGGGTATAAGGAGGCTGTGGAGATTGCATTCAATTCACGGGCTCTCATGGCCAATCTTATGACCACTATAAAGGCAGTCTTCTTGGTAAATAACCTAAGAGGGCAATTGTGCAGAGGCTATAATGGTGCACACATGAGAAAGGAGAGGTTGAGGTCTTACTGATTCATGATAAATGGTGCAGTTTGAAAAATATGGTTGAGGCCTTGAAGGAATCTAGCCACAAGAGGTGACTTAGAGAGAAGGTTGGTCCGCAAACCTTAAAATTGTCGAGTAGGAGGAGAGATAAACTTTAAGTGAGCCCAGAGCACAGTCCTGCCGGGTTAAAGATAAAGCAAATAAGAGAACGTGGGATCAAGTTGTAGAATGGAGGATAAAGGTGTAGATAGGGGGTCACATTAGACACAAACTTATCCTAACGGCAGGCATATACCAATTTGATTAGGGAAGCCTGGTTGCCAGAATATAATTACAGACTTCAGTAGGTAGGAAGAAAGCGGACAACTCTCGATGCTCAATCTCCATGCATGAAGTTGGAGTGCGCGTAGGTTTTGGTCAGGACCCTCCCCTGTTTCTGTGACAAAAAATCCTCTCAAAGATGCAACATGTCTGGAAGCCCAACTGGTCATGCTCAACAACTCGTGATACCAGACATGCCCAATCCAGAGACACAAGGATTACTTAGGCCTGGTCATTCCCAATCATCTTGAGAACTCTAGGCAGAAGTAGTATTGGTGGAAAGGTGCAGAGGGGGTCGGAGTTAACTCATGTTTCTGAGTGAGAGTCACTTTGGAAACTCCAACATGCAAAACTGCTGACATCAAGCTTTCTAGGCGGTGGCGAACCGATCTAGCCAAGGCTCTCCCCACTGCTGAAAGAGACCTTGCACCGGCTCCGGATGAAGATGCCATTTGTGATCCGCTAGCGGTACAAAAGGGGGTGGTGATAGACGGAGCATCTGAATCAATCAAACACTTACACCGAGTCAAAAGATCTGGGTTAAATCCATCACCGTTCTTTAGCCCACTCTGCCACCCCAGTTCAGACAGTTGTGATCCGCTAGGCATCTTCAGCTCAGTTTGTCCCCTCTGGTGTTCAGAAAGCCTGCCAGATGTTGAACCACCAGGAAAAATGCCCTGATATTCCAGTAATGTCAAGACATACAGGGCTTTTTGACAGAGGGTCCACAAAACTATCCCCCCTGTTTGTTCCAGTACCACATGGCGGTGGTATAGTCCATGAACACCCGCACCAGACTTCCCCTGATCAAAAGAAGAAAGGCTTCTAATGTCAAGAGAATCACCCAAAGCTCCAAGACGATGATGTGGAGCTCAGACTTTTGCTAGAGACAAGAGTCCTCTAATCTACACCTCTTCCATATGTCCTCCCTATCCCATGAGTGACTCATCTGTCACTACAGTCAGCTTTGATTGGTGAAGGGAAATGGGCCTGCCACTAACCCAATTGTGGTTGGTTAGCCACCACTGCAGAACTATTGCAGAACCCTTTGAGATCGGGACTATGTCAGAGATTTCCCTGATGCTGTGCCTAATGGGTCTTCACGTCCCACTGTAGAGCCCACAAATGTCAACAACAATACAGGAAGCCATCAAGCCCAACAGCCTCAGAGTCAGACTCACCAAAATCCAGGGTAGAGAATGAAATATCAGATGCATAAGCCGGATATCCTGGACTAGCTGCTTGGGAGGATATGTCTGAAAGTCCACTGCGTCTAAAAGGGCCCCGATGAAAGGGAGAATCTGAGATGAGTGAAGTGTGACTTCAGCACAATGATAGTGAACCCCAGTAAATGCAGGAGGTTTATCGCCTTAAGGTGGGAGACAACTGCATGCGGCGAGCCTGCCTTCAACAGCAGATCGTCGCAGTAGTGGAAGACAGGACTACGCCACCTCTGTAGATGAGCTGCAACCACCACCATCACATTTGACAACACCTGAGGGGTGCTTGTAAGGCCAAAAGGGAGCACAGCAACTAAAAGTGCTCTTGGCCTACCCTGAACCGCAGGTAACATCAGTGGTCAGGCAGGTTGAAGATGTGGAAATGCATCCTCCAAGTCCAACACAACCATCCTGTCTCCCGGAACTATGGCAAACAGAACTTGGGCGAGCCTGAAAATCTTGACCTTTCCCTTTTTCAAGAAGAAGTTGAGAAGGTGGAGGTGACTGAAGAGTCAGTCCTCCAATAACACTAGAAAGTAGCGGAAATAACAATCACAACCTACTTCTGATGCCGGCATCCTCTAAAGCTCCCTTGGCCAAGAGAGCCATTTCTTCTTGATGGATCAAGGAGAAATGGTCCTCTGTCAGTCAAACCTAAGTGGGCGACGTTCGTGGTAGAGTAGTCACAAAGGGGAGGGAGTAGCCGCTCTGGATGAAATGTAAGACCCAGCGGTTTGAGGTCACAGAATGCCTGTGGCACAAACTCCTACCCTGCATACCCTCCCTCCCAATGGGTGCCCATGATATTTGGAAGGCAAACTAAAGATGCTTGGAAGCAGAGGCTACTGGAGTTGAGTTGGTGCTTGGCAGGGCGGGAGGGTTTGGTCGAGGGGGATATGGAATGACCCAACCACTTGCCGTCTGCCCCACGTTGTCTATGGGACCTGCACCCTTGGCCTAGAAAAGGCTGAGAAACCTGTTAGCCTTGGTGGCTATGAAGGTAGGGGAACGGCTGGAGACTCCTTTCGTGGCCAAGGGGCGATAGGTGGATTGGGGTTGGCAACGGGCCATAGACAAATCCAAGTAATTGACCACAGGTCTGCTGTCCTTAAAGCGCTCCAGAGCTGAATCTGTCTTCTCTCCAAAGACGCAAGAGTACCAAAGGTCAGTCAATGAGGGAATCTTAAACATCCCCTAAAAAGCCAGACATTCTCAACCAGGCATGTTGCCACATGGCCACCGACTATGAAATCACTCTGCCCACCTAGTCGACCGTGTCAAGCCCTCACCTTATGGTGAACTTTGTTGCATCTCTCCCAGAGGCAACAGCCAGGGTAAGTATGGCTTGGTCCTCCTCAGAGACCATAAGCAGCACTTGCGCAACCGATTCCCATATCATTGGGAATAACAGCACAATTGACATGCAGTGTACACCGACCACAGTGCTAAGCTGCCAGAAGAAAACATTCTCTAGCCAAAGTTATCCAGCCTCTTGTATTCGTTATCAGGTGAAGTGGTAGGGATCATGCCAGAATTAGTTCTGGACATGAAGGCTTGGAACCTAGGACCCTAGAGGCTGGAATCACATATATATTGATTATAACGGGTTACCTCTAGTACCATTATTCTGTACTTTTCTTGCAACAGCAGGATCATAAATTTCCTACGTTAGTTGTTCAATTAATGAACGGATCTCTCTATGTATTTTTTATCCCCTCGATCGGTGCACAGTAAAACTACGGGGACAAACGCAGCAAACTGAAGCCAGTGCCACTGGACCTGCCACCGAAGAGAAGGCCGGGGGGAGTGATGACTGACTGGGACAGGCGAACCGAAAGTAGCTTCATTCGGCGCTCCCGCCAGGACTTCGGCTTGAGTTGTTGGCAGGCGTCGTAATTCGTCAAGTAGTGGTGTTCTCCCAGATACCACATGCAGATAAGATGTGGATCTGTCGTAGACATTTGCTGCAAACCGGAGGCCCACGTTTCAAAGCCCGATGGCATTGCACACTGTTCCAGACGCAAAAGCGTCAAAGGGGCCCGAAAACAGGCCGGAGGAACAGCTTACTCCGGATCCGCGTTGCATGCCGAAAAAAAGGAAACTGATGTCGGTGCGCCGGGAGGGACTTATATACCTCTCTGACGTCAAGTCATTGGGCGTCGTCAGGGCGGGGTCGTGTGGCGCCGTCCCCCGACGTGAAGAGGTGCAGCTGTAAAAAAAAAATCCAGATCCAGTCTGGCGCCTGGGAATAATTCAAAGTTAAGGAATCTGCGGCTAGATGTCTCTATCAGATACGTTTCTTACACAAAGAAGCTTCAGATAAGGCTAAGCAATCTGTGAAATAAATACATGTGTTCTAAATGAGAAGTCTGAGTAGATGGCTACACCAACACAGTTTGCCTTCTTGACATACTTCAAACATCAAATCCACTTGCATATCTGATGGGGAAAAAATTACCCTTTTCAACTCTGCAGACAGTGGTGCAACCTCAAGTGTTGAGCATGGCTGAATACGTTTACGTAGAACAATGGGCTGTGACAGAGGCTTCTGCAGCTGCTGAAAGAAAAGGAAAAAATGTTAAGGTGAAGTCACATTCTTTGAAAATATTTTGTAAGGAGGAAATTCCCGACTGGACGTAAACCCCGTCAAAAAAGAAAAAAGCTCTTGACACAAAAGAATATAATATTTACCTTTAGAATACAGACAATAGCTCCTGAAGATTCCTAGCTGAATGATTTCTCCGACAGCACTAGACTGGATCTGAAGTTTTTTCTATTAATGTTGACTTTCCTGCGCTAGGTGGTGACATCTGGCACCCTGACCCACATTGTGCGATTGTACAGGAAGAGATGCAATAGAGTACATAGAGGGAAAGGTGAGGATAGTTCCAAAAGAGTTTTGCCACATCCCCAGAAAGGGTGCGGAGGATAGAGACAAATAAAAATAAAGCTGGTATTAAATAATTGTCACCCTAAAAGGAAACTTTGGTGCATAGGGGCGCAGAGGACAGACAATCTGTGGAAGCTTTAGTACTTATTACAAACAGATTTACTCAATGCAAATAACATGATCTAATGGATACTCACTCCTGCAGATTACTTACAAGAACTTCTCTTTGAAGGAGGACACAACAAATTACAGCAATACGGACAAGAGCACCACATTCTTGAAAATTACAACTAGCCCAGCTTCTCCAGAGAAAGGAATCATATTTTGCAAAACAGTGCAGTTAGAACTATGTGTGAGCGTTATTAAAAGTAAGAAAATAAATGGTTCTCAAACAAGAAGAGGACATGGTCACTCTCTGATACCTGGGGTAGAATAAACCTGAAAGCTCTCATGGGTGTATTTGCCTGTCTATTTATAAAACTGTTCTACAACCATGGACATCTACTTTGAGATGGTTTGTATTCTCACCGTTCTCCCAAGTCAAGAACTCTGAAAATCTAACAGGTTATCGTCAAGTCTGACATCTTGAGTTTTGTGAATGTGGTAACTAAAGCACAAGTTACTACTTGTGTACCAATATATCTGTAATAGACATTAGTTAGTGATAGATTCCTTTTTTTGTATCAACAAGGGGGGAACACGGGGTTAGGACAATTGTTAAAGGGGTCCAGTGTATATGTCCTGGAAAGACTATCAACAAAAAGAAATACAGAGTTCCCCGGGTACAGTCAACTAAAAGACTGTCATTGGCCTCTCTCTTATTAGGTCAAGAAAAGGAAAAAGTGAGTGTTGTGAACCCTCTCTCGGAATTTGTAGGGGTACCTCACACAGGTCGCCGGTTGGACTACATTTGTAATCCCACCCGGCGATCGTCCAGCGTCATCATCGGTACCCTGCCCCTGCGACAGACTGGCGGTGCAATGCCTGTCGGGCAACAATGGATGTTGCTCTTTGGCGGGGATCTTCTATTCCTTCGCCAAAGGGTGTATGGGTGTAAGGGGCCTTCACAAGGGGGTAATATGTGTTTGTGCAAGAGTGAGCGTGGGTGAGATAAAAAAAGTCAGTAGAGTCCAAAAAATTAAGATTTTAATGGCATGGCTCACTGCTTTATTAAAAAATATAAGGGGTATAGAGGCGGAACAATCAAGGTAGTTAGCCTCATTCAACCCTTAGTGAGTAAATGGTCAACATGTTTCTTGCCACGGAGGCAATTCGTCAGGACCAAAGAGTGCTCATATAGTTGCAGGGGAACCCCCAGTGATCAGGGGGCCCAGTATACGACCTGGTAGGTGTCGTATGGCAATCCTTCCTCAGGACCCTTCCCAGAACCGTATACTTTACTCCCACTACGGACGATACCGCAGGACAGCCGGCTGTCCTGCGGTATCGTCCGTAGTGGGAGGGGTAGGTGCCTAGACGCCCTTTGCCAAGAACTACAAGGTGTCTCACACCAAGTTCTGGCCCCACCAGGTCAGCTCGAGGAAGCCTCCCGAGTAAAGTATACGGTTCTGGGAAGGGTCCTGAGGAAGGATTGCCATACGACACCTACCAGGTTGTATACTGGGCCCCCTGATCACTGGGGGTTCCCCTGCAACTATATGAGCACTCTTTGGTCCTGACGAATTGCCTCCGTGGCAAGAAACATGTTGACCATTTACTCACTAAGGGTTGAATGAGGCTAACTACCTTGATTGTTCCGCCTCTATACCCCTTATATTTTTTAATAAAGCAGTGAGCCATGCCATTAAAATCTTAATTTTTTGGACTCTACTGACTTTTTTTATCTCACCCACGCTCACTCTTGCACAAACACATATTACCCCCTTGTGAAGGCCCCTTACACCCATACACCCTTTGGCGAAGGAATAGAAGATCCCCGCCAAAGAGCAACATCCATTGTTGCCCGACAGGCATTGCACCGCCAGTCTGTCGCAGGGGCAGGGTACCGATGATGACGCTGGACGATCGCCGGGTGGGATTACAAATGTAGTCCAACCGGCGACCTGTGTGAGGTACCCCTACAAATTCCGAGAGAGGGTTCACAACACTCACTTTTTCCTTTTCTTGACCTAATAAGAGAGAGGCCAATGACAGTCTTTTAGTTGGCTGTACCCGGGGAACTCTGTATTTCTTTTTGTTGATAGTGATAGATTCCTTACCTTAGAATATCCCCAGGCGTCAGACTGGATCCGGAAAGTTTTGCTTAGTAGTACCCCTGCGCGTCAGTAAGTGGCGTTCTGCGGCTCCGCGTCAGTCGCTGGCATCGTATGCGCCAAGATGGCGTCAGGGAGACCACTTAGGCAACACCCATGCGTGCTGGCGTCAGGTCTGTGCATGACTTTCCAAGCCAGGAACGCAGAGCCATGCAAGAAACTGACCACTGGTGCCTTGAAACTAGTACCCTAAAAGGGATGACCTTAACCCTAGTAATCAGTTCGCAGAACGAGGAGGATGGGTGGGGTGGGAAGGAATCCATCACGAACTAATGTCTCTTACAGATATATCGTTACACAAGTAGTAACTTGTGCATCTGAAAGAGACACTTTAGTGATAGATTCCTTACCTTAAAATAGATACCCCAGGAATTCCAACCCCGGTAGTGGGTCTGCGAACAAGATTACACCAGAAAGTCACGGAGAACAGAATGGCCAGAGAAGCCATCTCTCCGGACTTGACTGTCAAGGCATTACTGCTTGGTAAACGTGTGCAGCGAGTCCCACGTATCTGCCTGACAAATGTCCTGCAAGGGAACACCACCTCCCAAAGCAGTAGTGGCTGCCGTTGCCCTGGTGGAATGGGCAAGCAGCCCCACAGGAGACTCCTTCTCAACCAACGAGTAAAAGGCCTTGATGCAGAGAACGACCCACAAGAGATGGTCAGTTTGTGCACGGCCCAACCTTTTTTTGGCACCCACCTAGTCAACAAAGAGCTAGTAATCTACCCGGAACTGTTGGGTGCACTTCAGATAGAACGAGCACGTACGTTTTGGGTCCAGACGGTGAAGCTTCTCTTTCTCTTTTTAAGGATTATGGCGGCGGAAAGAAAGTGAGTTAAGTGATGGTCTGCCCGATGTGAAAGGGTGTAACAACCTGTGGCAAGAAAGGACGACGGGTCCTTAAAACCACCTTGTCCGGATGAACAGAAAGGAAAGGAGGTTTAGAAGCAAAAGCCTGGAGGTCACTCACTTTTCTGGCAGAGGTGATAGCTACCAGGAAAGCCATCTTGAGAGTGAGAAGACGTAAAGGACAGTTATGAAGCGGCTCAAAAGGAGTGCATATCAGATAAGACAAGATTTAAATCCCATTGAGGCATTATGAATGGCACAGGAGGAAACGTGTGCCTAATGCCTTTCAGAAAACGGTTAACAACCGGGGTCTTAAAAAGAGAAGGTTGATCAGGAAGCCTTAGAAAGGTGGAGAGGGCAGATAGCTAACCTTTGACAGTGCCCAGAGCAGAGCCCTGCTGGGCCAAGGAAAGGAGGAACAGAAGGACCTCGGAAAGAGGGGCAGAAAGGGGATACACAGCTTTAGCTGCGCACCAAGCCACACTCTTGTTCCATCTGCAGGCGTATACCGTTTTAGTGGAGGGACGCCTGGCTGCCAGAATGACGTCACAGACTTCAGGGGGAAGATCGAAAGCCGTCAATTGTCACCGCTCAATCTCCACGCATGGAGGTGGAGGCTGGACAGGTTCGGGTGGAGGACCGTCCCCTGCTGCTGCAACAAAAGATCCTCCCGAAGAGGCAGTCAGATCAGGGGATCGATCGCCATGCTGAGTAGCTCGGGATAGCAGTATCTTCGTGCCCAATATGGAGCCATAAGGATGACTTGGGCCCTGTCGCGCCAAATCTTCTTCAGTACTCTGGGCAGAAGTGGTATAGGCAGAAAGGCTTTTAACAGACCGCAACTCCACTCGTGACGAAAAGCATTGCCGAGCGAGTGCCGCCTTGGAAATGCCAAAGCTCAGAACTGATGACATTGCGCGTTCTCTTCGGTGGCAAATAGATCTAACCAAAGCTCTCCCCACTGCAGAAAGAAACCTTGCGCCACGTCAGAGTTTAGATGCCATTCGTTATCCATCATGCACCGGCGTCTGAGTTTGTTCGCCCTGGCGTTCAGAGAACCTGCCAGGTGTTGAACCACCAAGGTAATGTCTTGATGTTCCAGCAATGTCCAGAGGCGCAGAGCCTCTTGACATAGGGTCCACGACCCCACCGTGCCCTGTTTGTTGCAGTACCACATGGCGGTGGTGTTGTCCGTAAACACCTGCACTACGCTTCCCCAGACAGAGGGAAGGAATGCTTTCAGTGCAAGTACAATCGCCTGAAGCTCCAAAAGGTTGATATGGAGCCGGGACTCCGTCGGAGACCAGAGGCTTCTGATCTCCGCCTCCCGCAAGTGGCCACCCCATCCCAGGAGGGCCGCATCCGTCACCACGGTGTGCTGTGGTTGGGGATGGGAGAGGGATCTGCCATTGACCCAATCCCGATTCGTGAGCCACCACTGCAAGTGCCGTGCAGTGCCCTCCGAGATCTGGACATGATCGGACAGGTTGCCCTGATGATGTGCCCACTGGTACTTCAGGCCTCACTGCAGAGCCCGCATGTGCCTTCGGGCATGTTGCACTAGCAGGATGCAGGAGGTCATCTGGCCCAGGAGCCGGAGGGTCATCCTGACTGAAACCCGGGATAGAGGCTGAAAGATCGGAATTATAGCCTGAATATCCCGGACTCGCTGCTCGGTTGGATAAACCCGAAACCGTGTCGAATCCAGAACCACTCTAATGAAGTGGAGCTTCTGAGAGGGACTCCGGTGCGACTTCAGTACATTGATGGAGAACCCCAGCAAGTGCGAGCCCGCCTTCAACAACCAGTCGTTGAGGTGGGGTAGACTGACACCACAGACCTGCGCAGGTGAGCTATGACCACTGCCATCACGTTCGTGAACACCCGAGGGGCGCTGGTAAGGCCGAAGGGGAGCTCGGCAAAATGAAAATGCTCCTGGCCTACCGTGAACCGCAGGTAACGCCGGTGGGCCGGCAGGACATGGTTGTGAAAATATGCGTCCTGCAAGTCCAACGCTACCATCCAGTCTCCAGGGTCGAGGGCAGCCAAGACCTGAGCCGGAGTCAACATCTTGAACTTTTGCTTCCAGAGGAAGCGATTGACGTTCCTGAGGTCCAAGATGGGGCGCAAGCCCCCTTTGTCCTTCTTGGGGACCAGAAAGTAGTGGACTGACAAGGAGTCCAGTTCCAATTGGGTTATGTACCTATAGTACATGTATGTGAATTTAGAGAGAGAACAGCAGGCTGTGGGTCTGATTAGCAGGCCCACAGCCACATTAAGTCGAAAACCAGTGAAGCAAAAAGCAAACAATTTGGGGTGACCATAGGATAGCAGACCCTACTCTCCTACAGTGCTGGAGATCAATAAGCTTCTAGTATCCCACTCCCTCAGAGCCTGTAATGGTAGACTTCCTCCCGACGTTCCAGGGAAGTTTACCTATAATAGAGTGGGGAAAACTACAACCATTGACTACATCAATGGTCAATGTAGAACTCTGGTCCCAAATCAGGACCTTTACTGTAATTGATAGGGTGGACAGTGACCATAACCTTTTCTCACTAGAACTAAAATTTGCACTGGGTTATCAACCTAGATTGAGGGAGCACGATCCATATACTAATCCCAATCTAATCACTGTGGCAGGAGGTAGCCGCATCAGGTGGGCTACGTTTGTATTAGCACCGGACAAAGTAGCGGAGCTATACCAACAAGTTGCCTCTTCCTTAGCAAAGGCTTTTAATCTTCCGGCCACCTACGATTCCTCTTACTTTCATGCGCTTGAGCACATCCATACAAATCTAATTACCTCCCTAGCCGATTATTTTTACACACCAGCTAATAAGAGGGCTTGCCCAAAAAGCCAGGATCAGTGGTTTACTAAACCCTGTAGGGAGGCTACACATGCTCGTTAGGGAGGTTAAAACTGGCTCTATTCAGACTACTAGAGTGGCAAGACTCACTTACAAAAGTACTATTGCAGAGTCGAAGTTGGAATGGGAGGCCCTAAGATGGTCAAATATAAAAGATGCCCTTGATGGACGCGACTACTGGGCGTTCTGGAACCTGGTTAGATCAGGATCGCTTGAGGGGTCGTCTGCTTTAACACCTAACTTGAGCGAAGAGGTCTGGATAGCACACTTTAAGCCCCTCTTCACCCTCACCAATACTCGGCTCTTAGCAGACCTAGCTACACCTGCTCCACATTTACAGGTTCCTATAGAATCTGACTATCATCCAGTCACTATGCCGGAAACTCAGGCGGCCCTCAAAGGTTTGGCTACAGGGAAGGCCCCGGGTTTGGACCGCATCCCGGGAGATTTGTTTTTGAGCGGGCAAAAGGTTTGGGACCCCTATATTTGTCTATATTTTAATGCCATTCTCCTTGGTATGGAAATCCCTCCAACTTGGCTGGGGGCAGAGATTATTCCTATCCACAAAAAGGCTTCCCCGCTGGACCCGGTCAACTACTGCCCCATTAGTCTTATTGACGTCTTGCAGAAATAGTTTGCCCGCATTTTACTAACAAGGTTGCAGTGTTAGATGGAGGATCATCACATCCTGACCTTTCTTCAAGCGGGCTTTCGTGCTAAAGATTCCACCATTGACCAACTGTTAAGACTACAGTTGGTCTACTGGAAGACGGTGACTACGGGGGACGGTAGTTTGTATTTGATCTTTGTAGATCTTCGATCGGCATTTGACCTGGTCCAGAGGGAGAAGCTATGGGTGATCTTGCTAGAGATGGGTGCCCCAGTCTGCCTGTGCCAATTATTCAATCGCTTACATCAGGGCACTTTTGCAAGGGTGAGGTACGGGTGGAATGGGGATCTTTCGGACGCTTTCCCGGTGGAAAAGGGCATGAGGCAGGGGTGCGTGCTCCCCCCACGCTCTTCTCTCTGTTCCTCAATGGTTTGATCAAACATCTATTGGGCGCGTGGGACTTCGACTCTCCCAGTTTAGCAGCCCGAAAGATACCAGCCCTGATGTTCGCCGATGATACCCTTTTGTTATCAAAATCTTCCACGGGTATACAGCGAACATTGGAGGCTTTCTGCTCCTTCTGCAGAATAAGAAACCTGGAGATCAACCTCTCTAAAATGCAAATGCTACTTACCAGTATGCATCTGTTCTTGGCATGTAGGGCTGCTGACATTCATATCTGTGCATAGATCGCCGCCTAGTGTTGGGTCCGGATGATTGCACATTGTTGTCCTGGAAGAGTCTTCGAAGTATCACGAGATAGGTGGCTCCTCCCCTGGACTACAGTGCGCATGGGCATCGCCTCCATCCCCAGATTGTTTTTAGCCATTGGCAGAGATGGAGTGAAGTATGTGAGTGATGACCATGCTATGAGCATATATATATATATATGAATACTGCAGCTGCTACAGGCGCCGGGGAGGAGGGTGGGCGATATGAATGTCAGCAGCCCTACATGCCAAGAACAGATGCATACTGGTAAGTAGCATTTGCAGTTCGAGGCATGTTGGCTGCTGAATTCATATCTGTGCATAGAATACATAGCAGTCCCTCCATTAGCGGCGGCCGCCCTTGCCAGCTGCAGCAGTCTGAAAAAGTGTTTTGAGAACAGCCTGACCAACAGCTGCCTGCTGTTTGGAGTGTACGTCTACACAGTAATGTTTAGTGAAAGTATGTGTAGTAGACCATGTGGCTGCCCTACAAATATCTTCTAAGGGAATGTTACCTAGGAAAGCCATAGAGGCCCCCAACTTCCTGGTGGAGTGGGCTCTTGGTGGGATAGTGGGAGTGCGTTTAGCTTTAGCGTAACAGATTTGAATGCATTTCACGATCCACCTAGCGATCCCAGCTTTGGAGATAGCGTTTCCCTTGTGGTGTGTGGCAAAAGCAACGAAAAGCTGCTTGGTTTTGCGAAAATCTTTTGTCCTGTCCACGTAGTACATCAAGGCTCTCTTAACGTCAAGGGTGTGGAGCATCCGCTCCGCCAGCGTCTCTGGGTTTTGGAGAAACACCGGCAACTCAATTGTTTGGTTTATATGGAATTGAGATACAACCTTGGGTAAGAATTTAGGGTTAGTGCGGAGCACAACCCTGTTAGCATGCACTTGGAAGAAAGGTTCTTGGATGGTGAGCGCCTGCAGCTCGCTAACCCTCCGTAGCGATGTAATTGCTACTAAGAACGCAACCTTCCAAGTCAGAAACTGAAGCTCACAAGAGTGCAGTGGCTCGAAGGGAGGACCCATCAGTCTTGTAAGAACCACATTGAGGTTCCATTCTGGAGCTGGTGGGGTCCTTGGTGGAATGACTCTTTTGAGTCCTTCCAGAAAAGCCTTGATAGCAGGGACCTTAAAAAGTGACAGGTGTTGCCTATTCTGGAGGTATGCTGCCATAGCAGACAGGTGAATGCGGATGGAAGAGTACGCCAAATTGCATTGATACAGGTGGAACAGGTAACAAATGATGTTTTGAATGGAAGCATCTAGCGGGTCAATATCGTGGTTAACACAGTAAATGACAAACCTCTTCCATTTAGCCGCATAACAAGCTCTAGTAGTGGGCTTCCTTGCCTCCTGAATGATGTCCATGCAATCGGGGGGAAGATTGAGATAGCCAAACTCTAGGACTTCAGGAGCCAGATCGCCAGGTTGAGCTGTTGCGGATCTGGGTGCTGAATGTCGCCATGGCTCTGCGTCAGAAGGCTGGGAGTGAGATGAAGCCTTTGATGCGGTACCACGGAGAGTTCCAGAAACGTGGTGTACCATGGTTGGCGAGCCCACGTTGGAGCAACCAGGATGAGAGTCATTGAGTGCTGCCTGAGCTTGCGTGCCACCAGCGGTATCATGGGTGCTGGGGGAAAAGCGTACGCAAATCTGCCTGACCAGTTCATCCACATCGCATTGCCCTGTGATTGCGGGTGTGGGAACCTGGCGGCGAAGCTTTGGCATTTTGCGTTCTCCTTTGTGGCGAACAGGTCTATCTCTGGATGACCCCACTTTTGGAAGTACGGTTGGAGTACTGATGGATGTATCTCCCACTCGTGCATTTGATGGCTGTGCCTGCTGAGCAGGTCCGCCATCTGGTTGTCCTTGCCCGGGAGATGCTCTGCCATGAGGAAGATGTTCCTCTGAATGGCCCACTTCCACATGCTCTGAGCCAGATGAGACAGCTGTGGAGAGTGTGTGCCCCCCTGCTTCTGAATGTAGTACATGGCTGTCATGTTGTCCGTCCGGATCAACACGACCTTGTTGCACAGATGTACTTTGAACGCCTTTAAGGCCATGAAGATTGCCATCAGTTCCAACACATTGATGTGCATCTTCTTTTGCTGTAGTGTCCATAGTCCCTGCACTGTGTAGTGGAGTACATGCGCTCCCCATCCCTGGAGAGAAGCGTCCGTTGTCAGGATAATCTGTGGCACAGGCTCTTGGAATGGTCGGCCCTTGCAAAGGTTTTGTGGATTCCACCAATGCAGAGAGTTGTACGCCCCACGGCTCACCAACACTAGGTCTGTCAGTTGCCCATGAGCCTGAGTCCACTGACGTGCTAGGCACTCCTGAAGCGGACGCATATGTAGTCTCGCGTGCGGGACAATGGAGATGCAGGAGGCCATCATGCCTATCAACTGCATGAACACCTTCGCTGGAAGCGAGTGTTAGGGTCTGAATCGTTGGATCAGCGTTTGGATACTGGCGATTCTCACTGAATTCGGCTGCGCAGTGGCTGCCAGAGTGTCTATCGTCGCGCCCAGATACTGCCGTATATGGGCGGGCTGGAGATGGGATTTTGGGTAGTTCAGAGAGAATCCCAGATCGTGCAGGAGATGAATGGTGCGCGACACGTGGTCGGCGCACTGCTGTTCTGTTTTTGCCTGAATGAGCCAGTCGTCCAGATAAGGATAGTCGTGGACGTTTTGGCGTCGTAGATGCGCCGCCACAGTCGCCAGGCACTTTGTAAAGACCCTTGGCGCCGTGGTGACCCCGAACGGCAGAACCCTGAACTGGTAATGCTGGTCTTGAATCGTAAATCTGAGATACTTCCTGTGTGAAGGATGCAGGGGGATATGAACATATGCATCCTTCAGATCCAGCGTAGCCAGGAAGTCCCCCTGTTGAAGCAGAGGGAGTACCTGCTGTAACGTGAGCATATGGAAGTGCTCCGAGAGAATGTACCAGTTGAGGGGCCTGAGGTCCAGGATGGGCCTGAGGGATCCGTCCTTTTTGGGGATTAGAAAATACAGGGAGTAAACCCCTGTTCCCCTTTCTTGCAATGGAACGAGCTCTATTGCCCCTTTTTGCAGCATGACTTGAACTTCCTGCTGCAACAAGTGCAAGTGCTCGCCGGACATAGGACGGCTTCTTGGGGGTATGTTTGGTGGAGTGGAAGTAAGTTCCAGACAGTAACCGTACTGGATAAGAGACTTGACCCACCTGTCCGTGGTGATGGATTTCCACGCGGGCAGGAACTGCTGGAGTCTCCCCCCGACCGGTGTTGTATGGTCGGGGGGCAGTGACAAGACGTCACTGCTTGTTGGCGGTGGTGGACCTGGAGCTGTTGTTTCCACGTCCCCTGCCCTTGACGTTGTTGCCTCTGTAGCCACCTCTACCTTTGTTGGTGTATGAGGTTTGGGTATTACTTTTATAATACTGTGTGGACTGCGATGCCTGACCCCTTGAGGTGCCTCTGGAATTGGAGCGGCGAAAGGAACCACTCCGAAACTGCTGAGACTGGAGGGCCCCCATAGATTTGGCAGTGTCTGTATCTTTTTGCATCTTTTCCAGGGTCGCATCCACCTCTGGGCCGAACAGGTGGTCAGGATTAACTGTTTGGTTCAGGATAGTTGTTTGTATATCCGGTTTGAAACCTGATATCCTAAGCCATGCATGTCTTCTTAACAACACGCTAGTGTTGATGGCCCTGGAGGCTGTATCAGCCACGTCTAGCGCACATTTGATGGAAGCGTTTGTGATGAGCTTCCCCTCCTGAATTAACATTTCACCTGCCTCCTTGTACTGGTCAGGCAAGTGTTGCAGTAGTGATTCTAAGGTGTCATAATGAGCCCTATCGTAGCGTGCAAGTAGGGCCTGTGTGTTTGAGATTCGCCAAATATTAGCTGCCTGTGCAGCAATCCGTTTCCCTGAGGCCTCAAATATTTTTGACTCTTTGTCTGGGGGAGGAGCGTCACCAGTGGTCTGAGAGTTCGCCCTCTTCCGAGCGTTGGATACAACCAACGAGTCCAGTGGCAAGTGTCCCTTGATGTATGTTGGATCCGAGGGCGCTGCCTTATATTTCTTATCAATGCGAGGGTTAATGACACGCGCCCGGGTGGGCTCCTTGAAGACCTCCGTTGCGTGCTTCAGCACTCCCTTAAGCATCGGCAGTGTTTTGACTGACTTTTCAGCCACTGAGAAAGTGTCAAATAAAAAGTCCACATCCACAGGGTCTGAGTGCAGCTCGACATCATGGTTAGCTGCAGCTCTCTCAATCAAAGCGTTGAAGGCTGCCGAGTCCTCCGTCGGTGAAGTCTTGGCCGCAAAAAGCTGCGGTTCCTGGCCCGACTGCGGGTCCTCTGGGTCGCCTCCGGCAGACCAAGGTTCATGCTCCTCCTCCGGATCCGAGTACGCCGGATAGTTGTACTCGACGTCCTCATCGTCAGCATCCCCTGCATTGGAACGCGTTGGCGAGTGTTCTAAGGCTTGTGGAGACATAGGCTCTATCGGGGCCGAAGTCCCCGCAGAGTCCCTCTTATTTTTGAGAGGAATCCGAAAATGTTCTAACACCGGCTCCGTGGTGATCTTCCGTTTGAGGAGAGACAGTTTCCCAGTATTGGCGTCGATGATGACCTCTCGACGCTCTTCTTCTGCAAGTGGCTGGAGCCGAAGCTTCGACACCACTAATGCCGCTTTGGGAGTTGATACCTCCTTCGAGGGCCCGCCTGCCCCATGCATCGGAGCGAAAGCCTTCGGCGTCGACTTCGGCGGCAGGGTAAAGCGGATAGGCGTTTGCGCCTTCGCAGGCTTAGGCGTGTGCTTCGGCGCCACGTTTCCTGGTTCGGGAACCACAACGTCCTTCCGAATCCGCTGCAGGGATTCTGCGACCTTTTTGGTTAAGGCGGGAGAGGGCTTGACTGGCTCGAGCGATCTTCCTGAGTCGGGAGTCGGTTCAACGAAAGGCAACTTCTTCGGAGCCGACACCTCACGTTCTTTGTCCCCGAGGGCCGGCGCCGGCCGAGCCTGGGCCGCGGCGTCGCCCTGACGCTTCTTCGGAGCCGTCTTCGGGTCATCGACCACGACCATCTTCGGCGCCGACGCAGCCGCGTCGGTCGACTTCGCCTTCGGCGTCGACCCCGAGGGCTTCGGGTCGGCCATTTTGGCGTGGCTCTTCAAGTCGGCCATTTTGAATTGTTTGGTAGTTGACGCCTCCAGAGCCTTCTGCACCAGCGCAACTTTCACTTTCGGTTTCGAAACCGGGGGAGTGGATCCCGATGGCTATACTTTCGGTTTTGTTAACGGGAGTGGCGCCTCAGAAATGTCCGTGACCGGGCCCGGAGGTGGGGCTGCTGGACTAGTAACGAGGTCTTGGGTAAGGCCCGAAGGCGATCCCTCGACCTGGGCCGCATGAAGGGGGTTGACCCCTGAGTCTGTTTGGGGATGCTCTTCCTCCGAGCTATCCCCCACGGTGGCAATGGCCCTATCGTCGTCCCCTACCTCGTCGCCGGCTTCGTCAAAGTCCTCATCACCCGCGTCGTAGGCATTCCCCTCGGACGCGGGACTAGAGTCCGAAACTTGTATGGCGTCGTCGTCTTCAACAAATTCTTCGAAGATGTTGTCTGGTGGGGGCGCCGGGGTAGCCGATAACTGGGCCTGGAGTCTAGCGGCCCGACGAATCTTGAGAGTTTTCTTGCACCGGAACTTAGAACATGCCATACATCTGTCTTCGTCATGGTCCGGTGACAAACATTTGTTGCACACAGGGTGCACGTCGAGGTGTGAATACTTGGAGGTACACACCGGGCACCTCTTGAACGGAGTCCGTTCCATAGCTGGAGCGTAGAGTAGGCCCATCCGCGCCGAGAGCACGGGGATGGGTAGCAAGAGTTCGGAGCTGAGAGACAGACAAGAAACCCGAACGAAACGATACCGACGCTCAGCCTAAAGACCTTTTGGTCTCGAGTAGAAAAGTTTAACAACTATCGATTCCGACAGAGGGAACCGAAACACATCCGAACCCAATGGCGGAAAAAAACTATCTGGGGATGGAGGCGATGCCCATGCGCACTGTAGTCCAGGGGAGGAGCCACCTATCTCGTGATACTTCGAAGACTCTTCCAGGACAACAATGTGCAATCATCCGGACCCAACACTAGGCGGCGATCTATGCACAGATATGAATTCAGCAGCCCACATGCCTCGAACCCAGATTTATGGTTTTTAATCCCAAATCACCCAACTGCCCTGTCCACATTTGGATGGCACGGTGCTTGAAAGAGTCTCCACTTTCCAATATTTAGGGGCAACACTGAATGACAAGATGGAATGGGGATCCCACATAGTCAAGGCAAATATGAAGTTGGCCCAAGCCGCGGGAGGTATTTTATAGGTCCATAACTAGTGCTCATCCTAAATCTTGGGACCTCCAGTGGAAATCCATAAAGCATAGGCGAGTGGTGGGGCGCTCTATGGTGTAGAGCTATGGGGCCACGCCAACGCCTCCTCGCTCTCCATTACTGAGAATAGCTTTATTAAGCGCCTACTGAGACTCCCACAGAGCACACCCTTGATCCCGCTACGGCTCGACTTGGGCCTGGCCCCCATACAGGAGGTTATCCCTAATCGTCCTTTATTGTATTGGAGGAGACTCTGGTCCACGCCTGAGCTTTTAAGTTACAGGGAGGACCTTAGGCACCTACTGACCATAAGGGGTGTGGGAAAAATCACTTGGCTTAAGCATGTTAAACACCTATGTCATGCTCTGGGGAAGGGAGACCTGTGGCTCTCTCCGGAACAATCTTCTGCCTTGACCTCTAGGAGGATGCTGGCCAAAGCACTCAAACAATATCGAATGGACCAGATGGTATCAAAACCATCTTTGGGTAGGTTGACCAATACCTTTCTTGAAGTCCAGGATAATTACCATCTTGAGAAATGTATGGACGATATCCAACCCCTACTGGCGTAGAAATTATATGTCCAATTTAGACACAGAACTTTCCCAGTGAGGGCAGTGACAAACAAGTGGTCAATGGCTCATTATGTACCTAGCCTATGCCCAGGGTGTGAAATCGCTGAAGAGACGGATCTGCACGTTCTACTCTTCTGCCCTTTGTACACTAAGGCCAGAGCCAAATGGATCCTCCAGTTATGCAAGTCCAGGGGTTTCAGGGAAGTATTTAGATTATTGAAATAGGACTCTTCCCCCTTGACGGTGCTTGCGACCTCCAGATACCTGTTTTCTATGTGGTGTACTAAAGAAGGTGAAATCAAGAATGAAAAGCTGCTACAACTGTGCTAGCACACCCCTGTAACTCACTAGGAAATTTTTAAATTTTGAATGGCCTGTTTTTACCTCTATTTTTTAAGCCCTATTTATATACTGTACCAGGAGTATTGTTTAATTATGTGCACCTTGAATTGTTTTCTAAAGGTCTGTTTTATTCAAACCATGTATTTTCCGCTTTTATGGTTTTTAACCGATAATAAAGCTCTTTGACTGACTGACAAATGTACTACGCGACAGGGTGCAGATCACCCTCGCCCAGAAGAAAAAGAGGGAGTTGGCGGGAATTGAGAGCCCGAATGGCTGATTGTGGCCCTTAAGAATTCTCCTGGGGTCCCCACTGACCCCAATGCCTTCCGCTCTCTTGAAGTGCTTCGGAACACATACCAATAACTGGGCACAGAAGAGGGCAGTGGTCAGCTATTGGCAACACAAAATCACCTTTATGATGCTGGTGGTAAAGCGGGTACATTGCTGACCTGGCTTGCTAGGCACGATGTGGCTTCCTGTTGGATCCAAAGTATCATGAACAAGACCGGGGATCTCCATTCATCTAACGCAGACTTAGCAGACGCCTCCTCTACAGGCATACTAAGCCTTCTTCTACCATGCCTGACTATTGGGAAACGCCCTCCAGGTAGCACATTATATGGCCGGAGTAGATCTGCCGGTGTTGACACCCAAGGAGATGGCAGAGCTGGACGCCGATATTACCCTAGTGGAAGATGCGGCAGACATTACCGAATTCAAGTCAGGTAAAATGCCGGGACCCAACAGACTCTCAGCGGAGTTCTTCAAATACTACTCAGTTCTATTGGACCCACTATGGGATGGTATCAGGTCTGTTTCCCTGAGCGCTACCTTTTTAATCCTTTTTCTTGCAAGCATTATCACACACTTTTTAGAGTGAATTCGGTCACATTTTTAAAGGGCGCACTCACCTCGGTCCACCGCAGGACTCCTACCCTGATTGTGTGGAGAGTGTTGTGTGCGCCACTTCCTAATTGGTGGCAGCTGGATGGGCTCTGTAGAGGCGGGCTCCGACTGTCACATGACCTGGAGCCTCACTCTACTTAATTACTTATGCCTTCTCGAACGTGCAGCAGATGTGCGCAGCGGGCACGCCTTAGGCGCGCCGAAGGCAAGCCCGTCAGCGCCCGTCCGTGCCCAGCCGGGGCCAGTGGCCACGACCCCTGCACAAAAACCTTTTAATAGAATTACTTTTTCTGCAGAACAACTCCTAGCACTTCACCCCCAGGTCATGCAAGGCTGTATCTGGCTTCCAACTGACAGGAAATACACCTTGCCATGTCCCAACTGTAAGTTCTCCTTGTACTTCACTTAATCTTGTACTAATAACCTGCCAGGAATGATGGCGAGTTCTACTCTGAATGATGGCGAGTTCTACTCTATCAACTCAGCTCACTAAAAATGTCTCCTTCCTCAGTCTTAACTGCCGCTCATTTCCCATGCATAAAAGGGACATATACGACCTTCTGTCGGATGAACAACCCGACGCTTTATTTCTCACAGAGACCTGGCTCCATGAAAGCGCAGGCCCAGATGTTGCTGCAGCCTTACCTCCCAACTATGCAATAGTCAGGATGGACAGAGGCATCAAAACGGGGGGTGGTATAGCAATTATCTTTAAAAACCATCTCCAATGCAAATTTGACCCTTTTAATTTCCCCAACTGCGAGGCTGCCATTTTTAAACTTTCTCTTAACCCTAATTCACTTTTTTGGGCTGTTTGGTCTACCGCCCGCCTGGCCCCCCCAGTTCCTGGGCCTCATCTTTACCTAGCTTGATCACCCCTTCTCTTATATGCTCCAAAAACTTTTCAATCATCGGTGATCTCAATCTTCACCTAGATGACCTTCAAAACTCCACGTGCAGCACCTTCATAGCCGATTTAGAGGCCATGAACATTACGCTCTTGAACTCCAGCGCCACGCACAGAGCCGGACATCTGCTCGACCCTATCTTCTCCAACCTTTCCTATATCCACTGCACTTCTGCAGTGCCTTTAGACTGGTCGGACAATTTCCTATTAAAATTTTGTATCACCCCTCCTTCCATTCCTACTTTTCCCAGTCAGCCCTCGAAAATTCCAAGGAGAGACTGGAAAAAACTTGATATAAATGTCCTGAATAGGCTTCTCTGCTCCAACCCACCCTTAGGTCAGTTCAATATTGATACACTATCAGGAGATGTCGATAACTGGCTCTCTGGTGCCATAAATACCTGTCTCCCCCTCACTCAGGAACAGTCTAAAAGCCATCGAAATCTGCCTCTGTGGTTCAGCGAATCCTTAAAAATTGAGAAATCCAAATGTAAGCGCCTTGAACTTAATTGGAGGATTGACTATTCCCCCGACTCCAAAGAAACTTACAAAATGGCAAAAAAATCTTACCTCAATCTATGTGCTATGGCTAGGGCCAATTTTGTTTCTAAAACCATTTCTGAGACGACTAATTGTTCCAAGACACTCTTTGGATTGATCAAAGAGCTGGCAGGCTCCAAGACCATTACTATACCACCGCCCTTAAATTGTAACCAGTGCTAAGAACTCGCACCGTTTTTCACAAAAGAAATTGAAACTATCTACCTGGAGATAGCCAAACTGCTCTCTGACCGGACCCAGTTACCACACACTCCCACATTTCTCGCCACTGCCTGCCCATCTACCACCGACTCTCCTCTTACCTACCCCCACTTGGACTCCTGGCCCCTTCTTAATTTGGACTCTCTGAAAAACATCTTAGGGAAATTAAAATCTGGGTCGCACAAAGACCCCCTTTGCATCCCTATTATAAAACAACTCGACACTCCCCATTTATCCCTGATATTACACACCCTGAACACTTCTTTGTGTGAATCCTCTGTTCCTGCTCTTTGGAAGCACGCCATGGTAACTCCACTCTTAAAGGAGCCTTCAGCGGATCCCATTGACTTGTCTAACTACCGCCCTATCTCCCTTTTACCAGCCTTCTCCAAGATCCTTGAGAAACACATCCATATACACATTTCCCAGTTTATTGAATCCCATCAAATTCTACATCGCTCTCACTCTGGCTTTAGAACTGGATTTTCCACCGAAACTATATTACTAGGAGTAACAGAGAACCTGCGCCAACACCTAGACAGAGGAGAAGCGGCAGCGCTCATATTGCTCGATCTTAGTGCAGCGTTTGATACCATCTTACACACCATACTCTTAAAAACACTTAACTCACTAGGTAGTCGCGGTTCAGCACTGAATTGGATCTCCTCTTTCCTCGCCCACCATACATTTAAAATCTCCTCTACTACATCCAACTCCAAAATTCACAATTCACCTTATGGGGTACCCCAGGGCTCAGTACTTAGTCCTTTACTTTTCAACTTGTACATCAGGCCTCTGGCTGACATTGCGGAACAAGCCGGTCTTACTCTATTCACTTAAGCAGATGACTCCCAGATCATCTGTTCCCTTTCTAACAGTGACCCCAGCTCCACCTCCCTTTTTCAATCTGGTCTTGGGAAAATCGCTACCTGGATGAAAAACAATCCCCTAAAACAGAACGGTGGCAAAACAGAGGTCTTGATTCTTGGGAAAATGAAGGACCTATGGACCGCGGCCTACCGAGATGGGTCCACTCCCACTGCCCTCAAAACATGTCCGGAATTTGGGAATTCTGATTGATGATGACTTGACCATGCACCATCAGGCGGTTAAGGTCTCTGCAGTCTGCTTTACAATCTTGCGTTGGTTTAGAAAAATCAAATCGATGCTACCTAATGACACCTAAAAAACGGTGGTCCATGCCCTTATAACATCCGGGGTGGACTACGGTAACGTCCTGTACTTAGGAGCTAACAAGGCAGTGAAGAGACGTTTGCAATTGGTGCAAAACTCGGCCGCAGGACTACTCTGCAATATTCCCAGATATACTCACATTTCGGGATATCTGCACGACCTACATTGGGTCAGGGTTGAGAATCGTATCAAATTCAAGACTCAGAGCTCTATGTTTAAAATCAACCAAGGCACAGCCCCACAATATCTGCAATCCCTTGTACGCCCCTACACTCCTTCTCGCCCCCTCTGATCTTCATCTTACGGTAACTTCACTTTACCTAGAGTAAAACTCACTAGGATGGGGGGCAGTTCATTCTCCTACCTCCGCCCTACTCTGTGGAATTCTCTCCCCCTTGATATCTGCAAAGAAACCACATACACATTTTTCCGCAGAGCCATTAAGATGTGGCTATTCAACCAATAACTCTGTTATCAGTTGTACTTAGGCTACCAGTTCTCTGACCTTCCAGCGCCGGGAAACCCTTTTTGGGTAGCTGTCGCGCTCTATAAGCTCAATAAAAATAAAAAAATAAAAAAAAATATGCTGAATCGCTTCAAACAATAGCGAGAACGGTGTGTGCTACCACCACACCTTCAATGCGCAATGATAAATCTCATTCACAAACAAGGTAAACCGGAGACCAACTTTAGTTCACATCACCCTAGATCTCTACTGAATACTGAAGTGTAGTTGCTGGCCACCATCTTTGCCACATGACTCTCCTGACTGTTATTGTCGGACTTATACATCAAGACCAGTCCACTTATATGCTGGCCCGGTCTAAGGGTCTCAATCTCAAGCGCCTACATAACTAGATGTCAGCGGTTGCATCAAGAACAGATTCCCATGTTTTCCTGCCACTTGCGGTACAGTAAGAGTTTGACACCCTACACAGGCCCTTCCTTGCTGAGGCGCTCATTATTTTCGACTTCGGCTACCATTTCCAGCAGAGGATCTCCTTGCTGTACCAGGCCCCCTGTAGGAAACTGGGTTTTTGTTGCAGTACCTCACAACTTTTTACCTGATGCAACTTTGACTGAGGTGTACTGGTTCCATGCTGACCAGCTTCCCAGTACTAGTGTTCTTCCCCAAAAGTACCACAATTGGTACAACTTCAGCCCTCCAAGGTCCCTAGTAAATGGTACCGCTGTACATAGGGAATCGGCACGGAAAGGGCCCCCAAGGGTAGCAGCGCAAATTGTGCCACCCTAGGGTCCCCTCACCAAGGCCTCACATTTCTGTGACGGAAAGACATGAAATCCAAAGGGAGCCACAGGTTTCCTAGCACACTGAGTTCCCACATGTCTCCGGCTAAAAAACACTGTTCCAAATGTGCGGTTGGGCATAGTGGCTGCTACCGGAACGGCTCAAATCAAGATCAACTGGAGGTCTTGCCAGGGGACTAAGCCTAGCCACATACGTGCCATACTATTTTTATCTAGAGACTTGGGGGAATGCCTGGAATATGTTTTTTGTTAGTCAATGTTTGCAGGGGATTATGGGGCAAAAAACCTTGTGAAGCCACGCATGTCAGTCCACCCTTGATACCCTTAGGTGTCTAGTTTTCAAAGTTTGAAGGGTTTTCCTAGGAGCTGCATGAGCTAGGGTCTGAACATCTGCAGCTACCCACAATACAAAAAAATCAGTTTTCAGTGGAAAAATGCTGTGTCCATTTTGCATTCAGGGCCACTTACTGTCACGGACAGTAGGCCTACCCACACAAGCGGGGTACCATTTTTATCAGGAGACTTGAAGGAATGCCAAGTGGACAGACATTTGTGGCTCCCCACAGATTCCAAAACTTTCCATCACAGAAATATGAGGAAAATGTGTTTAGTAAAAGGTCGAGGTTTGCTGGGTGTTCTGCCAAAACAAAACCTGGTGAGAGCCATGCAAGTCAGTCCACTCTGGATACCGCTAGGTGTCTAGTTTAAATAAAAAATGAACAGGTTTGCTGGCTGAGCTAGGGCCCAACATCTAGAGCTACCCACTTTGGAAAAAAAGGGTCAGTTTTCAGTGGAAAAATGTGATGCGTTCATGTTGGGTTTTGGCCCATTTCCAGTCACAGGCACAAAGTCTACTAACACAAGTGAGGTACTATTTCTAAAGTAAGACTAGTGGGAGCATAGAATTGTAGAACATGTGTTATTACCAATTGGATTTAGCTGTATTTGGGCCTTTCAAATTTAAGCCAGTGTACAAGAAATATTTTTCAAAATACCCTTTGAATCATACGCTAGTAGAGGCACCCACAAATTTAGAGATGTACAAATAGCAACCACTCCTAAACTCTGTCTTGTGCCCATTTCAGAAATACATAGGTTTCCTTGATAGCCATTTTTCACTCTACCTAATTCACCATATGAATTGGTATATAGTTGGTACTCAATGAAAAACCATTGTATGGTGAAACTCAGTTGTTGGCTCTGGGTAATGTGGGTTTTTGGAGAACCTACAAACCCTATATATCCCGCAACCAGAAGGGTCTAGCTGACATAATGGTATAATGTTTTCGTAAATCCACCATTGTGACAAAGTTACAGATTAAAATGTCACAAAAGCTAAATTTTTCTACTCTTAATATTTCTTAATTTTAACAGTTATTTTTCTTGGGCAAACCTTGAGGGATCTACACATACAACCCCTTGCTGAATTTGTAATTTTCTCTACCTTTCTGAAATATATAGCTTTCCTGAATGATCCATGAGTTTCACATTGGTTTTCACCAAAAACTGAAAGTAGGATGAGAGCACAAACAATATGAACAAGCATTAGCATAGCCAATAGGTCTCGCTTTTGGGACATTATGTGTTTATTTTGAAGTTTTGGCTATGTTGTCCAAATAACACCACTAAAAACCACATAATCACACCACATAATTAAACACTACTAAATGCAACATACACTCCACATAATACTGCTAAGTGAGCTTGGACAAGAGAGAAAGAGAAGGTCATAATTGGATTGAAAAAAACAACACTAAAGCTTGGGAGTCCAATTTAGGTCCAGTAGCGCTAGATGTATGACAAATTATGAGGCTATCCAGATAAAATAATGTTAGTAAAAAGAACTCAAACACAGTCGGTGGTTAGTCTGGCCATCTTGAACTTAAGAAATCTGCATCAGTTTTTAACTGTACTACACATGATTTATTAGATAAAAGTAGAGTTATGTTTTAAACTATCTCCCTCTTCCTTAAGCCAAATAAATCTATTCTGAAATTGCAGAGTCGTTCTTTCTAAGGTTCAGGCACTATCATACTAACATGTAGATCGACTAAACAGTAATGGAATACTTTTATTGGTTATTTTAACTCAAATATAAGTACACTGGAGTGTATAAAACATTCTCACCGAATGAGTTCTTATGGGTTCACAATGTAATGAATGTGATGTTTCAATAGAATCTAAAGTCCCTTTCTATGAACATATAGTTTAAGATAGTGAGAGAAGCCGATACTTGCTCTATCCCACTCAGTGTGCGGCCTGGAATTGCTCTGGATTGAAGAAGTCTTGACTTCGGGCATGAAGACAAAAGAATAAAGGAACTATTGTAACCAGCGAGTGCCAAGAAGGAAATGGGAACTATGGCTGATATTTCAACTATAAAATACAGCTAAAAGCAGTACTGGACATCAGACATCTAGACCCTGGTGCCACTACAACTGCTGCACCAATTGAAGCTACGTCCCTGCAGTGAACATGCTGCTCTACAGCTGGACAGCAAGATAATTCAACACTGAATCAAAATGCAATAACAAATAGCTCATAAGCGACCTTGATGAATAGCATATACCTTCACGGGGGCCTGCCTTAACAAGTATGAGGCAACTGCTTGCTGATGTAAAAAATTCAATAAAGTTTTTCTTTTTGCTCGGATGTTCCTCAAACGGCGCAACAATTCAAATGCAAAACGTAGCACAGGAAAATGAGAGGAGACCCCTTGTTGCTGAGAAAAAGTTAAAAAAAAAAAAAAAAGAAAAAGCACAGCAGCGCCAAAACAAAGGAAACAATGAAAAACAGAACCATGACTTGCTTTCTTCTGCCTGTGTCAGCCGTAATGCATCTGACAGTAACCAATGACGGATAAGTTTGCTTGGTTGTGCGCAGGAAAGGCTCCTGAGGGGGTGTAAAATAGGAAAATGCCTACGCTGACAGATCTATTGAAGGTTAGTGTACAGCATGTGCCACTGGGAGCATTTATCTGGCTATAATGCGCCCCAGCAACAGGGGACACGCTGTTGGGTTAACCTAGAGTGTCAGCCTTTGGCAGCACAGCAGGCCTCAAAGGAGCACACGATCACACAGCTCAGGAGCCGCGGCCGAGCGCGTTCCCAAGGGCGGCATTTGCACATTCCTGGGAGACACCATGAACCTGCAGCACTAATACGCCAGCACATTACTAAGAATGGGGTCACCCTAAATTGTCTTGGACCTGGGTACAGTATGATACAAAAGACAATGGTCCTTGACCTTATTCGTATGAGGAGAGATTAATCTGTTAACCTTTTGTATTCAATAGATCGTTTGTGAGCATGTTTAAAGAACATTCCGTTGTCAGGATTGGAATGTCACGACCCCGTAGTCCAGGTCAGTTAGGAGGTGGCACTAGGAAAAAGATATTGAATTACCCTTGGAGACTGCTGCGCCGATTCTCCTGTTAGGAAGGGTTTTCATCTGTAGGTTTCATTAGGGGGTTTTAATGGCCGCATTCCTCATTTCCCTTTATCCCCCTTGCTGGTTAGCGTACTAGTGTTTGGCAGTTAATTTTGCAGGCAGGTGTTGGCGCTCGCGCTTGTTACGCTCTGCGCACTTCAACATAAATTTTGAGGCTTACGGACGCTGGTGACGAGGTCTGGTGTTGTATTTGGTATAATAAACAACATAAGAAGGCAGGAGTTCTGTTAAGATAGATTTATTATGAATAAATCTGTGAAGATTAAAACCCACAAGAAATGGCTATGAAAGAGCGATGCTGTCGTGTCCAAGTAACGGAACAGAATGACACGACAGCAGAACTCAAACATAGAACATGGAATACAGTACATGTCATTTAGGAACACAATGCATGTCATACACTAAATAAATTAAAGGTACAGATACAACATCTCCTTTCCATAAATAAAAGAAGAAAAACAAAAGCAAGTTAAACAAACATTAATATAAATAATAATCTTTAAATTTGGAAGGAATAACAATATTTCTTTTTTCACAAGTCTGATTAGAATCAGAATGAGTTACAGAATTTTCAGCAGTTTCTACTTCTAACAAACCATCTGCACAACCATCAGAAACAATCAAATTGCTCTCACCCTCTTCCTCACCGATAGAAGATTGAGAATTAGTCTCACTAACATGAGAATCTTGTAGAGATTTTTCAACAACTACATGATCTTGTGATGAGATTTGTTCATCAACATCCGAAGCATGAGATGGTTGCACAACATCCATGAAGTCTTTATAACACAAAAAGGAGGAATTTCGCAAAAAGGTTTTACGATCAAGTTTTTTCAAAATAATGTCCTTTTGAAAAGGTTCAAGCTTAATAGCAGCACTTTTATTCCACCAACCTTTGTTCTTAATCATAACAGACAAATTAGATGATCTAACAACCTGTTGAGGCAAAGAAAACTTAGATTCGCCCTTGACAACTTTTTTGGGTTTTTTAATAATTACCCAATCACCAGTTTTTAACTCACAGTTATTAGGAGAAATAGCATTTTCCAACTTATATTTTTTCTCAAAATTATCCCTAACACACTCATCAATTGAATTAGCAGTGGTAAGGCCTAACTTATTAAGAGAAGATGAGTTTTTATCAAAAACAGGTTTGATAATATCATTTGCATCCCTTCCCTTCAACAAGAAAAAAGGGGTAAAACCGGTAATTGAATGCCGAGTATTTAGATAACTCCAAACTTTTTCTTTTATGTGTTTCCTTACATCCATACCAGATGACAAAGCTGTTTGTATACCTTCTTTGAAAAATGTATTAGCTCTTTCAACCAGTCCATTTGCAGCTGGAAAATACAAAGGACTTTTAATATGCTTAATGTCATGTTTGCTCAAAAAATCAACCATTTTTTTTAATACAAAATGTGTGCCATTATCGGACACTCATTTCTTTGGAAATCCTTCAACATTAAAAATCTTCTCAAGAAAATCAATTACAACATCTGTACTGGGAAATTTAACAAAATCATATGAATCCATTTTGAATAATAGTCAGTTAAGACAATTAAATATCTCATATCTTCACATAAGATATTGTAAGGCCCTGAAAAATCAATTGCTAATTTTTCCCCATGCTTGTTCAGGCAACAAATGAGTAGAAGTAAAATTATTTTTACTTTTCCAATGCTTGTCGGATAGGAGACATTCAGGGCATTCATTAACAAATTTATCAACAAAAGAATCCATGCTGGGCCACCAATAAAATTTTCTCAAAATGTTCTTAGTGCCAGACATTCCTGGATGTCCAGAATGAGCTCTCTCTACAAGACCCTCTCTCAAAATACAGGGTGGAACAAAAAGTCCACATCTAGTTATGAACTGATTCTCCGGACTTAATTCAGAAGATACTTGTTGACAAGGTACAAAATCTATACCTAGACTTCTTATTGGAGACCATCCTTTTCTGATGTATTCTTTTATTTTTATCAAAATTTGATCCTTCTTGTAACCTTCCAACCAATCACTTTCTGTAAAACATCCCAAAGAATTTTCACATGCATCTATTGCAGAAACCACAACACATTCATCGTCATAGATATCAGAAGCTCCGATTTGATTTGCAAGAGGAATTCTGGAAAAACAGTTAGCCCTAAAATTAGCTCCTCCAGAGATGTGTTTCACATCAAAATTATATTCTTGTAATTTAGAAATAATCCTTACTAGTCTGGAAGTTGCTTGGCCTGTGCCATTTCCATTCATCAAATAAATAAGCGGCTTATGATCAGTAAATAGATCAAAGCGAGTTCCCCATAGATAACTCCTGAACTTTTCTACTGCCCATGAGCAAGCTAAAGCTTCACGCTCTATGGTGCTGTAATTGGATTCTGCTGTGGTCAAGGTTCTCGAAATAAAAGCAATAGTATTTTCTTTTCCATCAACAAATTGTGTTAAAACACCACCAAGACCTACGCAACTTGCATCCACAGTGACAACACACTTAACACCACAAGAAAAAGGTTTCAAGGCTGGAGCATTCTTTATCATATCTTTTACTTTTTTTAAATGCATCATCATGGATCAAAGACCATTCAAACTTTTCATTCTTTCTGGTTAAACACCTGAGTGGTTTAACCACAAATGCATAACCATGCACAAAACGTGCATAGTACTCGCTCAGTCCTAAAAAAGATCTAAGAGAGTCTTTATCAACTGGAGCAGGTGCAAGCATAATAGAATCAATCAGGTTCTGTTTTGGTTTAATACCCTTCTTAGTAATAGAGTGCCCTAAATATTCTAATTCCTGAACCAAAAAACTGCACTTCTCTTTAGATACAGTCATCCCTCTCTTACTCAAGATGCTTAAAACTTTATCAAAGGTTTTATTATGGTCATCCACTCCATTACCAAAAATGAGTATGTCCTCTTGAAATGCTTGCACCCCTTTGATGTCTCCAAATAACGAGTCCATTAGCTTCTGGAATACACTTGCTGCAGAAGCTAATCCAAACGGGAGTCTCGTATATTTGAAGGCACCAAAGGGAGTAACAAAAGTGGTAAGATCTTGTGACCTCTCTGACAAAACAACCTGATGGTAGGCTGACTTTAAGTCAATTAGGGAAAAATTAGTGGAATTTCCTATTGCCATAAGCATCTCTTGAATCAAGGGCAAAGGGTGGCAATCCACCAAAATGTTTTTATTCAGAGAGCGCAAATCTGCACACATGCGCAACTTACCATTTTTTCGTTTGGCTAAGACCACAGCCGAAACCCACTCAGATGAATTTGTAGGTTTAATTACTCCATCTTTACAGAGGCTATCCAAATGTTCTTTTAACTCTGCTCTTACACTCAAAGGAACATTTCTGACCTTATGTATCACAGGTATCGCATTTTCTTTTAACTTAATGTCATGCTCAACACCTTTCACGCAACCAATTCTGTCCTCAAATATGTCTTTGTATTTACCAAGAATAGAATCCAAATCATTGGAATATATTTTTTCTTTGCAAATATCTATTGAAGCTATGGGAATGTCTCCAAGAATAATGGGTGTGTCACTACCAGGTTTTAACATGATGCCCATCTTTCCTAAATCATGCCAACCAATAATACCTTGGTTGTTATTTCCCTTCCTAGTAGTTCAACTAAGCCAGTGAAGTACCCTAGCATATTGATGAAATGTCTACCAATTGCTTTTGGATTAACATTAGCAACAGAAAGTTTACTAGGAAAAGGATAATTAGCATAAGTCATTTCATCTAAAATGGTTATTGGCGATCCTGAATCTGCCATTACTTCCAATTTGACACCTTGAATGATAGCTTCGCCTAAAGGTGCTTTGAAAGTAATCTCAGAATCAATTAAATTAACATTAATAACAAGGTTACTAATTTCATCTTCCATGTCATCTAAAGCATTTACACTGGTATGTGAAACATTCCTATTTTTAAAAATAGTTTTGCATGCACTCTCAAGATGTCCAATTTTTTTACATTTTGCACATCTCTTTCCATGTGCAGGACAGATAGGATTATTTCCGATGTGAGTCTTAGAACCACAACAATAACAAACCAAATTCTTTTTTGCAGAAATGGATCCTTTTTCCTTTTTTAAGTCTTGTACTTTAGTTTTATTGGTTATAGAACATACAGCTTCCGCATTATTTGTTCCTGAGATAACCTTAGTTGAAACTGAAGACCTTTCAATCCCAATTGCGATGTCGATGACCTCATTTAAAGTTGGGTTTCTGCATGCTAGAAGGCGTTCTTGTACTTTATTTGAAAAACAGTGAAAGACCAATTGATCCCTTAAGTAAGTATCAAGCATGTCACCAAAGTCACACTTTGAAGCTACGATGCGTAAATTAGAAAGATAGTCTTCAATACTTTCATCTTGCAACTGTTTTCTCTTATTAAAACCATGCCTTTCTACCATTATATTTGGCTGTTCATGAAATCTTTTTTCTAATCTTTTTACTGCCTCAGTGTATTCATCCCATGGAATGAACTGTCCAGGTGGTGGTTCACTTTCAGGCATGTTGTCAAATATTTCCCTTCCAGCATCACCTAAGAGTCCATACAAAACAGCTTTTTTCCTTTCCTTGGAATAATCTTTACCATCTATTGCAACAAGATAGCTTTCAAAAGATTTATGCCACTGTTCCCACCTAACTGGCGGTTTACCTGCATTCTGTAGGAAAGGATTTATTTGATAAGGTTGAATTTGATAAGCCATTGTCAAATATTACCTTATTACTGTTATTTTAAAGTGTTATCTAATTTGATAAAAATGACTTTTTTTAATCAACACTTTAAAGAACTAACCTTCAGTTTCGATTTGAATATATTAATACTCGGTTCCGATTTTTAAATATTAAACGGTTACCAGAAACGATCTTTTTTTCTTAAAGTATTTGCTCGGTGTCCTCGGTGTCTTCAATCATGAATCTATTTCCTTGTTTACTTGAAAAGCAAATGGCCGCTGCGTGGGGTCACGTTAGTTGACCTAGCGTGATGACAGAAGACGTTCTGGTGAGACTGAAAGCTTAGCGCGAAAGCGCGCTGTGTTTACTTCGCGCACTCAGTTCTTTCTCAGCTCCGCGTGCAGACACGCTCTACTCCACTCGCGCACAGCTCCCAACGACGTTACTGTGGAACACGAGGTAATTTCAAACGCATTCAGTCTCTTTTCTTCATGCGATGCATACTAAATCGGTAAATCTATCTTACCAAGAGTATGTAGTCGCTGTCATCAAAGTCTTCCTTTTCAAGCCTAGTTTTTTCCTCGGTGGGTTAAATTAAACTCAACTGCCAAAAAATTAAAATTCGATCAAAATATCTTCTTGATCCCAATCCATCGTCGCCATATTTATGTTGTATTTGGTATAATAAACAACATAAGAAGGCAGGAGTTCTGTTAGATAGATTTATTATGAATAAATCTGTGAAGATTAAAACCCACAAGAAATGGCTATGAAAGAGCGATGCTGTTGTGTCCAAGTAACGAAACAGAATGAAACGACAGCAGAACTCAAACATAGAACATGGAATACAGTATATGTCATTTAGGAACACAATGCATGTCATACACTAAATAAATTAAAGGTACAGATACAACATCTGAGTTTCCACTAGGAACATGAGATTGAAAGGGATTCGGAAATTTCAACCTCTATTTGTAGGCCCCTATACAGTGGATAGGATGTTAAATGCGGTTAGTGTTAAGATCAGGCTTCCTGCTAAATCCAAGTTACAACATGTATTTCACATTTCGCTAGTCAAGAGAAATCCACCAGATTTAAGGAAGATCCATCCCCCAGATCCAATTCTAGTTTAGTCAGGAGAAGAGTTTCAGGTGAAACACATTATTGATTCCAAGTTGGAGAGGGAAGGTCATTTAT